>NW_020455934.1:11782-13734 GCF_003342845.1 Nothoprocta perdicaria
GGTGACACACACCGTGCTCGGCGGGTGATGCGCGGCAGTGCTCGGCGGGTGACACACACCTGTGTTCAGCGGGTGACACACACCTGTGCTCGGCGGGTGACACACACCCGTGTTCAGCGGGTGACACACACCGTGCTCCGCGGGTGATGCGCGGCAGTGCTCGGCGGGTGACACACACCCCTGCTCGGCGGGTGACACACACCCCTGCTCGGCGGGTGCGGGCGCCGCTGCGGCGGTGCCCCCCCCGCTGCGTGCGCGCTCCCCGCCGGCAGCCCCGCTCCCTCCCGCAGGCGACTACGAGGTGTCGGTGAAGTTCAACGACGAGCACATCCCCGACAGCCCCTTCGTGGTGACGGCGACGGCGCCGTGTGACGACGCCCGCCGCCTGACTGTTTCTAGCCTTCAGGTGAGACACCGGGAGAAACCCCCCCCGCCCGGTGACGGCCCCCGGCAGGGCCACGGGCCGGCCACGCGCAGGGCCCGGCTGCGGGGCTCCGAGAGACATCGGGGGGCTCTAGGGGTGTCTAGGGGGCTACAGGGGGTCTAGGGGTGTCTGGGGGGGCTACAGGCCTCCTGGGGGTGTCTAGGGGGACTACAGGGGGTCTAGGGGTGTCTAGGGGGGCTACAGGGGGTCTAGGGGTGTCTCTAGGGGGCTACAGGCCTTCCAGGGGTGTCTATAGGAGCTACAGGCGGTTCTAGAGGGGCTACAGGCCTCCCAGGGGTCTGCAGGGTGGTTCTAGAGGTGTCTATAGGGGCTACAGAGAGTTCTAGGGGTGTCTAGGGGGGGCTACAGGCCTCCCGGGGGTGTCCAGGGGGACTACAGGAGGTTCTGGGGGGTCTTCAGGCAGGTTTTGGGGTGTCTGGGGGCTTCTAGGTGTCTTCAGAGAGGTGTCTAGGGGGGCTACAGGCCTCCCAGGGGTCTTGGGGGAGGATTAGGGATGTCCATGGGGGGCTACAGGCCTCCCAGGGGTCTTGGGGGAGGATTAGGACTGCCCATGGGGGGCTACAGGCCTCCCGGGGGTCTTTGGGGAGCATTAGGACTGCCCATGGGGGGCTACAGGCCTCCCGGGGGTCTTTGGGGAGCATTAGGACTGCCCATGGGGGGCTACCGGTCTCCCAGGGGTCTTCAGGCAGGTTTTGGGGGGTCTTCAGGCAGCGGTAGGGGTGTCTGGGGGCTTCTCGAGGGCTTTGGAGAGGTGTCCGGGGGGCTGCAGGTCCCCGGGGCAGCTTTAGGGGTGTCTGGGGGGTGTCTAGGGGGTCTGCAGGGCAGGAGGGTCCCCCAGCTCGGGGGTGCAGGGGGTCCCTGCGCTGGCCCTGGCGCCCGTGTGTCCCTGGGGGTCCCGGGGGGTCTTTCTCTCGTGTCTCTTTTAAAGGCTATTAACAGCCCTGCCCCCCCCGCCCCAGCGTGGGGGGGCCCCAGGGGCTGCGCGCGGCTTAACGGGAGGGAGCGGCCCCCCCAGCCCCCCCGGGGACGCCCAGGGCCCCCCGCTCCCCCCCGGTAAACGCGCCTGCCCCACAGGTAAGTGGGACACCGGGGGGAGGGGTCACCCCCAAATCGGTGTTCGGGGGGGTCCTCAAACCCTCAAAACTCTCTTGTCAGTAGGGACCCCCCCCAAAGCTGGGAGGTCAGGTAAACCCAAGGCGATGGTTTTGGGGGGGTCACCCCCTACAATGGTATTTTGGGGGGTCTGTTCCCCTCCCCAGCGAGTTGTTCTGAGGAGGGGGGAGATTTTCCCTTGGGGGGGGCAGTCTTAGGGTGTAGACCCCCCCGGGTTTGTTGGGGTGCAAATGCACCCCCTTTTGGGGGGGAGGGAGCATTTTGGGGTGCCAGTGCCCCCCCCGGCTGCAGTCACACTTAGGGGTGTTAACCCCCCCCCCCAGAGTGGCAATTTGGGGGGGGTGCTAATCTCCCTCAAATGTGACCCCACCCTGGTTAATTTGGGGGGGATTAA
>NW_020455934.1:14276-17424 GCF_003342845.1 Nothoprocta perdicaria
CAGGAGTCCGGCCTCAAGCCGCACCAGCCGGCCTCGTTCGCCGTGAGCCTCAACGGGGCGCGCGGCTCGCTCGACGCCAAGGTGCACAGCCCCTCGGGCGCGCTGGAGGAGTGCCACGTGAGCGAGGTCACCGACGGTGAGCGCGGCGCGATCCTGCTCGGTTTCGGGGGGGATCCTGCTCGCTTTTTGGGGGTGGTCTGCCGTTCCTGAGGGTATCCTGCCCGTTCCGGGGGTGTTCTCCAGGTTTTGGGGGGGGGTATACTGCCAGTTTTGTGGCACTGTGCCTTTTCTTGGGGGTGTCCTGCTGGTTCTGGGGGTCCCTGCCGTTTTAGGGGGTGTCCTGTCATTTTAGGGGGTTCCTGCCATTTTAGGGGTGTCCTGCCATTTTGGGGGGTTCACAGTGGTCTGTCCCCCCACACAGTGGTCTGTCCCACTAAGCCTCCCCACAAACAGACAAGTTTGTGGTGCGGTTCATCCCGGTTCCTGCCGGGTCTGGGGGTTCCTGACGGTTCTGGGGGGTTCCGGCCGTTTTTGGAGGTCCCTGCCGTTTTTGGGGGTCCCTGCCATTTTGGGGGTTCACAGTGGTCCGTCCCCCCCACTCACACCCCCTCCTCCCACGCAGACAAGTTTGCGGTGCGGTTCATCCCGCGCGAGAACGGCGTCTACTCCATCGACGTCAAGTTCGAGGGCTCCCACATCCCCGGCAGCCCCTTCAAGGTGCGCGTCGGGGAGCCCGGCCAGGCCGGCGACCCCGGCCTCGTCTCCGCCTACGGGCCCGGCCTCGAGGGCGGCACCACCGGTACGTGCCCTGTGGGGCCCATAGGCTCTGGTGGGGGAGGAACTATAGGCCCCTGTGATGGGTGGGCCCCTATACATCCCCACGGTGGGTCTGCCCCATAGGCCCCCGTGGTGGGTCGCTCCCTATAGGTCCCTGTTAGGCTCTTGGATGGGGATACCTGGGTGTCTCCCCACAGGGCTGCCCCACGGCACTATGTCTCCCTGTGGGGTCACCCCACGGTTCCGTGTCACCCTGTGGGGCTGCCCCACAGCGCTGTGTCGCCCTGTGGGGTCACCCCACAGCACCACGTCACCCCATGAGGCTGCCCCACAGCGCTGTGTCGCCCTGTGGGGCCGCCCCAAGGCTCTGTGTCGCCCCGTGGGGCTGCCCCACAGCGCTGTGTCACCCCGTGGGGCTGCCCCACAGCGCTGTGTCGCCCCGTGGGGCCGCCCCAAGGCTCTGTGTCGCCCTGTGGGGCTGCCCCACAGCGCCGTGTCCCCCCGTGGGGCAGCCCCACAGCACCATGTCCCCCCGTGGGGCTGCCCCACAGCGCCGTGTCCCCTCGTGGGGCTGCCCCACAGCGCTGTGTCCCCCCGTGGGGCAGCCCCACAGCACCATGTCCCCCCGTGGGGCTGCCCCACGGCTCGGTGTCGCCCTGTGGGGCCGCCCCACGGCTCGGTGTCGCCCCGTGGGGCTGCCCCACAGCGCTGTGTCGCCCCGTGGGGCTGCCCCACAGCGCTGTGTCGCCCCGTGGGGCCGCCCCAAGGCTCTGTGTCGCCCTGTGGGGCTGCCCCACAGCGCCGTGTCCCCCCGTGGGGCAGCCCCACAGCACCATGTCCCCCCGTGGGGCTGCCCCACAGCGCCGTGTCCCCTCGTGGGGCTGCCCCACAGCGCTGTGTCCCCCCGTGGGGCAGCCCCACAGCACCATGTCCCCCCGTGGGGCTGCCCCACGGCTCGGTGTCGCCCTGTGGGGCCGCCCCACGGCTCGGTGTCGCCCCGTGGGGCTGCCCCACAGCGCTGTGTCGCCCCGTGAGGCTGCCCCACAGCGCTGTGTCCCCTCGTGGGGCTGCCCCACAGCGCTGTGTCCCCCCGTGGGGCTGCCCCACGGCTCGGTGTCGCCCTGTGGGGCCGCCCCACGGCTCGGTGTCGCCCCGCAGGCTCCCCGGCAGAGTTCGTGGTGAACACGGCCAAGGCGGGCCCCGGCGCGCTGGCCGTCACCATCGAGGGCCCCTCCAAGGTGAAGATGGAGTGCCACGAGTGCCCCGAGGGCTACCGCGTCACCTACACGCCCATGGCGCCCGGCAGCTACCTCATCTCCATCAAGTACGGCGGGCCCCACCACATCGTGGGCAGCCCCTTCAAGGCCAAGATCACCGGTGCGGACCCCGGGGGGCAACGTTGGGAGCAGGAGGGGGCAAGAGGCATATAGGGGGCTCTCGGGGGGACATTCGGAGGCAGGCAGAGTGTGGGGGACGTTTTGAGGTTCCTTTTGCACCAAGAGGGACGTGGGGAGGGACGTTCTGAGGCCGGAGGGATGTGGGGAGACCCTCTGAGGGACACGTGAGACGTCGGAGGACATCGGGGGCCGCTGTGGGCTCCAGGTGGAGGGTGGCCGGGACACCAAAGAGCACAAGGGACGCGGGGGCCCCCACGGGGCCGCCCCCCGCGCCATGCGCCCCCGTCCCCGCAGGCCCGCGCCTGGTGAGCAGCCACAGCCTGCGCGAGACGTCCTCGGTGCTGGTGGAGGCGTCGGGCCGGGCCGAGGCGGCCGCCCCCGCGCCCCCCACGGCCGCCGCCGCGCACAGGGCGCCCTCGGACGCCTCCAAGGTGCTGGCCAAGGGGCTGGGGCTCAGCAAGGCCTTCGTGGGCCAGAAGAATTCCTTCACGGTGGACTGCAGCAAGGCCGGTAGGTGCCGTGCTCGGTCTGGGGGAATCGGCGCCGCCGGGGGACGGCTCGGGCGGGGAAATAGGGGCGTTCGGGTCCCTGCGTGAGGGTGAATGCGCTGCCAGGGGACTCTCGGAGGGAAAACCTCCTTGGGGTCATTTTTGGAGGGAAAAGCTGTTGTTTGGGTCTCTTTGGGGTCTCTCTCTGAGGGAAAATGCGCTGCCATGGCGCTCTTGAGGGAAAGCCTCGTTTGGGTCCCGTTTTGGAGGGAAAAGGCCCTGCTGTGGGGCTTTTTTGAGGGAAAAAGTGTCATTTGGGTCTCTTTTTGAGGGAAAAGCCCCATTTTGGGCATCTTTGTGAGGGAATAATTGTCATTTGGATCTCTTTTTGATGGAAAAAGCCCTACTATTGCAATTCTTTGAGATAAAATGTCCTGCTATGACACTTTTTTCAGGGAAAAACTGTCATTTGGGTCTCCTTTTGAG
>NW_020455934.1:18794-19903 GCF_003342845.1 Nothoprocta perdicaria
AGCGCTGACACCCCCTGCTCTGTCCCCTCCCACACCAAGGGGGGGTGGCCGGGACCCCCAATAAAAACTTGTTCTGCTTCATCTTGTTCTGTGTCTTAATGGCGGCTCAGATATACAGGGGACTCCCCACCCAGGCTGTCACCTACATAACTACACACACACTTTATATATATATATATAGAAATTATATATATAATTTATATAGATATAAATTTATATATTTATAAATTATATATATAATTATATAAATTATATAATATATATATAGATATATATAGATATATATAGATATATATGTATGGGTGTGAGCGGAGGATTATATATACATATATAGTGTTTGGGGGGAAAAAAGGTCATTCGGGTCTCTTTGTGAGGGAAAATGCGCTGCCAGGGGACTCTTTTGAGGGAAAACCTTCTTTGGGTCCCTTTTTTTGAAGGAAAGAGCCCTGCTGTGGGACTTTTTTGAGGGAAAACGGTCGTTTGGGTCTCTTTTTGAGGGAAAAGCCCCACTTTGGGCATCTTTTTGAGGAACCATGCCCTGCTATCGTACTTTGTTTTTGGAAAAAATGCCATTTGGTTCACTTTTTGAAAGAAAAAGCTCTCTTTGGGCATCTTTCTGAAGAAAAAAGCCCTGCTATGACACTTCTTTTGAGGGAAATAAAACATCATTTGGTTCAATTTTGAGAGAAAAAAACACTTTGGGCATCTTTGTGAGGGAAAAATTGACATTTGGATGTCTTTTCAACAGAAAATGCCCTACTATTGCTCTTTTTTTGAGAGAAAATGCCCTGCTATGACACTTTTTTTGAGGGAAAATTGTCCTTTAGGTCTCTTTTTGAGGGAAAAGGCACTGCTGTGGGACTTTTTAGACGGCAAAATGGTCATTTGGGTCTCTTTTTGAGGGAAAAGCCCCACTTTTGGCAACTTTTTGAGGGAAAATGCCCTGCTATGGTACTTTTTTGAGGGGGAAAGAAAGTCATTTGGGTGTCTTTTTGAGCAACCATTCCTGCTATCGCATTTTTTTTGAGGGAAAAGCCCCATTTTGGGCATCTTTGTGAGGGAAAAGACCCTGCTATGGTACTTTTTTTGAGGGAAAAACTGTCACTTGG
>NW_020455934.1:23612-27305 GCF_003342845.1 Nothoprocta perdicaria
ATCAGGGAGGGACCCCCCCTTTCTGCCGCTTCCATCATGTATCTCTC
This sequence comes from Nothoprocta perdicaria, assembly GCF_003342845.1. Lineage (NCBI taxonomy): Eukaryota > Metazoa > Chordata > Aves > Tinamiformes > Tinamidae > Nothoprocta > Nothoprocta perdicaria. The sequence continues at coordinate 23,660 of NW_020455934.1, forward strand.
TCCTCCTCCCCTGCCCCCCCACTTTTTTTTTATTTAGTTATTTTAATTTATCTTTTTTAACAGGACTATTGGAGTGGGGGTGTCACCCAGCGCTGACACCCCAAGGTGCTGGCCAAGGGGCTGGGGCTCAGCAAGGCCTTCGTGGGCCAGAAGAATTCCTTCACGGTGGACTGCAGCAAGGCCGGTAGGCACCGCGCTGGGGCTGGCACTGAGGGAAACGGCGCCGCCGGGGGACGGTTCGTGAAGGAAAAAAGGTCTCATTTCCCTCAAGAGGGGACTCTCGTGAGGGAAAACCTCATTTGAAACCCTGTTTTGAGGGAAAAGGCTCTGTTGTGGGGCTTTTTTTGAGGGAAAAACTGTCATTTGGCTCTGCTTTTTGAGGGAAAGAGAATCTTTTGGAGGGAAAAGGACTATCTGTGCAGTTTGTTTTTGAAAAAAAAAAAAAATGTCCTTTGGTTCACTTCTTTTTGAGGGAAAAGAACCACCTTGAGCATCTTTGTGAGGGAAAATTGTCATTTGGATCTCTTTTTGATGGAAAATGCCCTACAATTGCCTTTTTTGAGGGAAAAGCCCCTCCTTGGACATCTTTCTGAGGATTTTTTTGAGCTATGGGTTTTTTTTTGAGGGGAAAAAATTCACTTGGGTCTCTCTTTCAGCAACAGTTCCTACTATGGCACTTTTTCGAGGGAAAATGCTCACTTTGGTAATCTTTGTGAGGGAGGATGCCCTGCTATGGCACTATTTTTTGAGGAAAAAAGTGTCATTCAGGTCTCTTCTTGAGGGAAAAGGCCCCACTATGGGACTTTTTTGAGGGAAAATCTGTAGTTTAGGTCCCTTTTTTGAGGGAAAATCCCCACTTTGGGCGACTGTTTGAGGGAAAAAGCGCCTGCTATGACACTTTTTCTGAGGGAAAAACTGTCACTTGGGTCTCTTTTGAGGACAAAAGCCATTTTATGACACTTTTTTTTGAGGGGAAATCTGTGGTTTGTGTTCCTTTTATGAGAGAAAAGCCCCACTTTGGGCAACTCTTTGAGGGAAAGATTGTCATTTGGGTCTCTTCTTGAGGGAAAGGGCTCTGCTACCGCACTTTTTTTTTTTTTTTTTTTTGGTTAAAAAAAAGTGTTGTTTAGGTCTCTTTTTGAGGGAAAAGCCCCACTTTGGGCATGTTTTTGAGGAAAAGATTGTTGTTTGGGTCTCTTTCTGAGGGAAAAGACCCAGTTTGGACATCTTTCCGAGGATAAAAGCCCCGCAATGGGACTTGTTTGAGGGAAAAACTGTCATTTGGTTTTCGTTTTTAAGGTAAAAGCCCCATTTTTGGGATCTTTCTGAGGGAAAAGGCCCCACAATGGGACTTTTTTGAGATAAATGATGTTGCTATGGGAATTTTCCGAGGGAAAATCCGTCATTTTGGTCTCCTTTTTGAGGGAAAAACCCTGCTTTGGTCCTCTTTCTGAGGGAAAATGCCCTACTGTTACACTATTTGAGGACAAAATGCCCTGGTGTGGCACTTTTTTTAGGGAAAATCTGTGATTTGGGTCCCTTTTTTGAGAGAAAAGACTCATTTTGGACATTTTTTTTTTTGAGGGGAAAATGCCTTTCTATGGCACTTTTTTGAGGGAAAAAAAATGTCCTTTTGGTCTGCTTTTTGAGGGAAAAGCCCAACTTCAGGCACCTTTTTGAGGGAAAATACCCTGCTATGTCACTTTTTTGGAGGGAAAAAAATGTCATTTGGGGGTCTCTTTGCAGGAAAAGCCCCACTTTGGGCCTCTTTTTGAGGACAAAAGCGCTGCTATGGGACATTTTTTGTGGGCAAAAATGTCTTTTAGGTCTCAATTTGAGAGAAAAGCCCCACTTTGGGCATCTTTTTGAGGGAAAATGCCTTGCTATGACATTTTTCTGAGGGAAAAGGCTCACTTTGAGCAACTTTTTGAGGGAGTAGACCCTGCTATGACAGTGTTTTGAAGGGAAAAGGTGCCATTTGGTTCTCTTTTTGAGGGAAAAGCCCCACTTTGGGCATCTTTATGAGGAAAAAAGTCCCACTATGAGACTTTTTTTGAGGGGAAAAATACAATTTGGGTCTCTCTTTGAGCAACAATTCCTGCCATGGCTTTTTTTTTATTATTATTATTGTTTTTATTTTTTTTATTTTTTTAGGGAAAACATCCACTTTGGGCATCTTTGTGAGGAAAAATGTCCTGCTATGGCACTTTTTTTTTAGAGAAAAACTGTAGGTTTGGTCTTTTTTTGAGAGGAAAGTCCCACTTTGGGCAACTTCTTGAAGGAAAATGCCCTACTATGACCTTTTTTCTTTTTGAGGGAAAATCTGACATTTAGGTCTCTCTTTGAAGGAAAAGGCTCTGCTACAACACTCAACAAAACAAGCTGTCCTTTAAGTCTCTTTTTGAGGAAAAAGCCCCACTTTGGGTATCTTTTTGAGGAAAAATGCCCTGCTATGGCACTTAAAAAAAAAAAAAAAGTCATTTATTTTACTTTTTGAGGGAAAAAACCCACTTTGGGCATCTTTATGAGGGAAGAAATTGTCATTTGGATCTGTTTTTGACGGAAAATGCCCTGCTAAGGCACATTTTTTGAGAGAAAAAGCCCTGCTATGGGACATTTTTGAGGTAAAAGCTGTCGCTTGTGTCTCCTTTTTGAGGTAAAAGCCCCGCTTTGGGCATTGAAATCTTCACCTTGTTCTGCTTCATCTTGTTCTCTTAATGGGGCCTCAGGTGGGGGGTCCCCTGCATGTATAGGTTGTCCCTTATATATCTGTACACACACACGCACACACATTTATTTTATTTATATATATATAGAGAGAGGGGTTAGGGCCCATAGCTCGAGACCCGGAAGGGGACAGAGCTTGTGGGGGTTGAGGGCCCCCAGCTATCGTTTTCCCTTATATATTAGAGGGTCAGAGCAGGGAGGAGATGTAAATGTATGGGGCGGATCCTGTGCATTGAGGGGTCTATACGTTGGGGTCCAATATACATAGGGGTGGGGCGAGCCTATAGCCGTGGCCTTCGCGTTTCTGAGCCCGGTGTATGCAAGTACGGCAGCGCCTGTGCCTTTTATGCAAACGAGCTACGGTATGCAAATATACGCGCCCACGTCACGCCCCAGCCTCGTCCAGGCCAATGGGCTCACAGAGAGCCACCCACGTGAGGCGCGGAGGACTGACACTCTATGGTGCAGCCGGGGGAAGATGGAGCGTCCCTCGGCGAGGAAAGGGCAGGCTGTGCGCATGCGCAGAACTCCTAGCCCGCCCTTGACGGCGCGAGCGGGTCACAAAATGGCGGCGCGGCCGCGCGCTGCGCATGTGCAGAACTCTATGATCGCTCCCGTAGGCAACAGCGGCCCGGCGGACTGCGCATGCGCACCGCCTCAGTCTTCCCTCATTGGCTCCCGTGCCGGATGCGGTGGCAAGGGGGGCCACCGCCGTCTCGATAACCCGGAAGCGGCGCCGGCAGCTCCCCGCGCAGCGACGCGCGGCGCCGGGGCCGCTTCCGGGGGAGGGGCAACATCCGCCGAGCGCGGCGGGCCGGGGCGGCGAGAGCGAGTCCTCCCGGAGCGCCGCCGGAAGTTGCGGGGCGTGGCCGGAAGCTGCGGGGCGTGCCCGGTATATAAGGGGCGCGCAGGCGCCGCC
>NW_020455934.1:28025-29110 GCF_003342845.1 Nothoprocta perdicaria
GTATAGGGGTATTTAGGGGGCTGCGGGGGGTCCAGGCCCCCTGGGGGTGCTGGGCTTTTACCCCCCTTTCCCCTCTCAGTTACAGATACTGCAAGAACAAACCGTACCCCAAGTCCCGCTTCTGCCGGGGGGTCCCTGGTGAGTGCCTGCGGGGAGGGGGGGCACAAGCCGTGGGGCACCCCATCCCCACATCCTTTGGAGCGACGGCAGGGGCAGCCTGCAGCTTTGGGGAGCTGCTCCTGACCCCCCCCCGTGCCCCCCTCCCCTCGCAGATCCCAAAATCCGCATCTTCGACTTGGGCCGGAAGAAGGCCAAGGTGGACGAGTTCCCGCTGTGCGGCCACATGGTGTCGGACGAGTACGAGCAGCTCAGCTCCGAGGGTGCGCCCGGGCCCCCTTCCCGTTCCCAGGGAGCGCGGGTGGGATTCGCCGTTATCGCCTCCCCCCCCCCTAAAAACGTTCCCCCCGTCCCGCAGCGCTGGAGGCCGCCCGCATCTGCGCCAACAAGTACATGGTGAAGAGCTGCGGCAAGGACGGCTTCCACATCCGCGTGCGCCTGCACCCCTTCCACGTCATCCGCATCAACAAGATGCTCTCGTGCGCCGGCGCCGACAGGTCCGCGGGGGGGACCCGGCGTTGGGGGGCAGCTTGGGGAAGGGGGTGGGTTCCGCAGCCAATTAAGCCGGTCGTGGCCCCCCTCGCCGTGGGGCCCCGGCGTGCCCTGGCTGCGCACAGGGACCCCCCCGGCTGTGTAGGGGTGCCCGGTGTGGCCGTCGCGGGGCGCCCCAAGGGGCCGGGGGGACAGGAGCATTTGGGGGGGCTGGAGTGGATCGGTGGCGGTGCGCGGCGCTGACCCCCGCGCTCGGCAGGCTGCAGACCGGCATGCGCGGCGCCTTCGGCAAGCCGCAGGGCACCGTGGCCCGCGTGCACATCGGCCAGGTCATCATGTCGATCCGCACCAAGGCGCAGAACAAGGAGCACGTGGTGGAGGCTCTGCGCAGGGCCAAGTTCAAGTTCCCCGGGCGCCAGAAGGTACCGGGGGAGCGCCCCGAAAGAGGCGTGCGCTCCCCAAAACACGCCGGGGCG
>NW_020455934.1:30357-31548 GCF_003342845.1 Nothoprocta perdicaria
TTTTGGGTGGTTTGGGGGGATTTTGGGTGTTCTTGGGGGGGGTCCCGGTGGTTTGGGGAGGTTTTGAGGTGATTCTGGGGGTATTTTTAAGGGGATTTGGGGTGTTCTTGGGGGGTCTCGGTGGTTTTGAGAGGTTTTTGGGTGGTTTTGGGGTAGCTTTAAGGGGATTTTGGGTGTTCTTGGGGGGGTCCCGGTGGTTTTGGGAGGTGTTTGGGTGATTTCTGGGGTGGTTTTAGGGGGATTTCGGGTAGTTTTAAGTGGATTTCGGGTGTTCTCGGGGGCCCCCGGTGGTTTTGGGGGCATTCCGGGCGGTTTTAGGAGCTCTCTCGGCGCCGCGGGGCTGTGCCCGCCCCCACGCGCCCCGCGCCCCCCCAGATCCACATCTCCAAGAAGTGGGGCTTCACCAAGTTCAACGCGGACGCCTTCGAGGACATGGTGGCGCAGCGGCGCCTCATCCCCGACGGCTGCGGCGTCAAGTACGTGCCCAGCCGCGGGCCCCTCGACCGCTGGCGCGCGCTGCACGCCGCCTGACCCCCGGGGGGCTGGGGGGCTGCGGCCTTTGGGGGGGTCCCCCCAATCCGGAGGAATAAAGGCGTGTGCCCCCAGCCCGCTGCAGTGCTTCTGGGGCCGTTCTGTGGTTTCCCCTCTTTTGGGGTCTTCAAGGGGTGCCCCGAAGCACCAGCTGATGTCGGGGGAGGGGGACGTACCCCCCGCCAAGGAGGAGGCTGCAATCTTGGGGTGAAATGAGTAAAAACGAGGCTTTCGTTTATTCCCACAGCGGGGCTCGGGCCCCGGCTGCGCCCCCCTCCCCACCCCCCAAAAAACCCACCCCCAAAAGGGGCTGTACGGACAGGGCGACACAGGGGAGACAAAGAACGGGGCGGCGGGGGGGGGGCCCGGACGCCTGGGCCCCTTCCACCCCCCCCACCAAAGGGGACAAAGGGGAGGGGGTGACGGGGCCTAACGGCAGACGAGCCACACTCACGGACACGGGGACGGGGGGCGGCGGCGGCCGCTACACGGTGGTGACGGAGAGCAGCGGGTTGTAGCGGCGGGCGCCGTCGGGCGCGCGCCCGCCCCGCGCCAGCATCTCCTGGATGGCGGCCCAGTTGTCGAGGATGCGGCGGCTGCGCTTGCGGAGCCCGCGCCGCTGCTGCCCCTCGGCGCCGGCGCCGGCCTGCAGCAGCGTCT
>NW_020455935.1:0-1077 GCF_003342845.1 Nothoprocta perdicaria
GTCCGGGCGGGCCCCGGGCATCCGCGGGGAGTCTTGGGGGGGTCCCCGGCGTCCGGGGGGGTCCCGGGGGGGTCCCGGGGGGCCCCGGCGTCCGGCTCACTGCTCGTTGGGGTTGGGGTTGGCGTTGGGGTACTTGGTGAGGTCAAAGGTCAGCACTTTGCTGATGACGCAATCGCCTTGCTGGGGGGGGTAATAAAATGGGGGGGGGGTAAACACCCAGCACTGCCCCCCCCCCGGGTATTTATTGCCCCCCCCGGGGTATTTACCCCCATTTCATACCCCCTCCCCCGGGTATTTACCCGCCTTGGGGCTCCTCCCCCTGGGGCAGCAGGGGGGTATTTACGCCCATGGCAAGGGGGTATTCACCCGCCCACGGGTATTTACCCGCTCGGGGGTATTTACCCCTCTTGGGGCTCTTCCTTTGGGGCAGCGGGGGGGTATTTACCCCCATGACAGGGGGACATCCACCCCAGTACACGGTTATGTTCCCCCCAGGGAACAGCAGGATATTCACCCGCCTGCGGGTATTTACCCGCCTTGGCGAGCACCCCCCCCCGGGGGGCACTTTCCACCCCCCAACAGAGGGACACCCCCCCAATACACTCAAATACCCCCCTAGGGTTATAGGGGGGGGTGGCCCCGCCCCACACCAAACGGGTATTTACCCGGGCGGGTATTTACCCACCTCGGCACTCCCCCTGGGGGGCACTTTCCACCCCCCAACAGGGGGACACCCCCCCCAAATACATGGGAATACCCCCCTGGGGGGTGTGTGGGGGGGTGCACTCACCCCACACCAAGCGGGTATTTACCCAGGGGGGCGGGTATTTACCCGGGGGGGGGGTATTTACCCGGGGGGGCGGGTATTTACCCACCTCAGCTCTCCCCATGGGAACACTTTCCACCCCCCCAACAGGGGGACACCCCCCCAATACACTCAAATACCCCCCCGGGGGGTGCAGGGGGGGTGCCCCCACCCCGCCCCAGGCGGGTATGTCCCCGGGGGGGCGGGTATTTCCCCGGGGGGGGGGTATTTTCCCACCTCGGGGTACACGCCGATGAGGCTCTGCGCCTTGG
>NW_020455935.1:3040-4027 GCF_003342845.1 Nothoprocta perdicaria
GGGGACACCGTGAGGGAATGGCAGAGGGACATGGGGACAGCAGGGGGGACATGCGGACACCATGAGGGGACGGTGGGGGGACATGGGGACAACGAAAGGGGACATGGGGACAGGGGGATGGACATGGGGACACCATGAGGGGACATGGGGACACCATGAGAGGATGGCAGGGGGACATGGGAGGACATGGGGACACCATGAGGGGACGGTGGGGGGACACGGGGACACCGTGAGGATGCTGTCACCCACGACAATGTCACCCCATGATGGGGCCACCCCACCATGAGGACACCCCACAACAAGGGGCCACCCCAGGATGGCGGCACCCTAAGATGGGGCCACCCTACAACGAGGACGCCCCACAAAGAGGACATCCCATGATGAGGGGGCACCCCATGATGGGACCACTCCATGATGGGACCACCCTGTGATGGGACCACTCCATGATGGGGCCACCCCACAACAAGGACACCCTATGACAAGGGGCCACCCCATGCCAGCGTCACCCCACGATGGTGCCACCTCAGGACGAGGCCACCCCCCAACATGGGGCCACCTCATCCCAATGCCCCCCATCCCAATGTCCCCCCAGTGCCACCCTTGGTGACACCCTTGGTGGCACCTGGGCGCTGCTGTTGCGCGACAGCGCCTTGTAGATGTCATCGATGTTGGTGGCCACGGCCTCGAAGCAGGAGTTGAAGCGGTCGAACCTCTCCTTCTTCTGCTGCTCGAAGGCCTGCTTGGCCTTCTTGGCCCTCTTGCGGGCGGCCTCGAACTCTGCGGGGACATGTTGGGGACATGTTGGGGACATGGGGACACCATGGGGACACCATGGGGACACGGGGAGAGCATGGAGATATGGGGACATAGGACACAGGAACATCATGTAGACACTATGGGAACATAGGAAGACCAAAGGGACATCATGGGGACATTGTGGGGACACGGTTGTGGTGCACCCATGCAGCATGAGGGACATGGGGACAT
>NW_020455935.1:6975-9392 GCF_003342845.1 Nothoprocta perdicaria
GGGGTGTGCCCCGGGGGGGGGCGTGTCCCTCCCTTAAAGGGCCAGCGCACCTTGAGCTCCTCGGGCAGGTCGCTGTAGTCGATCTCGATGAGCGCCTCGCGCGCGTAGAGGCTGGAGGAGCGCTGGGAGGCGCCGGGGGCCTCGTCCCCCGCGGCGGCGCCCTGCGCGGGGACGGCATTGGGGACAGGGCCACCGCAATGGGGACAGGGCCACCGTGTTGGGGACAAGGCCACTGTGATGGGGACAGGGCCACCGCGTTGGGGACAGGGTCACCGTGATGGGGACACAGCCACCACATTGGGGACAAGGCCACCGCATTGGGGACAGGGCCACCGTGATGGGGACAGGGCCACCGTGTTGGGGACACGGCCAGCACGTTGGGGACAGGGCCGTGGTGTCACCGTCACCCTCCCCTGGTGGCACCCTGTGTGGGGACAGTGTTGGGGACAGGGACACCGCGATGGGGACAAGGCCACCGCGTTGGGGACAGGGCCACCGCGTTGGGGACACGGCCGTGGTGTCACCATCACCCCCCCACAGCAGTGCCCTGCGCGGGGACAGCTTTGGGGACAGGGCCACCGTGTTGGGGACAGGGCCACTGTGATGGGAACAGGGCTGCAGGGTCACCGTCACCGCCCCCAGTGGTACCCTGCGCGGGGACAGCATTGGGGACAGGGCCACTGCGATGGGGACAGGGCCACCGTGTTGGGGACAAGGCCACCGCGTTGGGGACAGGGCCACCGTGATGGGGACAGGGCCGCAGGGTCACCGTCACCCCCCCCCAGTGGCACACTGTGTGGGGACTGCGTTGGGGACAGGGCCACCACGTTGGGGACACAGCCATGGTGTCACCGTCACCCCCCTCAGCGGTACCCTGCGCGGGGACAGCGTTGGGGACAGGGCCACCGTGATGGGGACAGGGCCACCACGTTGGGGACAGGGCCACTGCGTTGGGGACATGTCCACAGTATTGGGGACACGGCATTGGGGACATAGTCTTGGGGACACATTCACGGTGTTGGGGACACCATGTTGGGGGCATGTCCACGGTGTTGGGGACACGTCTGCAGTATTGGGGACATGGTCTTGGGGACACGGTCTTGGGGACACATTCGCGGTGTTGGGGACACCACGTTGGGGGCATGTCCACGGTGTTGGGGACACATCCGCAGTATTGGGGACACGGCATTGGGGACATGGTCTTGGGGACACATCTGTGGCATTGGGGACACATCTGCAGTGTTGGGGACACAGCATCAAGGCCACGTCCATGCCATTGGGGACATGGTCTTGGGGACACATTCGCGGTGTTGGGGGCACCATGTTGGGGGCATGTCCACGGTGTTGGGGACACGTCTGCAGTATTGGGGACACGGCATTGGGGACATGGTCTTGGGGACACATTCGCGGTGTTGGGGGCACCATGTTGGGGGCACATCCACGGTGTTGGGGACACGTCCACCTTATTGGGGACATGGCATTGGGGACATGGTCTTGGGGACACATTCGTGGTATTGCGGACACCACGTTGGGGGCATGTCCACGGTGTTGGGGACACGTCCACATTATTGGGGACACGGTATTGGGAACATGGTCTTGGGGACACATCTGCGCCATCGAGGCCACGCCCACCGCATGTCACCCGCTGTCCCCGCCAGCGTCCCCGCGTCACCTCCTCCTGGCTGATGTCGTCCATGGTGCCCTTGGCCAGCGGCAGCTTGATGTCCTGCATCTTGCAGCCCTGCAGCAGGTTGTGGCGGTCGCTGCGCTTCTGCTCCAGCTTCGTCTCGATGGCCGTCACCTCCTTCTGCAGGTGCGTCATCTCCCTGGGGACCGAGGGGACAATGGGGACAGTGAGGGGACAACAAGAGGTGTCTCAATGACCATCATCTCCTTCTACAGGTGTGTCATCTCCGTGGGGACACCAGAGGACAGTGAGGGGACAGTGTGAAGGGTCTTGATGACCATCATCTCCTTCTGCAGGTGTGTCATCTCCCTGAGGACATGAGGGGACAATGAGGACAGTGTGAGGGGTCTCGATGGCCATCATCTTCTTCTGCAGGTGTGTCACCTCCCTGGGGACACCAGGGGTCAATGGGGACAGTGAGGGGACACGAGGGGACATGATGGTGAAGGACAGCAAGGGACAACGGGGGGACGTGAGGGACAGCGAGGGGACACGAGGGAAGTGACACTTGCTGCCCCTCCCCTCCCTCGCTGGCCCCGCCCTCACTTGATAGCCCCGCCCCTCACTTGCTGGCCCCACCCTCACTGCCCCCTCCCACATGGCCCCGCCCCCTGTATGCCCCTTTTAGCCCCGCCCCATGGCCCCGCCCCTCACTTGTTGGCCCCGCCCAGCTTCTTGCGGATCTCGTCCATCTCGTGGTTCTTGTCGTTGACCTCGGACTTCTTGGCCA
>NW_020455935.1:9430-10849 GCF_003342845.1 Nothoprocta perdicaria
GGACATGATGGTGAAGGACAGCAAGGGACAACGAGGGGACGTGAGGGACAGCGGAGGGGTATCGAGAGGACACGAGGGGAGTGACACTTGTTGCTCCGCCCCTCCCTTGTTGGCCTCTCCCGTGGCCCTGCCCCTCCGTGGCCCCACCCCTCCGTGGCCCCGCCCCTCACTTGTTGGCCCTGCCTAGCTTCTTGCGGATCTCGTCCATCTCGTGGTTCTTGTCGTTGACCTCGGACTTCTTGGCCAGGTGCTGGTTCTTGAGGTCCTGCAGCTGGGCCATGGTCTCGTCGATGATCTTCATGTGGCGCTGCTCCTCCTGGGGACACGGGGACGCGCGTGTCACATGGGGGACGTGGGGACATGGGTGTCACATGGGGGACACGCGTGTCACATGGGGGACGTGGGGACACGGGTGTCATGAGGGGACATGGGCCGTGGTCTTGTCAATGATCTTCATGTGGCGCTGCTCCTCCTAGGGACACGGGGATGCGCGTGTCACATGGGGGACACGTGTGTCACATGGGGGACATGGGGACACATGTGTCACATGGGGGGCATGGGTGTCACATGGGGGACATGGAGACACGGGCGTCATGAGGGGACATGGGCCATGGTCTTCTCGATGATCTTCATGAGCTGCTGCTCCTCCTGGGGACATGAGTGTCATATGGGGGATATGGGGACAGGGGTGTCACATGGGTGATGTGGGGGACATGGGTGTCACATGGGGGTGGTGGGGACATGGGTGTCACACGGGGGACATGGGGACACGGGCGTCATGAGGGGACATGGGCCATGGTCTTGATGATCTTCATGTGCCGCTGCTCCTCCTGGGGACACGAGTGTCCCATGGGGGACATGGGTGTCACACAGGGGACACCGGCATCATGTGGGGACCGCGAGGGGACAGGGGCATCATGTTGGGGACATGGTGACAAGGCATCATGTGGGGACAGCGGTGTCACGTGGGGACGCCGGAGGGAACATGAGGACACGCGTCCTTGCTCTGCACCTTGTCTCCCATGTGTCCCCCGTGTCCCTGTGTGTCCCCCGTGTCCCTGTGCCCATTTCTCCATGGGAGAGACATTCTCATGTGTCCTCGTGTCCCCCATGTCCCCCCTGTGTCCCCGGTGTCCCCATGTCCCCCCCCGTGTCCCTGTCACCTTCTTGGGCTTCTTCATCTCGGCCTCATCCTTGTGCAGCCCCTGCTCCCAGCCCTGCACCTTGTCCCCATGTCCCCGCCATGTCCCATGACCCCCATATCCCCCATACCCCCCGGTGTCCCCATGTCCCCCTCATGTCCCCCATGTCCCCCCCGTGTCCCCGGTGTCCCTGTCACCTTCTGTCACCTTCTTGAGCTTCTCGATCTCGGCCTCATCCTTGTGCAGACCCTGCTCCCAGCCCTGCACCTTGTCTCCA
>NW_020455935.1:11417-14536 GCF_003342845.1 Nothoprocta perdicaria
GGCACCATGGGGCACCGCGTGTGGCATCACGTGGCACCCAACGGGGCACCAATGGGCCACCGGGGAGCACCCAATGGAGCACCAAGGGGCACCGGGTGGCCCCAGGTGACACTGGGTGACACCACGTGGCACTGGGTGACACCACATGACACAGGGTGACACTATGTGACACCATGTGGCACTGCGTGTGGCACTGTGTGGCACCCAATGGGGCAGCAAGGGGCACCGGGTGGCACCGGGTGACACCACGTGGCACTGGGTGACACCATGTGACACCGTGGGGCACTGCGCATGGCATTGCGTGGCACCCAACAGGGCACCAAGGGGCACCCAATGGGGCTCTACATGTGACACCACGTGTCACCATGTGTCCCCATTTGTCACATGTCCCCACATGTCCCCATGTGACCCAGCGTGTGTCCTCCCACATGTCCCTGCGTGTCCCCATGTGTCACCCTGTGTCCCTGCATGTCACCATATGTCACCATGTGTCCCCCGTGTCCCATGTCCTCCCGTGTCCCCCATGTCTCCGTGTGTCCCGTGTCACCATGTGTCACTCTGCGTGTCACCCATGTGTCCCCGCATGCCACCATATGTCACCGCGTGTCCCCATGTGTCACTGTGTCCCCCTGTCCCCCATGTCCCCATGTGTCCCATATCACCACGTGTCACTTTGTGTGTCACTCTGTGTCCCTGCATGTCACCATATGTCACCACGCATGTCCCGTGTCACCATGTCCTCCCGTGTCCCCCACATGTCCGTGCGTCCCTACATGTCACCATATGTCACCGCGCATGTCCCCGTGTCTCCACGTCCTCCCGTGTCCCATGTCCCTGTGTGTCCCGTGTCACTCTGCGTGTCACCCGTGTGTCCCCACGTCGCCATGTCACCACGCGTGTCCCGTGTCACCATGTCCTCCCGTGTCCCGTGTCACCATGTCACTTAGCATGTCACCCGTGTGTCCCCGCATGTCACCATGTCTCTGCACTTGTCCCTGTGTCCCATGTCACCATGGCCTCCCGAGTCCTCCCATGTCCCTGTGTCCCATGTCACCACGTGTCACTTTGCGTGTCACCCATGTGTCCCCGCATGTCACATGTCACTGTGCATGTCCCCGTGTCCCCATGTCCTCCTGTGTCCCCCATGTTCCCATGTGTCCCATGTCACATGTGTCACTTTGTGTGTCACCCTGTGTCCCCGCATGTCACCATATGTCACCATACGTGTCCCGTGTCACCATGTCCTCCCATGTCCCATGTCCCTGTGTGTCCCGTGTCACCACGTGTCACTTTGCGTGTCACCCGTGTGTTCCTGCATGTCACCATGCATGTCCCATGTCCCGATGTCCTCCTGTGTCCATGTCCCGTGTCGCCCTCTGTCACTCTGTGTGTCACCCTGTGTCCCCGCATGTCACCACATGTCACCGCGCGTGTCCCGTGTCACCGTGTCCTCACGTGTCCCATGCCCCCATGTGTCCCGTGTCACCACGTGTCACTCTGCATGTCACCCGTGTGTCCCCATGCGTGTCCCCGTGTCCCCTACCGCTTCTTGGCGATCTCGTTCTGCCGCTTGACCTTCTCCTCCTCGAACTCCCGGATGTTCCGCACGCCGATTTCCCGGCAGAATTCCTCAAAAACCTCGTCCTCCACCTGCGGGGGAGTGTCAGGAGCCCCAAAAAGGCTGGAATCGCCCCCAAAATCCCCATTCCCACTCCCAGACCTGGTTCATCTTCTCCTTGAGCTCCCGCATCTCCCGCTCGCGGCCTTGGATGATCCTCTTGATGTCGTTGATGCGGGGGCCGAAGTTGGCCAGTTCGCTCTCCAGCTTGGATTTCTCCTGCGGGAATGCCGGGAATGTCGGGAATGTGGCCGGAGCGCCCAGGGAAATGGGGATGCGGATGGAGATTGGGCTGAGGTGGGATGGGATGGGATAGGGTGGGAATGAGGATGGAGATTGGGGTGAGGTGGGATGGGATGGGATAGGGTGGGAATGAGGATGGAGATTGGGGTGAGGTGGGATGGGATGGGAATTGGGATGGGGATCACGATGGGGTGGGGTGCGATGGGATGGGGTGGGAATAGGGATCGGGATGCAGATTGGGATGGAGATGGGATGGGATGGGAATGGGATGGAGATGACAATTGGGATGGGGTGGGATGGGGATGGGGATTGGGATGGGAAGGGATGGGGATGGAGGTCGGGATGGGGCAGGAATGGGGTGGGAATGGAGATGGGATGGGGACGGGATGTGGATGAAGATTGGGGTGGGAATGGAGATGGGATGGAGATGAAAATCGGGATGGGGTGGGATGGGAATGGGGGATGGGGATTGGGATGGGAAGGGATGGGGATGGGATAAGGATGGGGATGGAGGTCGGGATGGGGTGTGAATGGGGTGGGAATGGAGATGGGATGGGGACGGGATGTGGATGAAGATTGGGGTGTGATGGGATGGGATGGGATGGAGATGGGGTAGAGTGGGAATTGAATGGATGAGATGGGGATGGAGATTGGGATGGGAAGGGATGGGGCGGGAATGGGGATGGAGATTGGGATGGGAAGGGATGGGGTGGGAATGGGGTGGGATGGAGATAAGAATGGGATAAGAATGGGGTGGGATGGGGAAGAGGATGGGGATGAAGATCAGGAGGGAAGGGGATGGAGATTGGGATGAGATGGATGGGATGGGATGGGGATGAAGATGGGGATGGGATGGGGACAGAGAAGAAGCCGGGGGCAGCAGCAGCCCCAGGTGCCCAGGGCTCCGCCACAAGAGCCTCCGTGCCCTCAGTAGGCTCCAGAGTACACAGGTGGTGCGAGAGCCCCCAGTAGGCTCCAGAGCGCCCCAGTTTGGCGCTGCCAGTAGGCTCCAGAGTACACGGTGGCCGTACCTGCAGGTTGAGCGCCAGSTGSCGCGTCTTGGTCTGCTCCAGGTCGCTCTGCGAGTACTTGAGGCGCATCTGGAGGCCGTGCGCCTGCGACTGCACCTGCCGCAGCTCGGCCTCCTTGCGCTTGGCCTTCATCTGCTCCTGCGCGGGGACACGGTGGGGCTCAGGGGACAGCGGGGGACACTTGGGGACACTGGGGGACGCGGCGGCACCTTGAGCTCCTCCGTGAG
>NW_020455935.1:15812-17001 GCF_003342845.1 Nothoprocta perdicaria
ACCGCTCTGCCCTCATCTATCCAGCTAGATATTCCTTCGTAGAAGGTGATCAGGTTAGTCAAGCAGGATTTCCCCTTGGTGAATCCATGCTGGCTACTCCTGAGCACCTTCTTCTCCTCCATGTGTCTGGAGAGAGCAGCCAGGATGAGCTGCTCCATCACTTTCCCAGGGATGGAGACACTTTTTTGGGGACACTTTTTTGGGGACACTTGTGTCACTCTATGCTGCTGGTGGCCCCAGGTTCTGGAAGACGGTCCCGTCTGGGGCCACCGTCTGCAGGGACAATGTTGGGGGGTTGTGGTGGCACTTGGGGACACCAGTGTCACCCCATTTGGGGACACTTGTGTCACTCTATGCTGCTGGCAGCCCCAGGTTCTGGAAGAGGGTCCCATCCAGGGCCACCATCTGCGGGGACATTGTTGGGGGGGGCTGTGGTGGCACTTGGGGACACCAGTGTCACCCCATATAGGGACACCCAGGTCACCTTGTGAGACAGGTGGCACTGGGTTCTAGAACATAGTCCCACCCAGGGCCACCATCTGCAGGAAGGGAGGACACAGAGGGGTGAGTGGTGGCACCTCAGACCACTTGGGGACATGGGTGTCACCCCATTTGGGGACACCCAGTTCGCCTTGTGACACTGGTGGTCCTGAATTCATGGAACAGGGAGCCATCCAGGACCACCGTGCATGAAGGGAGGACACAGAGGGGTGAGTGGTGGCACCTCGGACCACTTGGGGACCCTTCCGGACACGGGTGTCACCCCATTTGGTGTCACTCTATGCTGCTGGTGGCACCAGGTTGTGGAAGACGGTCCCGTCTGGGGACACCGTCTGCGGGGACAACATTGGGGGAGGTTGTGGTGGCACTTGGGGACACGGATGTCACCCCATTTGGGGACACTTGTGTCACTACACGGTGCTGGTGGCACTGGGTTCTGGAAGAGGGGCCCATCCAGGGCCACCATTTGCAGGGACAGCCCGGGGGGGAATGCGGTGGCACTTGGGGGGCAAGGGTGTCACCTCACTTGGGGGACACTTGTGTCGCTCTGTGGTGCTGGTGGCACCAGGTTATGGAAGAGGGCCACCACCCACAGGAAGAGAGGACACAGAGGGGCAAATGGTGGCACCTCGGACGCCGGGGCCCATTTGGGGACATGGGTTTCACCCCATTTGGGGACACCCAGCTC
>NW_020455935.1:18614-22410 GCF_003342845.1 Nothoprocta perdicaria
CGTGTCACCTTGTGGCGCTGGTGGCCGCCGAAGGCGATGCGCCGCGCGTCCTCCACGTTGTCGCACACGAGCGCGTTGCCGCACGCGAACTGGAGGGCCTTCTTGATGTGCGGCGGCTCGTAGCGGATCACGTCCAGCACCAGCTTGGCGCCCCGCAGCTCCCGCAGCTTCTCGTCCGTGGGCTTCACCTGCACGGACACGGCCCCAAAGGGTCACCAGCATGTCCCCATGGGGTCCTTGTGTCCCCACAGGGTATCTATGGGGTCCTCGTGTCCCCCATGGGGTCCTCATGTCCCACATGGGGTTCTCATGTCCCCATGAGGTCCTGGTGTCCCCACAGGGTCTTTATGGGGTCGTGTCCCCCATGGGGTCCTCGTGTCCCCAGTATCCCCATGGGGTGGCTCGTAGCAGATCACATCAAGCACCAGCTTGGTGCCCCACAGCTCCTGCAGCTTCTCGTCCATGGGCTTCACCTACATGGACATGGCCCCAAAGGGTCCCCAACATGTCCCTATGTCCCCAAGGGGTCCTCATGGAGTCCCTATGGGGTCATCGTGTCCCCCATGGGGTCCCTGTGTCCCCAAGGAGTCCCCATTTCTCTGGACTCGAGCGGCAGGAAGGTCTCGGGCTCCCCGTGCTGCTCCTTGATGTACTGGATGCAGTGGCCCCAAGTGGCCCCATGTCCCCAGTGTGTCCCCCATGTCTCCAAGGTGTCCCCAAGGTCCCCACCTCCAGGTAGTCCAGTGGCAGGAAGGTCTCAGGCTCCCCGCGCTGCTCCTTGATGTACTGGATGCAGTCGCGTCCCGTCTTCTCAGAGTCCACGATGATGGCATCCATGTTCTTGCCCAGCACCTTGGTCACTGCAATCTGGTACTTCTTCTGGGTGGGCTGGCACAGGTCGAGCAGGCGGCCATACTGGGGACAAGGGACATGGGGACATCATGGGGACACCACAGGGACATAGGGATGTCATGGGGACACTATAGGGACACGGGGATGTCATGGTGGCCCCATGTCCTCCTGATCTGGTTCTTCTTCTGGGTGGGCTGGCACAGGCTGAGCAGGCAGCCATACTGGGGACAAGGGACATGGGGACATCATGGGGACACCACAGGGACATGGGGATGTCATGGGGACACCATAGGGACATGGGGACATCATGGTGGCCCCATGTCCTCCTGATCTGGTTCTTCTTTTGGGTGGGTTGGCATAGGTCATACTGGGGACAGGCAGCCATACTGGGGACAAGGGGACATCGTGGGGACACCATAGGGACATGGGGATATCATGGGGATAGGGGGACACAGTGGACATCATGGTGATGCACAGGGATACAGGTACATGGGGACACAGGACACCTGGGGATGACAGGGACACAGGGGACATGGCCTCACCCCCTCCATGGCCACTTGTCCCCAATGTCCCCCGTGTCCCCACGCACCACGGAGCCCGGGTAGAGGCGCTTGATGCTCTCCATGATCCGTGTCCCCAACGTCTCCCATGTCTCCAATACCCCAAATGTTCTCCATGCCCTCAATGTTCTCCATGTCCCCAATGCCCCCAATGTCTCCTCAGCGTCCCCGTGTCCCCACGTACCACGGAGCCCGGGTAGAGGCGCTTGATGCTCTCCATGATCTCGGCCTTGCGCTGCTGCCGGCTGCTTTCCTGACGGTCGATCCGTGCGTCGCCCAGCTGCTCCATGACCTGGTTGAGCTCCTGGTTGATCTCGTCGATACGGCGCTTGGCGCCGTCCACTTCAGCCGTGAGCTCCCCCTCCAGGCGCTTCTGCTCCTCCAGGGACTGCCTGGGGACACGGGGGCACATGGGGACATGGGGGACACATTGGGGACACCTTGGCGACACCCTGGGGACACCTTGGGCACCTTGGTCACGTGCTGGTGGCAATGTACACCCTGGAGACACTTTGGGNAGACACATTGGGGACACTTTGGGAACACCCTGGGGTCCCCTTTGGGATACGTTGGGGACACCCTGGGGACACGTTCGGGACAATTTGGGGACACGTTAGGGCCACCTTTGGGAAACCTGGGGGACAGTGTGGGGACATTTGGGGACATCGTGCACTTGCTGGTGGCATTGTACACCCTGGGGAAACCCTGGGGAGAATTTGGGGACACCTTGGGGACATCTTGGAGACACTTGGGGACACCTTGGGGATATTTTGGGGACCCACTTGGGACCCCCTGGGGACACGGCTGACTTGCTGGTGGTAACGTACACGCTGGGGACACCTTGGGGACACCCTGGGGACACTGTGGGGACCCTTTGGGGACATTGCTCACTTGCTACTGGGAATGTACACCCTGGGGACACGTTGGGGACAGGTTGGGGACATGCCTCACTTGGGGACAAATTTGGGAGACCTTGGGGACACCCTGGGGACACCTTGGGGACATTGCTCTATTCCTGGGGGCAATGCACATCCTGCGGACACGGGGGGGACACGCTGGGGACACCTTTGGCATACATAAGGGACACCCTGGGGACACTTTGGGGACACTGCTCACTTAGTGGTGGCAAGGGACATTTTGGGGACATTTGGGGACATCGCTCACTAGCTGGTGGCAACGTATGTTCAGGGGACACCATGGGGACACCTTGGGGACAACATTGGGACACCCTGGGGACACCTTTGGGACACCTTGGGGACACTTTGGGGACACCCTGGGGACAACTTGGGGTCACTCTGGGGACACCCTGGCGCAGTTTGGAGACATGTGGGGACATCACTCGCTAGTTGGTGGCCATGTACATCCTGGGGACACCATGGGGACACTCTGGGCACGCCTGGAGGACTCCTTTGGGGTCATTTTGGGGACCCTTTGGGGACAACGCTCACTTGCTGCTGGCAATATAGACTCTGGGGACACCCTGGGGACACTTTGGGGATGCCCTGGGGACACCTTGGGCTCATCTTGGTGACATTTTGGGGACACTTTAGGCAAAATTTGGGGACATCGTTCACTTCCTGGTAATGTACACCCTAGGGACACTTTGGGGACATTTGGGGACAGTGCTCGCTTGCTGGTGGCAACATACGTCCTGGGGACACCATGGGGACACCTTGGGGACAATGTGCGGATACCCTGGGGACACCTTTGGGACACTTTGGGGAATCCTTGGGGACACGTCTGCGACACTCTGGGGACACTTTGAGGACATTGCTCACTTGCTGGTGGCAAGGTACACGCTGTAGACACCTTGGGGACACAGTGCACACCTTGAGAACACAGTGGGGACACGTTGGGGACACCCTGCAGACACCTTTGGGACACACTGGGGACACCCTGGGGACACCTTTGGGGAACCTGGGGGCAGTTTGGGGACATCTGGGGACATCGCGCACTTGCTGGTGGCAATGTACACCCTGGGGAAACTCTGGGGACACCTTGGGGACACCCTGGGGACACCTTGGGGACATCGCTCAGTTCCTGGGGGCAATGCACATCCTGCGGACACCGGGGGAACACGCTGGGGACACCTTGGGGATACATAAGGGACACCCTGGGGACACTTTGGGGACATTCGGGGACATTGCTCGCTTGCTGGTGGCCATGTACATCCTGGGTACACCATCGGGACAAATTGGTGACAATGTGGGGACAGCCTGGGGACATCTCTCAAATTCTGCTCACAAGGTACAGATTGGGGACATCTTGGCGACACATGGGCTACACCTTCAGACACATTGGGGACACTTTGGGAACACCCTGGGGTCCCCTTTGGGATACGTTGGGGACACCCTGGGGACACGTTCGGGACAATTTGGGGACAC
>NW_020455935.1:24204-25183 GCF_003342845.1 Nothoprocta perdicaria
GGACATTTGGGGACATCGTGCACTTGCTGGTGGCAGTGTACACCGGGGGAACCCTGGGGACACCTTGGGGACACTTGGGGGAGACTTGGGGACACCTTGGGGATAATTCGGGGACACACCTGGGACACCCTGGGGACACGGCTGACTTGCTGGTGGCAACGTACACGCTGGGGACACCTTGGGGACCCCCGGGGACACTGTGGGGACACGGCAATGTACACCCAGGGGACAACATGAGGACAACTTGGGGACACTCTGGGGACACATTGGGGACATCGCGCACTTGCTGGTGGCAATGTACACACTGGGGACACCTTGGGGAAAAGCTGGGGACACCTTTGAGACCCTTTYGGGACACATGGGGGACATCCTGGGGACACCAAGGGGTCACCCTGGCTACACCTTGGGACACCCTGGGGACACCTTCGGGACCCTTTGGGGACAGCGCTCACTAGCTGGTGGTAACGTACGTTCTGGGGACACCTTGGGGACAACATGGGGCTACCCTGGGGACACCTTGGGGACACGCTGGGGACACGCTGGGGACACCTTGGGGAGAATTTGGGGACACCTTGGGGACACRCTGGGGACATTTGGGGACAGTGCTCRCTTGCTGGTGGCAATGGACACCCTGGGGACATCCTGGGGASACTTTSGGGACTCCCTGGGGACACATTGGGGACACCGTGGTTACCCCTTGGGGACACTGGTCACTTGCTCCTCGCAATGTACACCTTGGGGACACCCTGGCCACACCTTGGGGACCCTTTGGGSACATCGCTCACTTGCTGGTGGCCAAGTACGTCCTGGGGACACCATGGGGACACCTTGGCGACAATGTGGGGATATCCTGGGGACACCTTGGGGACACTTTGGGGAAACCTTGGGGACACGTCTGGAACACTGTGGGGACACTTTGGGGACACTGCTCACTTGCTGGTGGCAAGGTACACGCTGTAGACACCTTGGGGACACAGTG
>NW_020455935.1:27058-28137 GCF_003342845.1 Nothoprocta perdicaria
AACCCTGGGGACACCTTGGGGACACCCTGGGGACACCTTGCGAACACTTGGGGGAGACTTGGGGACACCTTGGGGATAATTCGGGGACACATTTGGGACACCCTGGGGACACGGCTGACTTGCTGGTGGCAACGTACACGCTGGGGACACCTTGGGGACACCCTGGGGACATCCTGGGGACACTTTGGAGACCCTTTGCAGACCCTTTGGGAACATCGCTCACTTGCTGCTGGCAGTGTACACCCTAGGGACACACTGGGGACACCTTGGGGACAATATGGGGACACCTTGGGGACACCTTGGGGACTGGTGGGGACATCGTTCACTTGCAAGGACCAATGTACAACCTCGGCACACCCTGGGGACACCTAGGGGTCGTCATGGCGACATTTGGGGGACACTTTGGGGATACCGTTCGCTTTGTGATAATGTACACCCTGGGGACACCTTGGGGACACCTTGGGGACATGCTGGGGACACCTTCGGAACACTTTGGGGACATTTGGGGACACACTGAGGACACTCTGGGGACCCACTGGCAACACCATGGGGACACCCTGGGAACACTTTGGGGACATTGCTCACTTGCTGCTGGCAACGTACACCCTGGGGACACCTTGGGGACAGCTTGGGGACACGTTGGGGACAGGTTGGGGACATGGCTCACTTCGGGACAAATACGGGAGACCTTGGGGACACCCTGGGGACACATGGGGACATCGCTCCATTCCTGGCGGCAATGCACATCCTGCCGACACGGCGGGGGGACACGCTGGGGACACCTTGGGGATACATAAGGGGACATTCTTTGGGACACTTTGGGGACATTCGCGGACATTGCCCGCTTGCTGGTGGCCATGTACATCCTGGGGACACCATGGGGACACCTTGGGGACAATGTGGGGACAGCCTGGGGACATCTCTCAAACTCTGCTCACAAGGTACAGATTGGGGACATCTTGGCGACACACGGGCTACACCTTGAGACACATTGGGGACACTTTGGGAACACCCTGGGGTCCCCTTTGGGATACGTTGGGGACACCCTGGGGACACGTTCGGGACAATTTGGGGACACG
>NW_020455935.1:29157-31940 GCF_003342845.1 Nothoprocta perdicaria
AGACACATTGGGGACACTTTGGGAACACCCTGGGGTCCCCTTTGGGATACGTTGGGGACACCCTGGGGACACGTTCGGGACAATTTGGGGACACGTTAGGGCCACCTTTGGGAAACCTGGGGGACAGTGTGGGGACATTTGGGGACATCGTGCACTTGCTGGTGGCATTGTACACCCTGGGGAAACCCTGGGGAGAATTTGGGGACACCTTGGGGACATCTTGGAGACACTTGGGGACACCTTGGGGATATTTTGGGGACCCACTTGGGACCCCCTGGGGACACGGCTGACTTGCTGGTGGTAACGTACACGCTGGGGACACCTTGGGGACACCCTGGGGACACTGTGGGGACCCTTTGGGGACATTGCTCACTTGCTACTGGGAATGTACACCCTGGGGACACGTTGGGGACAGGTTGGGGACATGCCTCACTTGGGGACAAATTTGGGAGACCTTGGGGACACCCTGGGGACACCTTGGGGACATTGCTCTATTCCTGGGGGCAATGCACATCCTGCGGACACGGGGGGGACACGCTGGGGACACCTTTGGCATACATAAGGGACACCCTGGGGACACTTTGGGGACACTGCTCACTTAGTGGTGGCAAGGGACATTTTGGGGACATTTGGGGACATCGCTCACTAGCTGGTGGCAACGTATGTTCAGGGGACACCATGGGGACACCTTGGGGACAACATTGGGACACCCTGGGGACACCTTTGGGACACCTTGGGGACACTTTGGGGACACCCTGGGGACAACTTGGGGTCACTCTGGGGACACCCTGGCGCAGTTTGGAGACATGTGGGGACATCACTCGCTAGTTGGTGGCCATGTACATCCTGGGGACACCATGGGGACACTCTGGGCATGCCTGGAGGACTCCTTTGGGGTCATTTTGGGGACCCTTTGGGGACATCGCTCACTTCCTGGCGGCAATATACACCCTGGGGACCCCTTGGGGACACTTTGGGGACATCACTCATTTGCTGGTGGCAATGTACATCCTGGGGACACCTTGGGGACACCCTGGGGACATCTTGGGGACACCCTGGGGATAATTCAGGGACACACTTGGGACACCCTGGGGACATCGCTCACTTGCTGTTGGCAATGTACACTCTGGGGACACCTTGGGGACATTTGGGGACACCTTGGGGACATTGCTCACTTGCTGGTGACAATGTCTAACCTGGGGACCCCCTGGGGATACCCTGGGGACAATTTGGGGACATCGCTCACTTGCTGGTGGCAATGTACTCCTCCAGCTTCTCGATGCGCTTCTGGTTCTCCTCGATCTCCCGCAGCTTCTGCTTGATCTTGGCCTGGGGGGAGAGGGTGGCAGGAGGTGACGGGGACACGGACACGGGCGGGGGGACACAGAGGGGACACGGAGGGGACAGAGGGACACGAAGACACGGACGGGATTTGGGGATATTTGGGGGACACACGGGGACACTCAGGGGACAATGTAGGGGACACACAGGGGACACTCGGGGGACACGCAGGGGACATATGGACAATCAGGGGACACTCAGGGGACACTTGTGTACACTCAGGGACATGGGGACACGCAGGGGACACATAGGGACACTCAGGGGACACTCGGGGACACAAGGACACTCGGGGAACATGAGGGACATGCAAGGGACACTCCGGGGACACTCAGGAACACACAGACACGTGGAGACACTCAGGGGACACACAGAGGCCACACACGGGACACATGAGGACACTCAAGGGACACTTGGGGACGCGCTCACCTCGGTCTCCACCTTCTTCCTCTCCTCCAGGTCCAGCCGGTCCTGGTCGGCCTTCTGGTCCCGGTTGAACTTCTCCAGCTCCTGGGCCAGGGTGGCCGCCCGCTTGCTGGCCTCCTCCTTGAGGCGGTGGTAGCGCTTCACCTGGGGACACCCGTGCCACCGTCACCAGGGTCCCATGGGGTCACCCGCATGTCCCCACGTCCCCCTGCATTACGATCATTGAACCCTTAAGGTTGGAGGAACATCTAGAGATCTTCCAGTCCAACTCCCTGCACTCACAGATGGACCTAGAACATGTGTCATCTGGGGACACGCGCGTCACCAGGGTCCCATGAGGTCACCCACATGTCCCCATGTCCCCCCATGTTACAATCATTGAACCCTTAAGGTTTGGAGGAACATCTAGAGATCTTTCAGTCCAACTCCCTGCACTCACAGATGAACCTAGAACATGTGTCACCTGGGGACATGCGTGTCACCATCAGTGGGGTCCCATGGGGTCTGGGAGGACCCCTGCATGTCCCCTTTTCTCCACCACGTGTCCCCAGGTGTCCCCACCTGGTTCTCCTCCAGCGTGAGGTCCTGGCTCTCCTCGGCCATGCGCTCCTCGAACTCATGGTGTCCCCAAGTCCCCATGTCCCCCCATGTCCTGATGCCTCTTGATCTCCCTGTATCCCCTGATGTCTCTATGTCCCACCACGTGTTCCAAGGCGTCCCCAGGTGTCCCTACCTGGTTCTCCTCCAGGGTGAGGTCCTGGCCCTGGTTCTCCTCGGTCATGCACTCCTCGAACTCGCGGTGTCCCTGTGTCCCCATGTCCTACCACATCCCCATGTCCCACCACACGTTCCAAGGTGTCCCCAAGTGTTCCTATCTGGTTCTCCTCCAGCGTGAGGTCCCGGCCCTGGCTCTGGCTCTCCTTGGCCATGTGCTCCTCGAACTCGTGGTGTCCCCATGTCCTACCACATCCCCATGTCCCACCACATGTCCCAAGGTGTCCTCAGGTGTCCCTACCCGG
>NW_020455936.1:0-3204 GCF_003342845.1 Nothoprocta perdicaria
GGCACATTGCATGGGAGCTGGGGGGGGGCATTTGGGATGGGGGCTGTTGAATTTGGGGGGGTTGCAAGGGGCAGGGGGGGCTGCATTGGGCTGGGGGGGGTCACACAGTGCCCGGGGGGTGTCACAGAGGTGACTGAAGCCACCCCCCTTGTGCCCCCCCCCATCCGCTTCCCGCAGCCTGGAGGAGGTCGGGGCGCTGCCCGCGGGTCCCAGCACCCCAGAGGCGGCCGAGGCGCAAGGGTGAGTACCCGCCCACACACAGACACCGTGTCCCCAAGTGTCCCCACATGTCCCAAGTGTCCCCACATGTCCCCCCATGTCCCCATGTGTCCCTGCATGTCCCTACGTGTCCCGTGTCCCTGTGTGTCCCCACGTGTCCCTGCCTGGCCCACCGTGTGCCCCCATGTTCCCAAATGTCCCTGCGTGCCCCCCCCGGTGTCCCTGCGTGTCCCCCTGTGTCCTGGCGTGTCCCCAAGTGTCCCCACGTGTCCTCCCGTGTCCCCTCGTGTCCCCGCCGCCTGCAGGGCCCTCTCGGCGCTGCTCTGCTCCTGGCTCGAGGGCCACCCCGAGGACCTGGGGGTGGCCCTGGGCACCCCCCTGGGCCGCCGCTTGGTGGCCGCGCTGGCGCCCGGCTCCGAGGCCGCCCGGCGCCTCGAGGCCACCGGTGTCCCCGGGGCACCCCCGCCGGCGGCGGCACCGCCCGAGGACGAGGACGAGGACGGCGCCGGGGACGCGGAGCCCCTGGACATCCTGGGCTTCCAGGCGCAGGAGGTGGCCGAGGAGCTGACGCTGACGGAGGCGGTGGGTGGCCCTGTCACCACGTCCCCATCCCCGTGTCCTCATCCCATCCCTGTCCCCATGTCCCCATCCCCATGTCCCCATTCTCATCCCCATGTCCCCATCTTCATCTCTGTCCCCATGTTCATGTCCCCCTTCATATACTTTGTCCCCATGTCCCCCTCACCAGCCAAATCCGTGTTCCCTCCTCCATGTCCCCATGACTGTCCTCATCAACAGGTCCCTTTCTTCATGCTTCATTCCCATCACCAACATCCATCCCTATGTCCCCATGATTGTCCCCATGTCCCCACCTCCCCATCTCTTCCATCCCCATGTCCCACCATCCCCGTCCCACGTCCCCACGTCCCCTCTGGTGGCCCTGACCACCGCTGCTGTCCCCAGGAGCTCTTCATGCGCCTGGTGCCCTACGAGTGCCTGGGCTCGCTGTGGTCGCGGCGGGACAAGAAGGGCCGCGAGGACGCGTGTCCCACCGTGAGGGCCACCGTGCGCCAGTTCAACCGCCTGGCGGGCGCCGTGGTCACGTCCTGCCTGGCCAGCCCGGAGCTGCGGCCACCCCAGCGTGCCCGGCTGCTCGAGAAGTGGATCCGTGTGGCCGAGGTGAGACCTGGACCCCGTGGGGGTGGCCCTGGGCCGGCAGTGGTGGCCTCATCCCAATGGAGGTGGCCTCATCCCAATGGAGGTGGCTTCATCTCAGTGGAGGTGGCTTCATCTCAATGGAGATGGCTTCATCTCAATGGAGATGGCTTCATCCCAATGGAGGTAGCCTCATTCATACTGAAGATGGTTTCATCTCCAGTGGAGATGGCCCAGTGGTGGTGGCCCTGGGCCCCAATGGAGGTGGCCCTGGGCCCAGTGGTGGTGGCTTCATCCCCCACTACTCGTGACTCATCCCCCAGTACTGCTTCCATTCCAATGGAGATGGCCCAGTGATGGTGGCTTCATCCCACGTGTCCCCATTCATATTGAAGATGGCTTCATGCCCAGTAGAGATGGCCCAGTGGTGGTGGCTTCATCTACCCAGTACTGGTTTCAGTCCAATGGAAATGGCCCAATGGAGATGGCCCCGTTCATATTGAGGATGGTTTCATCCCCGCGGAAGAAGGCCCAATGGAGGTGGCCCTAGTCCCAGTCGTGGTGGCTCCATCCTGGGAGGGTCTCTGTCCCTGCCCCTAAGGTCATCCCCAGCCCAGGTTGTCCCTGTCCCCAAGCCAGGGCTTGTCCCCAGCCCTTGAGACATCCCCATGTCTAGAGATGTCCCCATGTCTAGAGATGTCCCCATGTCTAGAGACGTCCCCATTTCTAGAGACGTCCCATCTCTAGGATGTCCCCATCTCTAGACGTGTCCCCATCTCTAGACATATCCCCATCTCTAGAGACGTCCCCATTTCTAGAGATGTCCCCAGTTCTCAAGGTGGCCCCAGGCCAAGCTTGTCCCCAGCCCCAGTGGTGCCCAGTGCCCCCCAGCCCTAGAGTTGTGCCCAGCCCCAGTGGATCCCGGTGTCCCCAGCCGGGAGGGGACGTGTCCCCAAGTGTCGGTGTCCCCAGGAGTGCTGCGCGCTGAGGAACTTCTCGTCCCTCCGTGCCATCGTCTCGGCGCTGCAGTCGAGCCCAGTCCACCGCCTCAAACGCACCTGGGACGAGACCACGCGGTACGGGGACACCGCGGGGACAGTGCGGGGACGCCGCGGGGACAGCGCCGCTCACGTCACCTCTGTCCCCAGGGAGGCCCAGCGCAGCTACGAGGAGCTCAGCGCCATCTGCTCCGAGCAGGACAACCACAGCGCCGGCCACCAGCTGCTCTACCAGGTCCCCCGGTGTCCCCAGGGCCCTTGTCACCCACGTGTCCCCACTGCTGTCACCTACAGCCTGCCCAGCGCTTGTCCCTGCGCGTTGCCTTGGCCCCATCACTGTCCCCGTACGCAGTGGCTTGTCCCTGTCCCCTAAATGGTGTCCCCATCTGTGTCCCCTCTGTGCTCGCTTGTCCCCTCTCTGGGCTCTTATGGCCTGGACTGTCCCTAGCCGTGTCCCCTATGTACTGGTGTGTCCCCATCCCTGTCCCCTAGCCCTTCTGCTGTCCCCTGTCCCCAGTGTCCAATGTCCCTTGTCCCCAGTGTCCCACGTCCCCATGTCCCATGTCCCCCCTTGTCCCCTCCACCAGGAGAGCCCCCAGCGAGCGCCGGGCACCGAGAGCACCCAGAGGCGGCAGCCGCGGCGGCCCCACGAGCAGCGGCCCCTGGTGAGACTGGGGACCATGGGGACACGGGGGACACGGTGTCATTGTCCCCATGTCCCCTGGTGAGACCGGGGACCATGGGGACACGGGGGACACGGTGTCATTGTCCCCATGTCCCCTGGTGAGACTGGGGACCATGGGGACACGGGGGACACGGTGTCATTGTCCCC
>NW_020455936.1:5031-6551 GCF_003342845.1 Nothoprocta perdicaria
GCACAGGTGACACGGGGACATGGGGGGGACACACGCGTGGGACACGTGTTGGGGACAATGGGACACAGGAGGGGACGCGCGTGGGGACAGGGCATGGGGCATATGTTGGGGACATGAGGCGGGGGGGATGTGTGTGGGGACAGGGTGTGGGACACGTGTCGGGGACATGGGGACACAGGAGGGGACATGTGCGTGGGGACGGGACATGGGGCACATGTTGGGGACAAGGGGATGCAGGAGGAGACTGGATGTGGGATGTGTTGGGGACAAGGGGACACAGGATGGGACATGTGCATGGGGTGCAGAACATGTGCTGGGGACAAGGGGACATGGAAAGGGATGTGCATGGGGAGAGGACATGTGGCATATTGGGGACAAGGAGACGAGGGAGGAGATGGGGTGTGGGGACAAGATGTGGGACGTGTTGGGGACAAGGGGATGGAATGGGGGACAAGGGGACACAGGAGAGGATATGGGAGGGGATGGGACGTGGCACATGTTGGGGACAAGGGGACGCAGGAGGGGACACACGTTGGGATGAGACACAGCAAGAGGGGACACCCAGAGGGGGCCCCAGTCGCACATCCTGGTGCACGTTGGGTGGTCTGGAGRRTCKTAGCGTGTCCTTAGCGTGTCCCTAGCATGTCCTTAGCGTGTCCCTCACGTGTCCCCGCAGCCACAGGCTCTCCTGCGAGATCGAGCCCCCCGGGGAGCCGCCCCCGCGGCCACCGAAGCCCTCCCTGGTCATCACCCACTGCACCGAGTGAGTGGCACCGAGGTGGCCCCTGGGGGCCACCACCCCCCTGGGCCACCTTGTCACCCCCGAACCTCCTTGTCACCCCCCGGGCCACCTGGTCACCCCCTGGGCCTTTCTGTCACCCCGTGGGTCTCTTTGTCACCCTCTGGGCCACCTTGTCACCCCCTGGGGGCCACCACCCCCTGGGCCTCTTTGTCACCCCCTGAGCCTCCTTGTCACCGCCCGGGTCTCTTTGTCACCCGCTGGACCTCCTTGTCACCCCCTGGCCCTCTTTGTCACCCCCTGGGCCACCTTGTCACCCCCTGGCCCTCTTTGTCACCCCCTGGGCCACCTTGTCACTCCATGGGCTTGTCACCCCCTGGACCTCCCTGTCACCCCCTGGACCTCTTTGCCACCCCCCCGGGCCACGTTGTCACCCCCGGGGCCTCTTTGTCACCCTGTGGGCCACCTTGTCACCCCATGGGCTTCGTCACCCGCCGGGCCACCTTGTCACCCCCTGGACCTCTTTGTCACCCCCTGGACCTGTCACCCGCCGGGCCACCTTGTCACCCCTCGGGCCTCTTTGTCACCCCCGGGCCCCTCTGTGACCCCCCGCAGGCTGCTGACGTCGGTGGGGACGCCCTCGGTGACGTGGGAGCAGCCGTGTGCCCCGGCCGAGGCCACGGGGACGCCGCCGAGCCCCGGCCACCTCCTGTCCCGCCTGGCGCAGGTGAGAGCCGGGCGGCTCGGGCAGCGGGGTGACACCGCCGCGGCGTCACCGCGC
>NW_020455936.1:6678-8832 GCF_003342845.1 Nothoprocta perdicaria
CCCCAGCACGTCAAGTGGCCCTCGGTGTCGGCGCTGGACGAGGCGGCGCCGGCCGCGCTGTCCCCCGGCGTCCCCCGGGGCCACCGGCGCTCAGCCTCGTGCGGCTCGGCCGTCCCCGCCGCGTCCCCGTCCGACTGCCGCATCATCCGGGCGCGCATGGAGCTGCACAACGGCAGCCTCTACAAGAGCATCCTGGCGAGTGTCCCCTCCCCGGGGCATCTAATGTCCCTTCGTCCCCGTGCCGGACGCCTGGGCCCCTCCGTGACGGCGCTTGTCCCCCACCCCGCGCAGATCACGAGCCAGGACAAGACGCCGGCTGTGGTGGCCAAAGTGCTGGAGAAGCACGGGCAGGACGGGCAGGACGCCGGGCGCTTCCAGCTCGTGCAGCTGCTGCCGGGCGAGCGGGGTGAGGTGGCACCGGGGCCACCGTGTCCCCAAGGTCCTGGGACCCCAAGGCCCCGAGCTGCTGGGTCCCCCAGTTCTGTGTCCCCAAGTTGCTGCAGCCCTGAGTCACTGGGTCCCTAAGGTGCTAGGTCCCCAAGAGTCATGGCATTGGAGCCACTGTGTCCCCAAGGGCTATGTCACCAAGGCCTCTGTGTCCCCAAGATGCTGCAGCCCTGAGTCACTGGGTCCCCAAAGTGCCACCTCCTCAAGGTGCTCCCCAAGGGCTGTGTCACCAAGGCCACTGTGTCCCCAAGGGCTGGGTCCTGAAGTCCCCGCATGCCCGAACCACTGGGTCCCCAAAGTGCCACATCCCCAAGCTGCCATGTCCCCAGGCAGTGGGTTCCTCAGCACTGGGTCCCTTAGTGGTGTGTCCCCAGATGGGGCCACACATCCCCAAGTGCCTTGTCCCCAAGCCATCACGTCCCCATGCCGGCTCCCTTAGTGCTGTGTCCCCAAACCACTGAGTCCCCAAGCACCATGTACCCAAGTACCCTTAGTGCCATGTCCCTTACTGCCACATCCCCAAATCCCTGTGTCCCCCAAGTGTCATGTCCCCAACCCACTACGTCCCCAGGGCCAGGTCCTTACTGCTGTGTCCCCAAACTGCTGAGTCCCTAAGGGTTGTGTCCCCAAGTGCTGATTCCCTTAGTGCCATGTCCCTTAGTGCCATGTCCCCAAATCCCTGTGTCCCTAAGGGCCGTGTCCTCAAGTGCTGGGTCCCCAATCACCACATCCCCAAGGGCCATGTCCCCAAGTACTGATGCCCTTAGCGCCGTGTCCCCAAATCTCTGTGTCCCCGAGGGCCACGTCCCCAAACCRCTGGGCCTCCTATCCCCCCATGGGYGCCCCCAATGTCTCCCGTGTCCCCACCGTGTCCCCGCAGAGCTGCCGCTGCCGCCCTCGGCCAACGTCTTCTACGCCATGAACGGCGCCAGCCTGGACTTCGCGCTGCGCCCGCGGGCGCCCGCCGACCTCAGCGCCACCTTCCCCAAGGCCCGGGCGGCCGGGCGCCGCCGGGCCCTCTTCTGAGACGTCCCCGAGTGTCCCCTCGCTGTCGCCCACACTACCGCAATAAAGACACTACGGGCTGGGCCCGGCGGGGCCAACGCGGCTTCTTTGAGGGCGCCGTCACGGCACGGGGGACAAGGGATGTGGGGGACAAGGGACATGGGGGCCGAGGGCTCAGGTCTTGCCCGCGGCGCCCTTGCCCTGCGCCCGCTGGAAGTCCTGCTGCAGCCGCCCCAGCAGCTCCCGCTGCTGCTCCGCGCGCCGCTCCAGCTCCTGCATCTGCTGCTCGTAGCGCTTGCTGCCCGGAGGGGTGATGCGTTTGTCCCCAAAACGTGTCCCCAAAACGTGTCCCCAACCCTCGGTGTCCCCCCCCCGGCGCCACTCACATCTCGCCCGTGATGTAGTCGAGGCGCTTGCCCACGGTGGCCTTGGCCTCCTCCATGTCCTGCTTGACCAGCACGGGCCCGATGAGCTTGAAGATGGTGTTGGTGGCGTCGAGCAGCTCCAGCTCCTGGCGGGGGACAGCGCGGCGGGTGGCACCGTGGCCTTGGGGACACCTTGGGGACACCTTGGGGACACCTTGGGGACACCTTGGGGACACCTTGGGGCCAGGCGCTCACCTCCTTGACGATGTTGTTCTCCGTGAGCTGCGCCTCGAGCTTCTGCCGCGCCGTCACCGTCTTGCTGAGGTCTGCGGAGGGC
>NW_020455936.1:9112-11763 GCF_003342845.1 Nothoprocta perdicaria
CTGGTACTTCTCCAGCTCGCCCTGCAGCTTCTTCTGGAGCGGCTCGGCCATGGCTGTGGGGGGGACGCCCTCTTGTCACCTCCCCCTTGGGGACCTCCATGGCTCATATGGAGGCCATACATCAAGCTGGGCTCCAMTGGGGGCTCCCCAAGCCACCCCGGACACTCCACCCCTTATGGAGACCCTATAGATCCCCCCCCCATATAGAGCCCCCTCTGCATCCTACMGGAACCCATAGGGACCTATAGAAACCCCTCACCCAGGCACCCATGGACGTCTCCGTACCCTCTGGAGAACCTATGGAGCCTCCCAGACACCTCCACACCCCATAGGGGACCCACAGAGGCCTCTAGGGACTCCCATAACCCTCTAGACACCCTAAGGACCCCCCAAGAGCCTCCCACCCCTCAAGAGCCCATATAGGGTCCCTATAGAACCCCCTTAAGGCCCCCACAGCTTCCCAGGACCCCTATAGAGCTCCCATAGGGCCCCCACAGCCCCCTAGGACACCCCCAACCCCCCCATGGGGCCCCTATAGACTCCCTCCCCTTCCCCAAATTGCCATAGGGCCCCATAGAGATCTTCAAGACCCCTATAGAGCCCCCTATTATACAGACAACTCCAGCCCCCTGGATTGCCCGAGGTGCCCCCCCAGGACCCCCAAAGAGCCCCCTCGGGGATCCCCAATCCCCCAGGACCCCAATAGGGCCCCTACACAGTCTCCTAGACCCATAGATCGCTATAGAGCCCTCCCGAGCCCCTTGAACACCCCTGAACCCCCAGAGCCCCTCTAGCTGTTCAAGGCCCCCACAGGATCCTATAGATCCCTCCCCCAGACCCCTATAGAGCCCCATAGAGCCTCCCCAGGCCTCCATAGGGCCCCTACACAGACCCTCTGGACACCTATAGAGCCCCATACAGCACCCTGGACCCCCATAGGACCCCTATAGGTCCCCCCCTCGGCCACCCAGGTCCCCCATAGGACCTTATAGAGGCCCTCAGATTCCAATAAAGCCCATACAGAGACCATTTGGACAGCTATAGAGCCCCATACGGCACCCTGGACCCCTATACGGAACCTATAGATCTCCTCTGCCCCTCCCAGCAGCCCACCACTCCCATGGGGCCCCCCTGGATCCCTATAGAGCCCCTATAGGGCCCCCATGGCCCCTCCCATCCGCCCACGACGGCCTCAGAACCCTATAGAACCCCCGCATCCTCACAGAGAACATATAGAAACCCTCTGGTCACCTATAGAGGCCCACTGGGGCCCCTATAGAGGCCCCCCCACCCCTCCCATCTGCCCGCGACCCTATAGGACCCTATAGACCCCCTATAGCGCCTATAGGCCCCATAGGCCCCCTATAGAGCCCCCTATAGAGCCCATAGGTCCCCCCGGCTCCCACCTCTCCTCGCGCGCAGCGCGGCTCGAGCCCCGCCCCCTCCGCGCCGCGCCACATGACGCCGCCGCCGCGCGAGGCCCCGCCCCCTGGCTCCTCACCCTGCCCCGCCCTCTCCGGTCGGCGCACGCGCAGTACACCCCCTCGCGAGGCCTGAGGGCAAGCGCATGCGTATTGAAGCTGTTGACGCCCTGCTCCGGGCAGCGCATGCGCACTGCGCTCCTTTCGCCCGCTTGCCTGTCAGCGCATGCGCACTGGGCTTCTCCTCACCTGTTGCCAGGCGACGCATGTACACTGAGCGCCTTCCCGGCCCRTTACCGTCCAGCGCATGCGCACTGAGCCACTACCCCCCTCCCCGTTGCCGGCCCGCGCATGCGCCCTGCGGGGCTGCGGGTGCCGCTTGCACGACGGTTGCACGGGCGTTTGCACGGGCGTTTGCACCGCGTTGCGCGCGAGTTGCACTCGAATTGCACGCCCCTCTGCACGGCGCTGCGCGGGCCTCGCGGCACCCTTGTCCCGGGCTCGCTCGCCCCTTGCACCGCATTGCACGGGCCCCGTGCGCACCCGGCGCGCCCTTTGCGCCGCTTTTGCGCCGTTTCTGCGCCGTTTCGCGAGGGTTTCGCACGGGCGCCGGTGCAAAGGTAAGCGGGCGGGGACGGGCATGGGCTGCCGGCGCTGCCCGCGGCGGCGGGCGGCCCTGGGGCGCTGCGCGGCGCTGGTGCTGGCGCTGCTGGCGCTGCTGGTGCTGCTCGGCAGCGGCACCGGCGAGGAGCTGCTCTCGGTGGCGCTGGGCGCCTGGCTGGCCTGGGCCGGGCCGCCCGAGGACGGCGCCGAGGCCTCTGCGAGCGGCGCGGCCTGGGCCTACGATTTCATACAGGCGGCAGGCGTTTGGAACGGTGCAGGGCTTGCAAACTTTGCAAACGGTGCAGGGGTTGCAGACTTTGCAAATGGTGCAGGGGTTGCAATCACTGCGAACGTTGCAGCCGGTGCAGGGGCTGCAAACGGCGCAAAGGTTGCAAATGGTGCAGGGATTGCAATGGGTGCAGGGGGTGCAAACGGTGCAAGCATTGCAATTGGCGCAAACGGTGCAAGCATTGCAAATTATGCAAGCATTGCAGTCGGTGCGAACGTTGCAATGGGCGCGAGGGTTGCCATCGGCGCGAGCCTCGCCAACGGCACCGGTCTCCTGCCGCCGCCGCCGCCGTGCGGCCACCCGGCGCCCACGCTGCTGGTGCTGGTGGCGAGCGCGGC
>NW_020455936.1:12709-15401 GCF_003342845.1 Nothoprocta perdicaria
ACGGGCACCTGGACCCCGTGGTGACGTGGGCTGGACCCCCAGGGGTCACCTGGAAGGGGTCTGCAGTGATGGGACTGGACCATGGAGTGGCCACGTGTGACATTCAATCAGCTCTGATGGTGACAAAGACTTGGTGATCCACCATGTGTCACCTGGAAGGGGTCTCCAGTGATGGGACTGGACCATGGAGTGGCCACATGTGACCTTCAGCCAGCTCTGGTGGTGACGTAGACTTGGTCGTCCACCTTGTGTCACCTGGAAGGGGTCTCCAGTGATGGGATTACAGAGCGCCTATGTCTGACGTTCAACCAGCTGTGGTGGTGACATGGGCTGGTCCACCAGGCATTGCTTTGAAGGGGTCTTCAGTGATGGGATGGGACCGTGGAGTGGCCACATGTGATGTTCAACCAACTCCAGTGGTGACAAAGACTTGGTCGTCCACCATGTGCCACCTGGAAGGGGTCTCCTGTGATGGGACTATGGAGCATCCCTGTATGACGTTCAACCAGCTCTGGTGGTGACAGACTTGGTTGTCCACCAGGTATCCCCTTGAAGGGGTCTCCAGTGATGGAACGGGACCATGGAGCATCTATGTATGACATTCAACCAGCTCTGGTGGTGACGTAGACTTGGTCATCCACCATGTGCATGTGTCACCCTGAAGGGGTCTGCAGTGATGGGACTGGACCATGGAGTGGCCACATGTGACCTTCAACCAGCTCTGGTGGTGACGTAGACTTGGTCGTCCACCTTGTGTCACCTGGAAGGGGTCTCCAGTGATGGGACTATGGAGCATCTGTGTATGGTGTTCAACCAACTGTGGTGGTGACATAGACTTGGTCGTCCACCAGGTGTCACCTTGAAGGGGTCTCCAGTGACGGGACTGGACCATGGAGTGTCCATATGTGACATTCAGTCAACTCTAGAGGTGATGTGGACGGTGGCCATCCATTATCTGTGACCTTCAAGGGGTCTCTTGATGGGACAGGACCGTGGAGTGCCCATGGGTGATATTCACCCAGCTCTGGTGGCGACGTGGACCTCAGTTATCCACTATATGCAACCTTCATGGGTCTCCATTGAAGGAATGGGACCAGGGAGTGGCCGTAGGTGACGTTCAACTAGTTCTGGTGCCAACATGGACTTTGGCCATCCACTATCTGCAACTCCCAAAGCACCAGCCTTGATGGGATGGGACTAAGGAGTGGCCACAGGTGACGTTCAATCAACTCTGCTGGTGCCGTGGACCTTAGTTATCCATTATCTATGACCTTCAAGACGACGCTGTTGGTGGGATGAGACCATGGAGAGACCGTATGCGACCTTCAGGCAGCTCTGGTGGTGACAGAGACCTCGGCCATCCATCTTCTGCAACCTTCAAGGGGTTGCCCTTGAGGAGACGGGTACCAAAGAGTGGCCACGCGTGACATCTGGCCACCCATCAACCAGCTCTGATGCCAACGTGGACCTCCATCATCCACCCTCTGCAACCCCCACAGGGTCTCCATGGACGAGATGGGACCAAGGAGCGGCCAAATGCGGCATTTGGTGACCCCTGCCCATCTCCAGCGGTGACGTGGACTTGGCTTGTCCATCGCCAGCAACCCCCAAAGGTCCCACCTTGATGGGACGGCACCAAGGAGCATCTCCGGGCTCGGGTCACCACCAACCCACGCTGGGGACAACCTCTGCCAATAAAAGCCATGGGGGGCACCAACGTGTGGCCGCTTCGAGGGCAGGGACGGACAGAGCAGGGAGGGGACAGACGGACACGGAGCAGCTTTAATGGTCCCCAGGGACGGGGACACGGCGGTGGCGACGGCCGCGCTACTTCTTGAAGCGGTCGAGAGCCGAGCGCCGCGCCGGGGCCGCCGCCTTGTCCTTGTCCTTGTCCCGCTGCTCCCGCTGCTCCACGCTCCGGCGGATGACGGCCTGGGCAGAGGAGGAGGATGAGGRCGCCGGGGCCGAAGGCCACAAGGCGGAGGTGGCGCCGGGGGACACGCACCCGCTGCTTGTCGTGGGCCACCTTCCTCTTGCGGCGCAGCAGGCCGCCCGCCGAGCTGCCGCCCTTGGCCTTGCGGCGCGGGCGGAAGCGCCGCTGGGCGTCGGGGTCGAAGCCCTGTGGGGACACGGGCGGCGGTGACGGCACCCGGTGGGGACGGGCGGGTGGCCCCGGCGCGGGGGTCCCCAACGTGGGTGTCCCCGACGGGACCGTCCCCCCTCACCAGCCGCTCGACCCTCTCCCGGCGCTTCTGCTCCAGGCTGGCCGTGTCCACCCGCTCCAGGTGCGTGGGGTCCAGCGTGATGAGCTCGGCGGGGATCTGGGCACCAAGCAGGGGGGTCACGCGGTGCCACCGCTGTCCCCACCGCTGTCCCCACGCGTCCCCACGGCGCTACCTTCTCCAGCAGCGCCTTCACCTCCCACTCCTGCCGCTGCTTGCGGCTCCGGTACGGGTTGCTCTCCAAGGCGTCGAAGTTGGCCTCGCCGGCGCCTGCGAGAGCCGGTCACGGCGGGCACGGCGCGCCGTCCCCGGTGTCCCCGGTGTCCCCACTTACCCGGCACGAGGAGGCTGGTGAAGCCGCCGCCGTGCCCGGCGCCCAGCACGTCCTCGTAGGGGCAGAAGCGGAGGCCGTGCGCGGGCTGCGGCAGCCGGTGGCACAGGTAGGGCTTGCGGGACAGGTCGCGCGCGGC
>NW_020455936.1:16346-17732 GCF_003342845.1 Nothoprocta perdicaria
GTGACGCCGCCGGCGGGTCCCCGGCGGCCCCGCGGGCGCCGGCGGCGTCACTCACGCCACGTCCGTCACCGTCTCCATGACGTTGATCTCGCACATGAGGCTCTTGGTGAGCCAGTCGAGCGCGGCCACGTGGCCCCGGCGGCCGCCCAGCAGCAGGTGCCTGGGGACAAACGGGGACACGCGGTGACGACGCGGGGAGGGGACGCGCGTGGGGACAGGCCCGCGCGGCCGCGCTCACCGTCCGGGCCGGGTGTAGTCCAGCCGGTAGGGCCCGAATTGCTCCAGTCTCAGCTCAAAGTGCTG
Source organism: Nothoprocta perdicaria (assembly GCF_003342845.1). Taxonomy (NCBI): domain Eukaryota; kingdom Metazoa; phylum Chordata; class Aves; order Tinamiformes; family Tinamidae; genus Nothoprocta; species Nothoprocta perdicaria. Next base: position 16,650 of record NW_020455936.1, read on the forward strand.
CCAAAGGGGGCGAGGAACAAAGCGAGGTGACGCCCCTGTTGTCCCCAACGTCCCCCGGCGTCCCCTCGGCGGGGCCGCCCCACCTTGGCGGCGCTGGCGATGTCCACGGCGGCCGCGATGTCCCCTTGGGTCACGGTGCAGGTGTCCTCGCCAGGGTCGGCCTCTAGGAAGCTGCGGTGACGCGGAGGTGACAAAGGGACACGGGGGGACAGAGGGATGTGGGGGGACAAAAAGGGACGTGGGGGACAGCGAGACGTGGGGGATACAGAGATGCGGGAGTGACACAAAGCAGGACAGTGACACGGGACAAACAGGGACATGGGGGTGACATAGGGACACAGAGGGACACGGGGTGATGGGGGACATGGGTAACACAGATGTGACATAGGGGACACAGGGGACATGAGAGGGACACACATAGGGATGACAAACATGGGGGTCACGTGGGGGGATACAGGACCCGGAGGGGACACCAGGGTGGCACAGGGGACACCAGGGTGACACAGGGGACCTGGGGGTGACACAGGAGTGGCACAGGGGACCCGGGTGACACAGGGGACACCCAGGGGACCTGGGGGTGACCCAAGGGGACCTGGGGGTGACACAGGGGGGACCCAGGGGGGACGCAGGGGACCTGAGGGTGGCACAGGGGTGACACAAGGGACACAAGGGTGACACAGGGGACCTGGGTGACACAGAGGTGACCTGGGGGACCCAGGGGTGGCACAGGGGACCTGGGTGACACAGCAGTGACCCAGGGGACACGGGGTGACCCAGAGGACACGGGGGTGACCCAGGGGGCACCCGAGGGTGGCACAGGGGCCCTGGGTGACACAGGGGGGACCCAGGGGACACGGGGGGGACCCAAGAGACCCGAGGAAGACACAGGGGACCTGGGTGACACAGGGGGGACCCGGGGCATCCGAGAGTGGCACAAGGGACCTGGGTGACACAGCGGCGACCCAGGGGTGACCCAGGGCACCCAGGGGTGACCCAGAGGACCCGGGGGTGACGCGGGCACCCACCCCGGCTCCTGGGGCAGCAGCAGCTCCAGGCGCGCCGCCCGCGTCGCCGCCGCCTCCT
>NW_020455936.1:18927-20501 GCF_003342845.1 Nothoprocta perdicaria
GACACGGCGGTGAGGGGGGGGTCGGTTGTGCCCCCCCCCCATTCCCGCCGCTCGTTACCGTCGCCCCGCTCGCCGCCGCCATGTGGAGCCGCCGCCGCCGCGCCGGGCGCCGCAGCCAATGAGAGAGCGCGCAGCCTCCGCGCGCGGCCAATCAGGGCGCCGGAAGGGGCGGGGCGTGGACTCGGGGAGGCGGGGCGAAGGGCGGGGCTGGGGGAGGAGAGTGCCGCCATGTTTGCTGAGGACTGCCCGGCCCGCAGGGGCCGTGCGGGCGGCCATGTTTGTTGAGGGCGGAAATGTTTGTTGGGGGCAGGTCGTCGCATGGAGAGGGTGGGGGCTTCCATCTTTGTTGATGGCAGAGCAACGCCTCGAAGCCGTTGGGGGCGACCATGTCTGTTAAGGGCAGCCCAGCACGTGGAGAACGCGAGTGGGGCCCCGTTTATTGAAAGAAGCCCGGAGCACGTGAGGGTGGCCATGTTTGTTGAGGGCAGCGCATTGTGTGTCTGTGAAGGCAGCCACCTTTGTTGAGGGCTCCCCAGCAACACGAGCCCCCCTCCCCCTAAACATCACCAGTGACGCCATGTTTACTGAGGGCAACCACACCGCCGAGATAAACACAGCCATTTTTATTGACGGCAAGGCAGGCGCTTTACGAGGCACCCACCGCCATGCTTGATGAGGGCAGCCCGCCCCCTGCCAGCACCAGGTGGGCGGGCTTGAGCCCCGGCCAGCCAATGGCGACGCTCCCCACGGCGCATCCCCAAACCCGCCCCCTCAAGGAGACGAGACCCCCACCCACAACAGGGGTGCCAGGACTGTCCCCCCACCCGCGCCAGCCCCCCGCGGGCACCAGGGACACGCAGCGCAGCGGGTGACAGGGAGCGCGGGGCGCTTTTATTGCCGCCCGCCCCCGTTACTTCTTCTTGGAGACGCCCACGGTGCGGCCGCGGCGCCCGGTGGTCTTGGTGTGCTGGCCTCGCACGCGCAGCCTGCGGGTGACAACGGCAGCCGTGAGGGGACGCCGGGGGGGGGGTGTCCCCCTTGTGTCACCCCCCCCGCGCCCCCACTCACCCCCAGAAGTGCCGCAGGCCCCGGTGCGCCCGGATCTTCTTGAGCCGCTCCAGGTCCTCGCGCAGTTTGTTGTCCAGCCCGTTGGCCAACACCTGCAAGGGGGGGACGGGAAGGGTGCGGGTGACGTCGCCAACACCCGGCGCGTCCCCCCCGCGGGCGGTGACACCCCCCCGGACCCACCTGGCTGTACTTGCCGTCCTTGACGTCCTTCTGCCTGTTGAGGAACCAGTCGGGGATCTTGTACTGCCGCGGGTTCTGCATGATGGTGATGACGCGCTCCACCTGGGGACGGCGTCACCGTCACCGCGTGTCGCCCGGCGCCCCCGGCGTTGTCCCCCCCGCAACGCACCTCGTCCTCGGTGAGCTCCCCGGCGCGCTTGGTGAGGTCGATGTCGGCCTTGCGCAGCACCACGTGCGCGTAGCGGCGCCCCACGCCCTGCGGGGGGGGGGACACGGTGACACGCGGGGCCTTGGGGACACCAAGGTGGGGGGGGGGGTCGCTGGGG
>NW_020455936.1:22421-27076 GCF_003342845.1 Nothoprocta perdicaria
GCCCTCGTATTAGAGGACGTGGGCACAGAGAGGGGACAGACACTGGGGGACATGGGGACAGCGGAGGGGGGCCCCGGGCGGGGAGGGGACAGCGGTGACACGCGGCCACCTCGCAGTGCACATCCAGGCCAACCTGGAGGACGAGCTGGTGCAGGAGGCCCTCAAGTCGGTGAGCCCCGTCCGTGACGCGCGTGTCGCCCCACACCCGGCCGTGTCCCCACGCGGTGACACGGGCGCTGTCCCCTCCCCGGGGACGTCCCCGCCGTCCCCTCCCCGCAGGGCGTGGACCTGCGCGAGTACTCCAAGCAGGTGGAGCTGGAGCTGCAGGAGGTGGAGCGGGCCTCCATTCGGGACTGTATCCTTCAGGGGGGGCCGGGTGGGGAACGGGGACACCTCGACGTCACCCGCGTGCCACCTGGGTGTCCCCGAGGCCTTATCCGCTGGGCCAGACATTGCGGAGAGCGAGAACATCGCCTCGCTGCACAACCAGATCACGGCGTGCGACGCCATCCTGGAGGTGAGCGGCGGCGGCGGGGACCTCCCCGGCGCGGTGACACTGTCCCCACGTCCCCTCTCTGGTGACAACACAGCGCATGGAGCAGATGCTGAGCGCCTTCCAGAGCGACCTGAGCAGCATCAGCTGCGAGATCCAGACGCTGCAGGAGCAGTCGGTGGCCATGAACCTGCGGCTCAAGAACCGCCAGGCCGTGCGGAGCCAGCTCAGCCAGCTCGTGGACGAGCTCGTGGTGCCGGCCACCATGATCAGGTGGGGACACCGCTTGGGGACCCTCGTGGTGACGGCGTCGCTGTGCCCTCCGCTCTCACGGGCCCTGCTGCCGCAGCACCATCCTGGACGTGCCGGTGACAGAGCAGGACTTCATGGAGCAGCTCCACGAGCTCAACAACAAGATCAACTACGTGAAGGAGCAGGCGTTTCGGGAGACCATGGCCTGCGCCGACGTGCAGCACGTCCTGGAGAAGCTCAAGATTAAGGTGAGCTCCTCGTGGCCCCCGGGGGACGAGGACAGGGACACAGGACGCGCTGAGGCTCCCTGTGCCCTCCCTAGGCTGTCACCAAGATCCGGGAGTTCGTCCTGCAGAAGATCTACTCCTTCCGCAAGCCCATGACCAACTACCAGATCCCGCAGAACGCCCTGCTCAAGTACAGGTGGGTGGTCATAGAGGGGTGCGGGGGTGTCTCGGGGGTCCCAACGTGTCACCGTGTCCCTTCTAGTGTCACCGTGTCCCTCCGGCAGGTTCTTCTATCAGTTCCTGCTGGGCAACGAGCGCTCCGTGGCGCAGGAGCTGCGGGAGCAGTACGTGGAGACCATGAGCAAAATCTACCTGTCCTACTTCAAGTCCTACACTAGCCGCCTCATGAAGATCCAGGTGGGACTGCAGTGGGGGTGATGCAGTGAGATGGGATGTCCTGGGTCACCACTGACCCCCTATCTCTGTCCCCTTCAGTATGAGGAGGTGGCTGAGAAGGATGATCTCATGGGCGTGGAGGACACGGCCAAGAAAGATATCCTTTGGTGACCATTGTTGGAAGGGTCGGCTTGAGTTAGTTGGGTTGAGTTGTTTGGATTGGGTTGGTTGGGTTGGGTTGAGTTGGTTGGATTAGTTGGGTAGGGGGATTGGGATAGATTGGGTTGGAGAGTTGGGTTGTGTTGGGTTGGTTGAGTTCTATTGGGTCGATTGAGTTGGGTTGCTTCAGTTGGGTTGTTAAAGGTTCAGTTGGGTTGGTTGGATTGGCTTGGGTTGAATTGAGTTGGGTTGGTTGGATTGAGTTGATTTGAGTTGGACTAGCTTGGGTTAAGTTGGTTGGATTGGGTTGATTTAGTTGGGTTTGTTGGCTGGGTTGGGTTGAATTGAGTTGAGTTGGTTGGACTGGGTTGATTTGGGTTGAGTTGGTTGGATGGAGTTGATCTTGTTGGGTTGGTTGGTTGGGTTGGCGCCCCCCCACCCTGTTGCTTCCTTGACCCCCCAAGCTTGGCCCACGCTTCTTCTCCAAGCCGTCGCTGAAGAACCGCAACACCATCTTCACGCTGGGCAACCGCGGCGCCGTCATCAGCACCGCTGAGCTGGAGGGGCCCATCATCGTCCCCCACACCGCGCAGAAGAGCGACGTGCGGGTGCGCGGCCGAGGGGACGGGCAGCGGGGCGGGGGGCCGTGCCCCGTTGGGTGACGTCCGTCCGCCTGTGCGTCCGCCTGTGCGCAGTACCCCTTCGAGTCGCTGTTCCGCAGCCAGCACTACGCGCTGCTGGACAACAGCTGCCGCGAGTACCTCTTCCTGTGCGACTTCTTCATGGTGACGGGGCCCAGCGCCCAGGACCTCTTCAACGCCGTCATGGGCAAGACGTTGGCCATGTTCCTGGTGAGCGGCGCGRCCGTGGGGTGGTCGCTGGGGTGACGCGTCACTGATGTCCCCTCCGTCGCCACRTAGAAGCACATGGAGTCCTACGTGAGCGACTGCTACGACAGCATCGCCATCTTCCTCTGCATCCACATCGTGCTGCGCTTCCGCGCCATCATGGCCAAGCGCAACATCCCCGCCGTGGACAAGTGAGTGGGGACATTGGGACAGCGGGATGTCCCCAAAGGGTGGTGGAACCAGATGGGGACCCAGGCGTCCGGGTGCAACCCTTGTAGGTACTGGGAGACGCTGCTGGAGACCCTGTGGCCCCGTTTCGAGCACATCCTGGAGCAGAACATCCAGAGCATCCAGAACACGGACCCGCAGAAGCTGGGCTTCCTCGACACGCGGCCCCACTACGTAAGGGACACGAGGGATGTGGGGGGATGATGGGGTGGCGGTGGGGCCACCTCCGCTGTCCCTGTCCCCCAGATCACCCGGCGCTACGCCGAGTTTTCCTCGGCCATCGTGAGCATCAACCAGACCTTCCCCAACGAGAAGACCCACATGCTGCTGGGGCAGCTGCAGGTGAGGGGGGTGAGGGAGGTGACACCGTGACAACCCTGGGTGACACGGTGACCGCCCCATCCCTTGCCATGCAGGTGGAGGTGGAGAACTTCGTGCTGCGCGTAGCGGCCGAGTTCTCCTCCCGCAAGGAGCAGCTCATCTTCCTCATCAACAACTACGACATGATGTTGGGTGTCCTCATGGTGAGGAGCACCCAGGACAGAGGGGACACCCTGGGGGGGGTGTCACCCGCACCTTGTGACCCGCTGTGGCCCCCCAACCCCTTCCTGATGGCAGTGTGTCTCCCCAGGAGCGGGCGGTGGAGGAGAGCAAGGAGGTGGAGGGCTTCCAGCAGCTGCTCTCGGCGCGCACCCAGGTTTGGTGGCCACCACGTCGGCCGGGTGGCACCCAGGCGGGACACGAGGGGTGCCACCGCGTCCMCCCGCTTTGTCGCAGGAGTTCATCGAGGAGATCCTCTCGCCGCCCTTCGGAGGGATGATCGCCTTCGTGAAGGAGGCGGAGGCGCTCGTGGAGAAGGGGCAGCTGGAGCGGCTGCGCGGCGAGGAGGGTGAGCGGCGCCCGGGCGCACACGCGCGGGTGGCCCCCAGCCCGCGTCACCCACGCGTCACCACCCCGACATCTCGGCCGCAGCCCGGGTGACCCAGCTCGTCCGCGGCTTCTCCAGCACCTGGAAGGCGGCCGTGGAGGCGCTCAGCCAGGACGTCATGAGGTCCTTCAGCAACTTCAAGAACGGCACCGGCATCATCCAGGTGACAGCAACGGGGGCAACCACGGTGGCCCTCACCGCGACGTGGGGCTTGACGCCACCCTCTGTCCCCCCGTCCCCGCAGGGCGCCCTGACGCAGCTCATCCAGTACTACCACCGCTTCCACAAGGTGCTGGCGCAGCCGCCGCTGCGCGCGCTGCCCGTCCGTGCCGAGCTCATCAACATCCACCACCTCATGGTGGAGCTCAAGAAGCACAAGCCCAACTTCTAGAGCGGCCCCGGGGCCACAGGGTCCCCTCCAAACGTGGCCCCACCAATAAAGGTCCCCACTGGCAACGCTGCTTCTGTGGAGTCTCACCGTGGGGTGGCGRCAGGGTTGAGGGGACCTATGAGCACGATGATCTGGTCACCTCATGATGATGTTGTGACCACCATAACACAATGGGGTCTTGGGTGATGGATGGGGACAGGGGAGGGGTGTCGTGTCGCGTCATGGAGACCCTTGTGCCACCCAAGCACAAGGCGGGCTGTGAGCGCGACAGGTCGCTCTGCTTGAAGCCACCGTCATGGTAGACACGACACTGGTGGCCACCGCGCCAGTGACACGAGGAGATCCCTCAGTCCCTGGGAGGATGAGGCCACCAACGTGGCCACCCCAACCCYGTGGGTGGGGTGCAGGGGACGTGGGTGACCCGGAGTGACCGTTACCACCCACTGGGGGTCCGGGACCTGACGCACCCTTGGTTGACGGTTGGTCACCGTCCTCCTTCCCTTCGGTGACCTTATCCAGGGCCACCCCTCCCGGGTGGCCCTTGGCACTGCCACCCCCCAGCCCTCCCTGCCCCTTTTCCCACCTCTTTTCCCACCCTTTTTCCTGCCCCCTCAGCCCTTTCTGCCCTTTTCCCGTCCCTCAGCCCTTCTCGCCCTTTTCCTGCCCTTTTCCCGCCCCCTCAGCCCTTCCTGCCCCTTTTCCCGCCTCTTTTCCCGCCCCCTCAGCCCTTCCT
>NW_020455936.1:27541-28595 GCF_003342845.1 Nothoprocta perdicaria
AGCCCCTACTTCTGCTCCTTGGTGGGCGCGTAGTAGAGCTCCAGCGGCTTGCTCACCTTCCAGTACTTCTCGTTGACGAGCTCCAGCGTGAGGGAGCCGTTGAGGGTCTGCAAGGGGACACGGGCGGTGACGCCGGTGCCGCCGGGCCCCGCGCGCCCGCCGGGCCCCTCGCCGCTACCGTGAAGGCGCCGGCGGCCGTGGTGATGTAGATGGTGTACTGCTTCTCGCTGACGTCCTCCAGCCCCGCGGCGTCGGGGCCCGGCGCCGGCGCCTCCTCCAGCGCGATGCGCAGCGCCAGGTACTTGGAGAGGTGGTCCACGGTGGCGTTGGCCGTGGTCTTCACGTACCTGCCGGGGGGCGGGACGGTGACGGCGCTGCCRCGCACGGCTGCCCCGAAGAGGGGGTGGCGCGTGGGGGGGACACGGTTCAAGGGAGAGCTCCCAAAATACAGGGACGGCTCTGTTGTTGAGGTGAAGGTGGGATGTCCGTGATGGTGAGAGCTGAGGAACAACCCGCCTACCTCAATGGGGAGAGGTGAAGAACAACCCACCTACCACGATGGGGAGAGGTGAGGGACAACCCGCCTACCATGATAGGGAGAGGTGAGGAACAACCTGTCTACCACGATGACAGTGAGTCAAGAACAACCCACCTACCACGATGGGAAGAGGTGAGGAACAACCCGTCTACCACGATGGGGAGAGGTGAGGAACAACCCGTCTACCACGATGGGGAGAGGTGAGGAACAACCCGTCTACCACGATGGGGAGAGGTGAGGGACAACCCGCCTACCATGATGACAGTGAGTCAAGAACAACCCGCCTACCACGATGGGGAGAGGTGAGGAACAACTAACTGGTCTACCCTGATGACAGGCACTGGAGAACAACCTGTCTACCACAATGAACAACATGAAGAACAACCCAACAACCATGATGACAAGGTTGAAGAACAACCCATCAACCATAATGGCTACCAACCTCTCCCCAGGGGCTACCTCCCATTTGTCCCCGATGCACTGGGGCCAGCGAGTCCGGACGCAGCCCCCAGCCCC
>NW_020455936.1:29510-31124 GCF_003342845.1 Nothoprocta perdicaria
CTCAGGTGCGAGCGGCTGTCGCAGTTGTCCTCGGCGCCGCTGAACGTCGCGTTGTCCGACTCGGCGTGCAGCTTGCGCACCCGCTGCGCCCTGCGCGACAGCACACGCTGCAGCGGCACCGCGGCGGAGCACGGCTGAGGGAGGGGACGCGGAGCGGGAGGGACCTCGACATCATCTAGGCATGAGACACTGAGTGGAAGGGACCTCGAGATCATCTAGAGATGAAACGGAGGGGACCTCTAGATCATCTAGAGATGAGACCCTGAGTGGATGAGACCTCTAGATCATCTAGGGATGAGCCACTGAGTGGAAGGGACCTCCGGATCATCTAGAGATGACCTATCATCTAGTYGGACGATTCTGTGGACCTTCTAGAAAGAGTCCAGCATAGAGCAACAAAGACGATGAAGAGACTCAAACATCTATTTCATGAGGAACGGATTATGAGGAAAGGATCAGTTTATACCCATTACACCTTGTCCTGTCACCCTTTGTCATCCCATTGGCCTTCTTGGTCACCAGGGCACCTTGTTGGCTCATGGTCAACTTCTTGGCACTCAGAACTCCCAAATCCCGCCGCACAGAGCTGCTTTCCAGCRGGTCACAGAATGGTTGAGGTTGGAAGGGACCTCTAGATCATCTAGTCCACCCAATCTGCTCCAGCAGGGGCACCCAGAGCATGTAGGTCAACCCTGTTGTTGGTGGCTGTTGTTGCCTGTTGTTGTACAGGCATCTGCTCTGGTGCCTGGGGTTGTTCTTCACCACAAGCAGGACCCTGCAATGGTCTTGATGGAACCTCATGAGGCTCCTCCTCACCCAACTCTCAACCCAACTAGAACCTTCCAAGCAAACGCCATCACCTTGTCCTCYGGGTGACAAGAAGGGGACACCTTCTTGCATGGCCTGTTGGTTGTGCTGGTGACCAAGCTCACGAGGAACCTCATGAGGAACCTCATTCATCTCATCCCTCAACTTTCAACCCAACTAGAAGTCTCCAAGCAAATGCCATCGTGTTGTCCTCATGATGACAAGGAGGGGACACCCTCAAGCACCCCACCTTGTGCACGGCCTGTTGGTTGTGCTGGTGACGAACCTCATGAGGAACCTCAAAAGGTACCTCACTCATCTCGTCTCAGGTACTTCACTCAACTCATCTCATCCCTCAACTCTCAACCCAACTAGCAAACACCGTCGCCTTGTCCTCAGGAGGAGGTGACAAGGAGGGGACCCCGAGCAGCTCCACCTGTGCATGGCCTGTTGGTTTTGCTGGTGACCAAGCTCATGAAGAACCTCAAGAGGTACCTCACTCACCTCATCTCACTCAACTCATCTCATCTCACTCAACTCATCTCATCCCTCAACTCTCAACCCAACTAGAACAAACACCGTCGCCTTGTCCTCAGGGGGAGGTGACAAGGAGRGGACCCCGAGCAGCCCCACCTGTGCATGGCCTGCATCTTGAGGCCCTCCTCGATGCTGCTGCTGAGCGCCTGCTGGTTGTGCAGCCGGCTGAGCTTGGCCAGCACGCGGTCCTGGTGGGCCTCGTACTCGTCGCGGCTCGGGTAGATCTTGGAGATGAGCGCGTCGAAGTTGGGGTCGGGCCGCAGCGAGCGC
>NW_020455937.1:0-5640 GCF_003342845.1 Nothoprocta perdicaria
TACTGCTGCAGCTCCTGTGCACATTGCTGCTGCGGCTACTGCTGCGGCGCGCACTGCTGCTGCAGCTCCTGTGCACATGCTGCTGCAGCTCCTGCTCCAGTGTGCACTGCTGCTGCGGCTCCTGTTCCAGCATGCGTTGCTGCTCCAGCTCCTGCACACGCTGCTGCTGCAGCTCCTGCGTCGGTGTGTGCTGCCACTCCAGCTTCTGCTCCAGCACGTGGCTGCTGCAGCTCCTGCTCCAGTGTGCACTGCTGCTCCAGCTCCTGCTCCAGCGCGCAGCTGCTGCTGCAGCTCCTGGCTTGCACTGGTGCTCTAGCTCCCGCTCACAATCCTGCTCCTGCTCCCGCTCAGACTGCTGCTCAAGCTCCCACTCTGGCTCCTGCTCCCAGTTGCAGTTCAGCTCCCATTCCGGGTCCCGCTTGCGCTCCAGCTCCCGCTCCAGCTCCCGCTCCTCAACAAAGCAGTCCTGGGGACTGGCAGACGCTGCCGGATGCCCCGAGCTGCCCGCACAGGGCTCTGCCTCCTCGCAGCGCCCCGGCCTTCGCCGCTGGCAACGCCGACACCTCCCGGGGCTTCCTGCAGCTGCAGCCAGGACTGCAACCTGCGGATGAGCCCTGCACCGCAGCCCTGGCCCCGGCAGCCGCGGGGAGCGGCGTGTCCCGCTGCAGCCGGGCCGGCGCCGCCGAGCGCCCCGCGGCGCCCGCAGCTGCCCCGCTGCAGGGGCTGCAGAGCGGCCCTGCAGCTAAAGCACCCGCTGCCCCGAGCGCCTGCCGCCTTGGCCATCTCCTTAGGGACGTCCAAAGACGCCGCCTTTCCAGGAGCTTTCTGTCCAGCTCTCAGGACTAATGTAGGTGCTTAACCAACATTTACATTTCTGCAGTCTTTACGCTGCTGAATTAAACACCTCTAATGCGCCGGTGCCCCGAGGAGGTATTTCTCAAATAAGTTTTGCATTTGCAAACCACTGGAGGAGAGGTTTGCAATTAGCCATGCAAAGGAGCCGAGCAGGGCAGTGCCCTCCCGGTGCTGCCAGCTCCGCGTGCCGAGGAGCCAGCGCTCCCGCACGGGGCGTTTGCTCATCAGCGGCCCCAGAATATTAAAAATAAAGAGAAAAGATCCAGGAGAGGTCGGAATTCCACCTTTCCTTGTGCATAATGGGGCAGCGGCCTCGCAACGGCTACTAGCCCCCCAGCACGGGGCTTTGCAGGGCACCCTGCGCGAGGCCCGTCCTGCCCGTGCTGCGTGCCTGCTGGCCGGGGGGCCAGGGCCACGCTGGGGCCACGCAGGCGAGCCGCAAGCGCTGCGTTCACAGGCGCCCAGCTGCGGCAGCAGAGCCAGCGCCGCATCCTGACACCGCGGCCAGGAGAGAGGACCAGAACAGACACAATCCCAGGACGGCTGAGGCTGGAAGGGACCACAGGGCTCCCCCAGCGCAGCCCCTGCTCCCGCAGGGACACCCGGAGCACGGGGCACCCGGGCGCATCCCGGCGCGCTGGCAGATCTGCAGAGCAGGAGCCTCCGCAGCCTGTTGTGAAACTTCTGTTCCTGGGGAACTTTTGGGGCTTCAGCTTGGGGCCGTTTCCTCCAGTTCTGTCAGTGGCCACCAGTGCAAAGAGGCCGCCCCGTCCTCCTCACTTCTCCCTTGAGGTGTCCATGGACACTGCTCAGATCCCCCTCAGCCTCCCCGTCTGCAGGCCGGGCAGCCCCAGCTCTCCCAGCCTTGGCTCACAGGGCAGACGCTCCAGCATCGTCTGCATACGCTGCGCTGCACTCTCTCCAGCAGCTCCACATCCCTCCTGCCCTGGGGAGCCCAGAACTGGACGCACGCTCCAGACGTGGCCTTCCCGGGGCTGAGCAGAGGGGCAGGATCCCTCCCTGCCCTGCTGCCAACGTCCTCCTGATGCAGCCAGGAGCCCACTGGCCTCCTTGCCCACCGGGGCAAAATGCTCGGGAACCAGCCCCATGGTGGCCAAGCAGCCTGGGGCCGGATTCCCAGATTAGCCCTCGGCACCAGCAGCAGACCCCGCTGAGGACGTGGGCCGGGCGCGGCGGGGCCGTGGCGCAGCATGGGCGCAGCTGGGCGCAGTGACGTGTGTCACCGCGGCCGCTTCCCTCCTGCGCGCAGCGCGGCCGCCTCGCTGCCGCGTGCAGCACGCAGCCACTTCCCTCCTGTGCACTGCGGAGCCTCCTCGCTCCTGCACGTCACTGCGGCTGCTCCTCTCCTGTGTGCAGCGAGGCCTCCTCGCTGCTGCGTGCAGCACGCAGCCACTTCCCTCCTGTGCACTGCGGAGCCTCCTCGCTCCTGCACGTCACTGCGGCTGCTCCTCTCCTGTGTGCAGCGAGGCCTCCTCGCTGCTGCGTGCAGCACGCAGCCACTTCCCTCCTGTGCACTGCGGAGCCTCCTCGCTCCTGCACGTCACTGCGGCTGCTCCTCTCCTGTGTGCAGCGAGGCCTCCTCGCTGCTGCGTGCAGCACGGTCACTCCCCTCCCGTGCACTATGTGGCCGCTCTCCTCCTGCACATCTCTGCAGCCGCTTCCCGCCGTGCCCCATGCAGCCTCCTCGCTCCTGCACGTCTCCGCAGCCGCTTCCCCTGCGCGCTGCGGCTCCGTGCACACGGGGCTGCTCCCCACCCCACGGCCCATTTCCTGCCTCGCAGGCAGGGCGAGCGCCTCGAGCTCCTGGGCGGCACCGCGAGCGCCGCAGCGAGATCCCGAGGGGCCGTGCGAGGAGGAGCAGCCCCGCAGCGCCCTGCGAGGGCAGCGCCGCAGCCCTGCGCTCCCATGCAGCACGTGCCCTGTGCTGCAGCGCGCAGCACCAGCGCAGGGGCCTCGGTGCCCTGCACGGCACAAGGGTCTGGGCCCTCCGCCCCGCGCGGCGCTGTCCCCACAGCCCTGTCACCCAGGGCAGGAGCCACCCCTGCTGTTACCATCCAGCCACCACCAACCACTGCGAAAACCCCAACGCAATCCGGGCGGCGCGGGAGCTGCAACGGGATTAGGGAACCCACCCAAGGGTGGGGGCCTCGGGAGCCTCCCTAGTGACTGTGCAGTTGGAATGACCTTCCTCTCACAGCCCTCACCGGACCCCGTGGGGACTGCACCCAGTGCGGACTGGTGCGGGAGCCGCGGCCGGGCCGTCCCGCTGGGAGCTGCGGCTGGATGTTCCTGCCGGGAGTCACAGCCGCACAATCCCGCCGGGAGCTGGGAGCCACGGCTGGATGTTCCCATCGGGAGCCAGGAGCTGCGGCCGGACGGTCCCACCGGGAGCTGTGGCTGGACAGTCCCACTGGAATCTGTGGCTGGACATTCCCGCCAGGAGCCGGGATCCGCAGCCAGGCTGTCCTGCCGGACTCCTTCCAGGGAAGCGCAGAGCGAGTGCCAGCCGTCGCATTATTGTCATTGTCATTGATATTCCTGCCAGTGAGGACAGTGCCAAGGCTCTCGCTGGCATCGAGGCATGCGCCCATGCAGCCCATGCGTTGGTGTCTCTTCAGAGGCGGCCGCACCTCCCCGCAGCCCGGGGCTCGAGCCGTGCCCCGCAGCGCTGCGGCAGCTGCAGCACCCATGCAGCACCTGCAGCGGCAGGACGGGGTCGCGCCACCCTCAGCACCGTGTCCTGCACACCGCTGCAGCCTCCCGCTCCCCTTCGAGAGTGTGACTCCCCGCTCCAAGAGAGGCCCGGGGGCCTCTGCCCTCCAGGGGCTGCCCGCGGACGCAGGACACGGAGGCTCCGCAGAGCTCCTCTTTCCGCAGCTCGGGAATCTCCGCTGCAAGGGCCCTGCCGTCTCCTGCAGCTCCCCAAGGAGCTGGCCTGGCGGCTCTGCGCCCGGCCTGGCGCTTCAAACGGATGTGCTGAACGGCACCATGCGACGACTGGACGGTGCATCGAAGCTGCCACCGCGGGCGCGCGCACGCAGCGCTCGGCACAAAGCCGGCTGCCTCCGTCCCGGAGCCTGCGTCTCCCTCTCACCCGTGCGGGCGCTGCCGCCACTGCGAGTGCCCGGGGTGCGGGAGGCAGCGCGGAGGCGCCGGGCACGAGGGCACTGCCCGTGTGCAGGCAGCGGGGCCGGGAGCGTCCTGCGGAGCGCGGACCCCCCAGCCGCAAAACCCGAGGGGGATAAATCGCTGCGGATGGGGAGGAGCTGCGTTCCTGGAGGCGCCAGCCCTCTGCCGCGGAGCTCCCGGCTCCAAGAGCCGCTCCCGAAACAGCCGGAGCGGCCGCAGCACCCAGCTGTGCGCTGGGCGCCGGGACACGATCCCGGCCCGAGCCTGGGGCTCTCCCATCCCTGCCCCGAGCCGGGGGCTCGTCCGCGCCGGCTGCTCTCCGGGAACGCAGCCCAAGCCTCTCCTGCGCTTCCTTCCCGCCTTCGCCTTCGCTTTCACCTTCTACAAACCCGAGGCGCTTTCGCGTCGAGCGCGGCAGCATGCGAGACTGCCAGGCCAGCCTGACTGGAAACGGGGTGTTCAGCCCCGCCGCTCGAGCGCAAGCGAAAGAGAGGGAAACGAAACAAACGATCCGGGCCGGCTTCTCACTGGCAGTAAACAAAATATTCGTAACAGTGAAAGAATTCTGTTGACAACATATGTTCCAAATTGGTGCTTCCTGCAGCGTTCGCCCGCTCTTCGGAAGGGGCAGCGGGCCGGGAGCACGCAGGCCTGGGGCAGGGAGATTGGGAGATTCCTCCTGCTCCTCCTCCTCGCCAGCGGGAGGAAGGAGCGCGGCAGAGCAGCGCAGGCGTCCCCCTGCAAAGGGGCCCGCGCTGCGCCTTGCGCGGCGGCACTGCGACGGGACGGGGCCTCCCCGCCGCAGGGCCGCAGGAGGGAAGTTCCCAGGTTGGGAGCCACCGGAGGTTTCCACGTGGGCAGGTCACCCGTGGACAGCCGCCCCAGGAGCATTTTGGAGCAACGTCCCACGCAAAGCGTCTGCCAGGGAAAGGGAAGGAGCCCGCGGGGGCTCCTGCTCGGGCTCCGCGTGTGCTTCCACCCACGGGGACTCCAGCAGCGACACTAGCACCCACAAAAGAGCACTAGCTGCGGGGAAGGGGCGGCCGCAGGGAACGAGAATCACAGATCCCTAAGGGTGGAAGGGACCCCTAGGGATCCCCCAGTCCAACACCCTGCACATGCAGGGACACCCAGAGCACGGGGCACCCGGGCGCATCCCGGCGCGGTGGGAGATGTGAAGAGCAGGAGCCTCCGCAGCCTGTTGTGAAACTTCTGTTCCTGGGGAACTTTTGGGGCTTCAGCTTGGGGCCGTTTCCTCCAGTTCTGTCAGTGGCCACCAGTGCAAAGAGGCCGCCCCGTCCTCCTCACTTCTCCCTTGAGGTGTCCATGGACACTGCTCAGATCCCCCTCAGCCTCCCCGTCTGCAGGCCGGGCAGCCCCAGCTCTCCCAGCCTTGGCTCACAGGGCAGACGCTCCAGCATCGTCTGCATACGCTGCGCTGCACTCTCTCCAGCAGCTCCACATCCCTCCTGCCCTGGGGAGCCCAGAACTGGACGCACGCTCCAGACGTGGCCTTCCCGGGGCTGAGCAGAGGGGCAGGATCCCCTCCCTCGACGTGCTGGAGACACTGCACTTAACGAACCCCAGGATCCCTGGGGTGCAGCAGCAAAGGCACGAGCTGGTGCCCTGGGGCTC
>NW_020455937.1:7939-11411 GCF_003342845.1 Nothoprocta perdicaria
AGCGCGCAGCCTCGGTGCTCGCGGCTCCCAGGACCCTTCCCGCTCACGTAAGCACACAGAAGCACTCAGCGCAGCAGCAGTGGGCAGCAGGGCCGGGGTCACCGGCGCTGGCTCTGGGGCCAGCCCTCGCTCGGGTCTCGGGGGTTCGCAGGGTTTGTCACTGCTGGCCTAGCGCCCCGGGGACACTGGCAGTGCTGAGGGCCGCCGAACACGGGGCACTCCCGGATAAACCCTCCGTGCCACGCACCGCACCCCAGCAAAGGCCTCGTCCCATGGGACCGGGGAAGCCAACGGGCACAGTGGGTGTTCGACTCACCGGTGCCTCGCTGCAGCACAGAGCCCCTCTCCCCGGACAGGGCTTGGATGCAGAGAGCAGGACAGTGCTAGTGCACAGGGCTGCACGCGCTGCATGGGGCTGCACATGCTACACGGGGCTGCATGCGCTGCATCTGGCTGCACGGGGCTGCACGCGCTACATGGGGCTGCACGGGCTGCATGCACTACACAGGGCTGCATGCACTGCATTCAACTGCAAGCGCTACACGGGGCTGCACACGCTCCATGGGGCTGCACGGGCTGCATGCACTACACAGGGCTGCACGCACTGCATTCGACTGCACGCGCTACAGGGGGCTGCATGTGCTACACGGGACTGCACACAACTGCACGTGCTACACGGGGCTGCACATGCTGCACAGGGCTGCACATGCTGCATGGGACTATATGCGGCTGCATGCACTACACGGGGCTGCACATGCTGCATGGGGCTGCACATGCTGCATGGGGCTGCACGCGCTGCACGGGGCTGCACGCGCTGCACGGGGCTCAGCCGCCAAGGGCAGCTGGGCACCCCCTCACGCCGGGCACCTGCAGCAGAGCCGCCAGGGCCCGGCTGAGACGCGGCTCCGAGCGCAGCCCCGCGCGGGCTCGGAGCGCGCGGCAGCGGCGGCAGCGGCTGCAGCAGTCGGACCCGCCGCCAGGCACAGGTTCCTGGCGAGACGAGCGCAGCGCCCAGCCGAGGCCCATGCGGCAGTGACCAGAAGCAGGTCACGGGCGACAACAGCACACGCATCCGCACTGTGGTCGCCAAGCCCTGCCGCACCGTCACCTGCAGCAGAGCTGCACGCTGACGGCTGCAAGGTGGCTTAAAACACAGGGGTGCTGAGGTGGTGAGCACGCCGAGTGGCCAGGGTGCCAAGCTGCAGGTGTGCCGTGCTGCGAGTGCGCCGTGCTGCGAGGGCGCCGAGCTGCGAGCCCTGCTGTGCGGATGCTGGCCCAGTGCACGGCACCATCCTCAGTCCCATTGCTCCGTGCGAGGCAGAGGAGTGCTGAGCAGTCCCCCGCGGCGCTGCGGCCACGGTGCAGCTCGCACGGAGCGGAGGCTGCAGCAGAGGCTGCACCCGCAGAGGTGGCCTGGCTTGCGCGTCCCCGGCCCTGCCGCGGGCTCAAGAAGGCAGCCCGTGCCCCGCGGCGCAGCGGGGAGCGCAGCGGCCCGGGGAGCCGGTGCCACAGGGGCCGCCCGTGTCAGTGCCGGCAGCGAGAGCAGTTCGGCGGGTCCGCGCGGCGCCGCACGGTGCCACCCGCCGTGTCCCGGGGCACGGCCCCTGCCCCGCGGGCCCCGCACCACCCTTGGGGTCCCACTGCAGCGCTGGGAGCTGCGGTGCCCCGCACGGTTCCTACCACCACGAAGCTGCCCTGTGCGCGCTGCCCAGATCCTCTCCCTGGCCAGGCCCTCCAAACGGCGCACGCAGGGTGCTCGGCTCCGGGGCCGGGCCTGGCTCCGCGGCCCCTCCTCAGCGGCAACAGGACTGCGGGAGCCGGAAAAGTGGCCCCTTACCGGGAATAACGCGAACGAGCGATCGGGACACCGGGCGAGAAACGCGCGGGCGGAAGGGGCCGTCGCCGTGTGCCGGGGCGCGGCAGCTCCCGGGCATCCACTGGGTTATCGGAGCCTCCAAGCACGGTGAGAGCCTCCTGCGGCAGGACACGGCCCAAGAGGATGCCAGGATCACAAGGAGCAGGAGGGCGATGCCAGGAGGGATCCCACGGAGCGGGCGGGTGATGTCAGAAGGGATGCCGAGGAGCGGGCAATGCCGGGATCACAAAGAGCAGGCAGGCAACGCCAAGAGCGGGCGGGTGATGCCAGAAGGGATCCTGGGGAGCGGGTGACGCGGGGATCACACGGAGCAGGCGGGCGATGCCGGAAGGGATCCCAAGGAGCAGGTGATGCTGGAATCACCCAGAGGGGGCAGGCGATGCCAGGAGGGATCCTGAGGAGCAGGAGGGTGATGCCCAGAGGGATCCCTCAGGGCATGAGGCAGCGCCCGAGGGATGCCATGGGGTGGGCAATGCCGGCAGGGCACCCAGCGTGGCAGCTCAGCTCCTTCCCTGCCCTCTTCCTCCTCCTCCTCCTCGTCCAGGTGGGTGCGGGTGGGCCGGGAGGCACCTGGGCCCCGCCAAGACTCACCCGACCAGTAGGGCAGTTAGTCACAGGCGGACGGAGACGCGGGCCCTTCCTCGAGCAGCACCCGGAGCCTCGGGACAGGAGGAGGCCGAGACGGGGCTGCAAGCGGGAACGGGGCCCTGCCGCTGACCCCCAGGTTGGGAATTGGGCACAGAGAAGTGCAGAGAAGTCCCAGGGATCGGGAACCGGACACGGACTGCGGCGGCGCCGGCCCAAGTGCCTGGAGCCAGCTGGGTGCTGCTCGGGCAGACGGGCTCTTCATACGGCACCGGGCAGCTCTGATCTCCTCCTCTGTCCCAGCGCTGCCATGCTCTGCCCACCCGCAGCTCCCTTTTCCCTGCGAATCCCGGAGCTCCACTTTCCTGGGGTCCTGGAGCTCCGTTTCTCCAGGATCCTGGAGCTCTGTTTGCCAGGGAACCCCAGAGCTCTGTTTCCCTGGGATCCTGAGGCTCCCTTTTCCTGGGATCCCGGAGCTCCGTTTTCTCCAGGATCCCAGAGCTCCATTTTCCCTGGGAGCCCAGGGCTCCACTTTCCCGGGATCCCGGGGCTCTGTTTCCCTGGGAATGCCAGGGCTCCTTTTCCCGGATCCCAGCGCTCCATCCTGCCCAAGGACCACAGCCGCCCAAGCCTGGCGAGGGCCGCGCTGCGCCAGCAGGACGGGTGCAGCGGGGCGCGGGGGCAGCGCTGGGAACCCCTGGGCTGCACCGCGCGGCCACAAACGCCTGGGGCGGCTCAGCACCGGGGGGGCGCCGAGCAGCCGGTGATGCCGGTGCCGCCAGGCCGCGGCGCCCCGCTCCCGCTCCCGTTCCCGCTCCCGCTCCCGTTCCCGCTCCCCGCAGCCAGTGGGCCCGGCCGCGGCCCGGCGGCTCCGTCACCTCCCGCGCCCGCAGAAACGGAGCCGCCCCCGCGGCCTACGCGGCAGGGCCGAGGAGAGCGGGACCGTCCCCGAACCGGGCCAGGCCACCCTGCGTGGAACGCTGGTGGGCCGGGCCGGGCCGAACCGGGCCA
>NW_020455937.1:13011-14519 GCF_003342845.1 Nothoprocta perdicaria
CCCCTGCATGGCCCTCCTTGCATGGACACCCCCTGCAAGGATGCACCCCAAACACCCCCCTGCATGGCCCTCCTTGCATGGACACCCCCTGCAAGGATGCACCCCAGACACCCCCCTGCATGGCCCTGCTTGCGGGGACACCCCCTGCAAGGATGCACCCCAAACACCCCCCTGCATGGCCCTCCTTGCAGGGACACTCTGCTGCAAGGATGCACCCCAGACACCCCCCTGCATGGCCCTCCTTGCGGGGACACCCCCTGCAAGGATGCACCCCAAACACCCCCCTGCATGGCCCTGCTTGCAGGGACACCCCCCGCACAAATGCATCCCAAACACCCCCCCACATCTTCCTTGCAGGGACACCCCCCTGCAAGGATGCACCCCAGACACTCCCCTGCATGGCCCTCCTTGCATGGACACCCCCCTGCAAGGATGCACCCCCCACAAGCAGCCCCCCAGGGGTGCAGAGCACGTGGGATTTGCACCCACACACACAGGGGGTTGCACTGGGTGGCACAATAGGGTGGCCTGGCCAGGGTGCCATGGCAGAGGGCACGGTAAGATGGTGGTGGGGCAGGGTGGCATGGGCAAGGTGACACGGGCAGGGTGGCATGGGCAGGATGTCACAGGTAGGATGTCACAGGCAGGATGGCACGGGCAGGGTGGCACGGGCAGAGCAACATGTCAGGATGGCATGGTGGCATGGGCAGGGTGGCCTTGCGGGGTGGCACAGGAAAGGTGGCCTTGCAGGAAGGCACGCGCAGGGTGGCAGCAGCAGGATGGTGACATGGCAGAGTGGCACAGGCAGGGTGGCAGCAGCGATCAGGGGCACAGGACTGGGCCGAGCCATGCCCGTCCCCTGCGGCTGCATTCCTGTCCCCTGCAGTGCCATGCCTGTACTCTGCAGCTCCATTCCTGTGCCTGCAGCACGGTGCCCATCCCTTGCAGCTCCATTCCCATGCCCTGCAGCCCCGTCCCCTGCAGCCCCGTCCCCTGCAGCCCCGTCCCCTGCAGCCCCGTGTCCCGCAGTGCAGCCGGGCGCTGCCCATCGGAGCAGAGGGACCCCGGCCCCGCGTCCCGCACCCGGCGCCGCTCAGGTGCCGCGGCCGCCCCGCGCCAGGGCCTTTGTGCGCCCGTAACACGGAGGAATCCCAGCGATTCGGAGCACGCGGAGGCTCCGGCCCGCGGCGCCGAGGACTCGGGGGGGCGGCGGGGCGCAATGGGAAGGCGGCTGCTCCGGCAGCACCCATGGGGCCCACTGCAGTGCTCTTACCTGCCCAGCGCCCTGCACTGCAGTGTGCCCACCTGCCAGTGCCCCGCGCTGCAGTGCACTTGTCCGCCCAGTGCCCTGTGCTGCAGTGCGCCCACTCACTCACCGCCCCATGCTGCAGTGCACCCACCCATCCACCCACTGCCCTACGCTGCAGTGCACCCACTCACCCACTGCCCCATGCTGCAGTGCACCCACCCACCCATCTACCCACTGCCCCACGCTGCAGTGCACCCAC
>NW_020455937.1:15789-18876 GCF_003342845.1 Nothoprocta perdicaria
CGGGCCGGGCTGCCCCGCGGCGCTGGCTCCTCCCGCGGCCGCGCGGCTCCTCCTGCCGGGCCGCGCCGCGCCGGGCGCCGCGATATAACCTGGGCCGGGCGGGGAGAGCGCCCGGCCCCGCTCCCGCTCCCGCCGACTGCTCCGAGCCCGGCTCCCATCCCAGCGACTGCTCCGCTCCCGCTCCCAGCGTCTGCTCCGATCCCGACTGCGATCCCAGCGACTGCTCCGGCTCCGATCCCAGCGACTGCTCCGATCCCAGCTCCGATCCCGGCCCCGATCCCCGCTCCTGCTCCGATCCCAGCTCCGATCCCGGCTCCAGCCCCGGTCTCGGCGGAGCCGGTCCCGAGCCCGAGGCGCGGCCGGAGCGGAGCCTCCGCAGCGCGGCAGCCGCCGCAGCGGAGACCGGCGGCGCCGGGACCCCGCGGGAGCCTCCGGTCCGGGCCGCGCGCAGGTAGGGCCCGCGGGAGCCCCGGCACCGGCGGGGAGCGGGCGCTGCGGGGATGGGGCTCCCCGGAGCGGGGCAGCGGGGTCCGGGATGGGGCTCTGCGGGCCGGGACCCCCGGGAGAGCCGCTCCGGGACCCCCGTAGCCGGGCCCCCCTCGACCGGGAGCCGCGGGCGGAGCGGGCGGAGCGGGCGGAGCGGGCGGAGCGGGGAGCCCCGAGCCGGGCCGCCCGTCGGGGCGGAAGAGCGAGTCGGGGCGGCGGGGACGGGGCGGCCCGGGGGCTGCGGGGCGGGAAAGGGGCGCTCCGGGGCACTGGGAGACAGGGGCAGCCCGGGGGCAGCCTGGGGGGTAGGGGCAGCCCGGGGGGCAGCCGGGGGGGCAGCCGGGGGCAGGGGTCGCCAGAGAGGCAACCGAGGGGTGGGGGCAGCCTGGGAGGAAGCTGAGGGGTAGGGGCAGCCCAGGGGACGGCCGGGGGGGCACCTTGGGGGCAGGGGCAGCCTGGGGACAGCCGGGGGGCAGGGCCAGCCTGGGCGACTGGGGTGGCTGGAGGAGCAGCTGAGGGGCAGGGACAGATGACGGGGCGACCGGGGCGGGGGCAGCTGTGGGGGGACAACTGAGGGCAGGAGCAGTGTGGGGACAGCCCCGGGGACAGTCGGTGCACAGGGGCAGCCTGGGGGTCAGCCAGGGCACAACGGCAGTGGGGGGTGAAGCCCGGGGTCAGAGGCAGCCCAGGGGGCAGCCCGGGGGCAGGGGCACTCGGGGGTGCCAGGCAGGTGGACGGGTCGGCTCCAGTGCAGGGTCCCAGGACGAGCCCGGATCCCTGGGCTGGAAACCCGGAGCCCTGAGCCCATCTCATCTCTCGCAGCCCCGGCCATGAGAGCGGCGGCGCCGCTTGCGCTGGGTTGCATCAGCTTGGTGCTGTGTCTGCTGGAGCTGCCCGGCTGCCGGCCCCTGCCCGCAGGGCGCGCGCCCAGGCACAGGTGAGGCGGCACCCGGCCCCGCACCCTGCCCCGCACCCCGGCACGTCCGCCCCGGCGCAGGGCCACCCCAGCCAGGACCACCCCCCACCCAGTGCAGGACCTGCAGGCACCCCATGCCCAGGGGCAGCCCTGCACCAAGCCCTGCGTGGGAGCCAGCCTGTCCCTGTGCGGGGCACAGTGCCCCTGTGCTGCCCCAGCCCGGGGTCTGGGTCCCGCTGTCCTGCCCCGGCTCGGGGCGCAGCCCCACGCGCAGCCCTGGCCCCACACGCAGCTGCGGCCCGGCGAAGCAGGACTCCACGCCTGGCTGCGCTGGCCCCCTGCCCAGCGTCCTGCTGCCAGCTGCTCTGGCCACCTCTGTGCACACATTGGTGGCCATGGGTTGTCCCCTTGTCCTGGCCCTTACCACCACCTTGGGTGTCTCCCCATCCCGCTTCCCAGGGGTGCAGCGCTGCGGAGCATGTCTGGCGCCCGCGAGCGTGCTGGCATGCAGTGCCGCACACTGCAGTGTGCACCCGTTGGAAGGGTCGCGCGGAGCTGCAGGTATCACCCCGAGGTGGCACCCAGTGCCGCAGCCGCCTGCGCCGCTGCCTGTGGGTCCCTGGTGCCGGGGGCTTGGCCAGGCCCTCCCTGTGGTGCCAATGGGAAGGCAGGAGCACAAGGTGGCAGGAGGCGACATTGGCACTGGGAACACGGGGTGGGCGGACTGGTTCTGTACCCAGCCTCGGTGGGGTCCATTCGGGCACTGCCAGGGCCGGGGGTCTGGCGAGGAGCTCCCAGGGCCGCAGGGGAGACACGGGCGCCGAGGCGGGAGCGGGGGGAGCTCCGGGGCCGCGGGAAGTCCTGGCGCAGCGCGCGGTGCGGAAAGCCCCGCAGCTGCATCCCGCGCCGCCCCGGCCGGGAAGCGGCGGCTCCCGGCGCTTCCGGGCACCAGCTGCCTCCGGTAAACAGGGGTCGGGCAGGGGCCGGGGCGGCCGTGCCCCTGCGGGGCTTTCCTGTCCCCGCGGGGCCGCAGGAATTTGGCCTCTGTCCCTGCTGCCGGGGGCTCGCGGCCAAGCGCTGGGCGGCCTCGACCCGGCCGGGATGAGCCGGCCCGGTTCCCGCTTCCGGCGCCGCTGCACCGGCCACGGCGCGGGAGTGGCCGGCGGGGCGGCCGGGCGGGCGGCGTGTGCGCGCTGGGGACTCGGGCACGGCGTGTGGGCGCTGGGGACACGGGCACGGCGTGTGGGCGCTGGGGACATGGGCACGGCGTGTGGGCGCTGGGGACACGGACACGGCGTGTGCGTGCTGGGGACTCGGGCACGGCGTTTGGTTGCTGGGGACATGGGCACGGCGTGTGGGCGCTGGGGACACGGGCATGGCGTGTGGGCGCTGGGGACACGGACACGGCGTGTGCGCGCTGCGGACACGGGCACGGCGTGTGGGCACTGCGGACTCGGGCACGGCGCCGGGACACGGGAGCGGTGCCCACGGGCTGCGCGGCTGCGCCCACGCAGCGGGGGCTGCGGCGCGGGAGCCGGGACGGGAGCGCACGGGGGTTAGGGTGCATGTGCCGCCGCCTGCGTGCGCGCCGGGATGTGCACGTGCATGCGGGGCTGCATGGTGCTGCGGGGTCCCGGGGGCGCGGGGCCGGCGGCTCCGGGGCTGCACGGTGCTGTGGGGGCTCG
>NW_020455937.1:19896-21620 GCF_003342845.1 Nothoprocta perdicaria
CGGCCCCCGGCACCCGCTGCCCACCCTGCGGCACGGCCCACGGTTCATCCTGCGGCACCGTCCTCAGGGCGCCCTGCGGCACCCGCCACGGTTCACCCTGCAGCACCCACCCCAGGGCACCCTACAGCACCGGCCACGGTTCACCCTGCGGCACCCGCCACGGTTCACCCTGCAGCACCCACCCCAGGGCACCCTACAGCACCGGCCACGGTTCACCCTGCGGCACCGGCCACAGTTCACCCTGCAGCACCGGCCACAGTTCAGCCTGCAGCACCATCCCCGGGGCGCCCTGCGGCACCGGTCCCGGCCTGATCCAAACCTGGCCCCGCGGCACCGACCCCGGCCCGATCCAAACGTCCCGCCGCGGCACCGCTCGTGGCTGCAGCGGCCCCGCGGCCCCGCGCGGCTCCCGCACCCCACGGCCCCCCTGGCGCTGCGGGGCCGGCGGCACCTGGGCGGGTGGCTGCAGCCGGCGTCGCTGCAGCGCGTGGGCTGCGTGCTGGGCACGTGCCAGGTGCAGAACCTCAGCCACCGCCTGTGGCAGCTCGTGGGGCAGCCGGGCCGCCAGGACTCGTCGCCCATGAACCCGCGCAGCCCGCACAGCTACGGCTGAGCCGCGCGCCCCGCCGTCACTAAAGCGCTTCAGCCTCCGCCTCGGCTCGCTGCGGCGCTGCGGGGGGGACGCCGGGCGCGCGGCCCACGCAGGGCTGCTCGCGCCCCACATGGGGCCAGCCCTGAGCCGGGCAGGGCTGCATGGGGCGCAGCGCCCACGTGCAGGGGGCCAGGGCAGCTCCCCAAAGCTGCAATGCATGGGGTGCAGCACCTACATGCGGGGTGCCAGGGCACCTCCCCAAAGCTGCAATGCATGGGGCGCAGTGCCCACGTGCAGGGGGCCAGGGCAGCTCCCCAAAGCAGCGGTGTACGGGGTGCAGCGCCTACATGCAGGGGGCCAGGGCAGCTCCCCAAAGCTGCAATGCATGGGGCGCAGCGCCCATGTGCAGGGGGCCAGGGCAGCTCCCCAAAGCTGCAATGCATGGGGCGCAGTGCCCACGTGCAGGGTGCCAGGGCAGCTCCCCAAAGCTGCGATGTACGGGGTGCAGCGCCTACATGCAGGGTGCCAGGGCAGCTCCCCAAAGCAGCGGTGTACGGGGTGCAGCGCCTACATGCAGGGGGCCAGGGCAGCTCCCCAAAGCTGCAATGCATGGGTGCAATGCCTATGTGCAGGGTGCCAGGGCAGCTCTCCAAGGCTGGGCTGCAGTGGGGTGCAGGCGCTGCACCCCAGGGCCAGGCGCAGCGCAGGGCTGCAGCCCCCACGGACGAGCCCACGGTGCTCGCAGCACCCTGCGCGCTGGGCGCTGCTGCTGCGCCCCATGGTGCAGACACGGGGACTGGTCCCTTCACTGGGCGCGGGCAGAGCCCGTGGGACGGGGCACCCCGTCCCCATGCACCCTGCACCCTCCTGCTCTCCTGGGGCCCCCATATCTCCCAAAGCACCCATGTGTCCCCTGCAAGCACTCGCATACCCTGGAACCCCTCACCCCCATCCCTCTGCCTTGGGGCACCCTCCAGCCCTCTCGCAAGCACCCGTGCGCCCTGGGAACACCGCGCTCCCTCGTGGAGCGCCCACATCCCTCCCGGAGCACCCTCATCCCGGGAGCACCCTCATCCCGGGAACACCCTCATCCCGGGAGCACCCTCATCCCGGGAACACCCTCATCCCGGGA
>NW_020455937.1:21980-29995 GCF_003342845.1 Nothoprocta perdicaria
CACCCTCATCCCGGGAGCACCCTCATCCTGGGAACACCCTCATCCCGGGAGCGCCTCCGTGTCCGGATGCTGCTGCCAGCCCAGCAGGGAGCCGGGGTGGCCCCAGCCGCAGAGGTGCACTGCATTGCACTGCATCGTGCTGCATTGTGCTGCATCGCGCTGCACGTGGCGGCTGCACGTGGGCACCTGGCGCAGCTGCAGCGGCCGCTCCGTCCCCTCCGCTCCGAGCTGGAGTTTGACTCTGTGCAGAATAAAGCGGGTGCGGAGCCCTGGCGCCGGGCGCAGCTTCCCGCGCGAGCAGCAGCAGGAGGAGGAGGGCGGCGGGCGCCGGGCAGCGGGGGCTGGCGCGGGGGCTCCGGGGGCTCTGGGGAGCTCGGGCTGCGCTGCCCCTGCTGCAGCTGCAGCTCTGGGGCGCATGGGCTGCATGGGGCGCACAGGGGCTTGGGAGCGTGGGGCACATCGGGGGCACGGGGCGAGCGGGGCACCCCACAGGGCTGTGCGGGGCAGGGGGGCGCGGGGCAGCGCGGGGCCATATGGGCCCATAGGGACCATATGGGGCCATAGGGGCCATAGGGGCTGCGCGTCACCAGCGGGGCCGCTCGCCCGGCCCGTGCGGCCGCAGCCGGGAGCAGGTCCCACGCGGGGGCTCCTGGCCACACGCGGCCCCTGCAGCCACGCGGCGGCCACCGGGAGGGACCTGCAGCCCTGCATGGGGCTGGGAACGGGCTGGGAATGGGCTGGGAATGGGCTGGGAACAGGCTGGGAGGGCTGACCACAGTGTAACTGCATCCCTGCTCCCCACTGCATCCTTGCTCACTGCATCCCTGCTCCCCGCTGCATCCTTGTTCCCTGCCGCATCTGGGCTTGTTGCATCCCTGCTTCCTGTTATATCCCTGCTGCATCCCTGTTCCCTGCAACATCCCTGCTTGTTGCATCCCTGCTTCCCATTATATCCTTGCTGCATCCCTGTTCCCTGCTGCATGTCTGCTCCATGCTGCTGCATGCTGAATCTCTGCTCCCTGCAGCATCCCTGCTCTGTGCTCCCCTCTGCATCCCTGCTCCGTGCTCCGCACTGCCTCCCTGCTCCGTGCTGCATCCCTGCTCCCTGCTCCCCGCTGCATCCCTGCAACCTGCTGCATCCCTGCTCCGTGCTGCATCCCTGCTCCCCGCTGCATCCCTGTTTCCAGCTCTCCGGCACCGGCTCTTGCCGAGCCTGACTCCCCTGAAGGGACCGCGGCAGCCGGAGCCCGTCCGCCCCGGGACGGTGCCGGAGGCCCTGACCCCATGGTGGCTGCAGAGCTGGCACCGCGGTCCCCATGCAGCCGCATTCCCATGCAGCCGCGTCCCCCCTGCTGCAGCTGCATCCACCCCGCTGCAGCCACATCCCCCATGCAGCCGCATCCCCCTGCTGCAGCAGTTCCCCCACTGCAGCCACATCCCCCATGCAGCCGCATCAACCCCGCTGCAGCTGCACCCCCTGCTGCAGCTGCATCCACCCCACTGCAGCCACACCCCCTGCAGCCGCATCCCCCCTGCAGCTGCGTCCCCCCTGCAGCTGCGCCCCCCCGCTGCAGCCACATCCCCCATGCAGCCACGTCCCCCATGCTGCAGCCACGTCCCCCCGCTGCAGCCACATCCCCCATGCCATGCTGCAGCCGCGTCCCCCCGCTGCAGCCACATCCCCCATGCAGCCGCATCCCCCCTGCTGCAGCTGCATCCACCCCGCTGCAGCCACATCCCGCATGCAGCTGCATCCCCACGCAGCCGTGTCCCCGCCGCTGCAGCCACATCCCGCATGCAGCTGCATCCCCACGCAGCCGTGTCCCCGCCGCTGCAGCCGTGTCCCCTGTGCCCCGCTGGCTCCGGGCGGCCCGGCCGGGGCGCGCGGGGCCGCGCCGCTCAAACATTAACGCGCCGCTCACGGCCCAGCGGCTGCCCCGGCCGCGGCCCTTGCGCAACGCGCGCCCCATAAAGCGGCGCCCGCGGCCCGCCCGGCGCCGCCACCATGAGCAGCCTCCGCACGGTGAGTAGGGGCTGGCGGCGCCAGGGCCCGGCCCCGCGGCGCGACCCCCATGGCGGGACCCGGCACCCAGCCCCATGGCGGGACCCCTGCCCGGCCCCATGGGGCTCAGCCCCCCGGCTTCCCTGAGCGTCCTCTCGCTGCACTTGTCTCTCACATGCTGGGGATCTGGGTGTATCGCCCTGTGCCATGGGGCAGAGCCCCAGGCATTGCCCCTGTGCCATGGGACAGAACGGCGGGCATTGCCCCTGCCCTGTGCCATGGGGCAGAGCCTCTGCCTCGTGCAATGGGACAGAGCCCCAAGCATCACCCTCACCATGGGGCAGAATCGCGGGCATTGCCCCTGCTCCGTGCCATGGGGAACAGCCCCGAGCATCGTCCTGCGCCATGGGGCAGACTTGGGGGTGTCCCCTGCCCCACATGGTGGGTCTGTCCCCACGCGGAGCCGCAGGGCATGGGCCCCCTGCTCGCCCGGCCGCGTGGGGCCCGGCTCGGCTCTGCCGTGGGGCTGCGTCGCGTTGGGATCTGCAGCCCCCCCGGGCCCCCAGCATCCGTGGGGCGGCAGCTCCGCGCAGGGGCAGGGATCACCCCCCGGGGAGCCAGCGCGGCACAAACGTGGGCACGTGCAGGGCGGCCGCGTGCCTGGAGTTTGGTCCTTGTCCCCGGCCCCGTGCCCATGGGGCCGTGCCCATGCCCATGGGGCTGTGCCTGTGTGTATGGGGCTGTGCCCATGGGTCTGTGCCCGTGCCCATGGGGCCGTGCCCATGGGGCCGTGCCTGTGCCCATGGGTCTGTGCCCGTGCCCATGCGGCCGTGCCCGTGTCTGTGCCCATGTCCACAGGGCTGTGCCCGTGTCCATGGGGCCGTACCCGTGTCTGTGCCAATGGGACCATGCCCATGCCCATGGGGCTGTGTCCATGGGACCATACCCATGCCCATGGGGTCGCTCCCATGCCTGTGCCCGTACCCATGCAGCCATGCCCGTGTCTGTGCCCATGTCCATGGGGCTGTGCCCGTGTCCATGGGACCGTGTCCATGCCCATGGGGCTGCTCCCGTGTCTGTGCCCGTGCCCATGTGGCCATGCCCGTGTCTGTGCCCATGTCCATGGGGCTGTGCCCATGTCCATGGGGCTGTGCCTGTGTCCATGGGACCGTGTCCATGCCCATGGGGCTGCTCCCGTGTCTGTCCCCGTGCCCATGCGGCCGCTCCCGTGTCTGTGCCCATGGGGCTGTGCCCGTGTCCATGGGACCATGCCCATGCCCATGGGGCCACTCCCGTGTCTGTGCCCGTGCCCATGTGGCCGTGCCCGTGTCTGTGCCCATGTCCATGGGGCTGTGCCCATGTCCATGGGGCTGTGCCTGTGTCCATGGGACCGTGTCCATGCCCATGGGGCCGCTCCTGTGTCTGTCCCCGTGCCGATGCGGCCGCTCCCGTGCCTGTGCCCGTGCCAGCGCAGCCCGGGCTGCTCCTGCAGCTCACGGGCCAGGCAGCCCCAGCGCCCTCCGCTCTGCTCCGGATGGAGCCGGTGCCACCGGCACCGCGGCAGCCGGGAGAGGTGCTGGGGGTGGTGCCGGTCCGGCCAGCGCAGGCTGTCGGTGCCACTGGTGCCACCCGAGGCGCTGGGGTGCCGCCACGCGGGCTCTGCTGCCCCATTGCCGCGTGGGGCGCGCGGCCCCCACCCCTGCTCAGCCCTCGTCCCCGTGCCAGGACGCCGGGGAGCAGCGGCCGGAGCCGGGGCCCGCGCCCGGCAAGGCCACGTCCCAGCTCCGCAACTACACGGTGCGTCCGCGGCGGCACCCGCAGCGCGGCGGCACCCGCAGCGCAGCAGCGCCCGGCGGCGCCGGACACGCGCCCGCTGCAGCCGGGCTGCGCAGGATGCGCCTGCTCGGGGCTGGGTGTGCTCGGGGCTGGGGGCACCCGGGGCTGGGTGCACTTGGGGTCTGGGTGCACCTGGGGTCTGGGTGCGCTTGGGGTCTGGGTTTGCTTCGGCTCTGGGTGCGCTTGGAAGGTCCTGCTGCAGGGGCGGCCTGTGCTTGGGGCCCGGGTGCAACTGGGGTCCCGCTCTGTGGGTTGGGTGCGCTTGGGGGGACTCTGCACGGGGCCAGGGGTCTGGGTGCGCTGGGGGTCTGGGTGCGCTGGCGTCCTGTTCTATGGGGCTGTAGGGTGCTGGGGTCCTGTTCTATGGGGCCCTATGGGGCAGGGGCCTGTTCTATGTGCCCGGGCACTGGGGGCTGTTCCACGTGCCCGGGCACCGCAGCAGGGGCAGCGGCTGGAGCGCGTCTACAGCACCTACCTGCAGATGCACACGCACCAGACCGTGCGCTTCGTGCGGCAGAAGGTAGCGGCGGTGCCGGGGGGTCCCGCGCGGTGCGGGGGGGGTCCCGCGCGGTGCCGGGGGGTCCCGCGCGGTGCTGGGGGGTCCCGTGCAGTGCCAGGGGGTCCCACACGGTGCCAGGTGGTCCCGTGCGGTGCAGGGGGGGTCCTGTGGTGCCGGGGGGTCCCGCGGTGCCAGGGGGTCCCGCGCGGTGCCGGGGGGGCCCGTGCGGTGCGGGGGGGTCCCGCGGTGCCGGGGGGTCCCGTGCAGTGCCAGGGGGTCCCACACGGTGCCAGGTGGTCCTGTGCGGTGCAGGGGGGTCCCGCGGTGCCGGGGGGTTCCGCAGTGCCGGGGGGTCCCGCGCGGTGCCGGGGGGTCCCGCGGTGCCGGGGGGTTACGCAGTGCCGGGGGGTCCCGTGCAGTGCCAGGGGGTCCCACACGGTGCCAGGTGGTCCCGTGCGGTGCAGGGGGGGTCCCGTGGTGCCGGGGGGTCCCGCGCGGTGCCGGGGGGGTCTCGGGGTGCCAGGGGGTCCCGAGGTGCCGGGGGGCCCCGTGTGGTGCCGGGGGGGTCCTGCGGTGCTGGGAGGGGGTCCCGTGGTGCCTGAGGGTCCCGCGCGGTGCTGGGGGGGTCCCGTGGTGCCGAGGGGGGTCCCGCGATGCCGGGGGGGTCCCGTGCAGTGCTGGAGGGGTCCCGCGGTGCAGGGGGGGTCCTGCGGTGCCGGGGAGGTCCCGCGCGGTGCTGGGGGGTCCTGCGGTGCCGGGGGGCCCCGTGCGGTGCTGGGGGTCCCGTGGTGCCAAGGGGGGTCCCGCGGTGCCGGGGGGTCCCGTGATGCCGGGGGGGTCCCGCACGGTGCCGGGGGGTCCCATGGCGCCGGGGGGTCCCGCGGTGCCAGGGGGGTCCCACGCAGTGCCGGGGGGTCCCGCGCGGTGCCGGGGGGTCCCGCAGTGCCGGGGGGTCCCGTGCGGTGCCAGGGGGGTCCTGCGGTGCTGGGGGGTCCCGCGGTGCCGGGGGGGTTACGTGCGTTGCTGGGGGGGTCCCGCGCGGTGCCGGGGGGTCCCGTGCGGTGCCAGGGGGTCCTGTGGTGCTGGGGGGGGTCCCGCAGTGCCGGGGGGTCCCGTGTGGTGCCAGGGGGGTCCCGCGCGGTGCCGGGGGGGTCCCGTGGCGCCGGGGGGTCCCGCGGTGCCGCCCCAGCGCCCGCCCCCCGCCGCAGCACGCGCAGTTCGGCCGCTGCGCGCTGCGCACCATGAGCGTCATGGAGGCGCTGGAGCTGCTGGACGCGCTCGTGGACGACTCGGACCCCGACGTCGACTTCCCCAACTCGCTGCACGCCTACCAGACGGCCGAGGGCATCCGCCGGGCGCACCCCGACAAAGGTAGGGGCGCGGGGGGCCGGGGGGGCCCGCGGCGGCGCTGCGCCCACGCACCCTCGCCCGCAGGCTGGTTCCAGCTGGCGGGGCTGCTGCACGACCTGGGCAAGGTGCTGGCGCTCTTCGGCGAGCCGCAGTGGGCCGTGGTGGGCGACACCTTCCCCGTGGGCTGCAAGGTGCAGCCCTCCGTGGTCTTCAGCGACTCCACCTTCCAGGACAACCCCGACCGCGGGCACCCGCTCTACAGGTGAGGGGGGCGCCGGGGCCGGGCGGGCGCTGGGTGCCCCCCGCGCTCACCGAGCTCCCGCAGCACCGAGTGCGGCATGTACGAGCCCGGCTGCAGCCTCGACAAGGTGCTCATGTCCTGGGGACACGACGGTAAGACCACCGGCGTGGTGCCGTGGTGCACAGTGCCATGGTGCCTCGTGCCATGCTGCGCCGTGCTGTGCTGTGCTGCACTGGGCCCTGGTGCATCGTGCCATGCTGCGCCGTGCTGTGCTGTGCTGCATAGTGCTGTGGTGCACCATGCTGTGCCGTGCTGTGCTGCACGGTGCCATGGTGCACCATGCTGTGCCGTGCTGCACCGTGCCGTGGTGCACCATGCTGTGCTGTGCTGTGCTGTGCTGCATGGTGCTGCGGTGCACCATGCTATGCCGTGCTGCACGGTGCCGTGGTGCACGATGCTGTGCCATGCTGTGCTGCACGGTGCCGTGGTGCACCATGCTGTGGCACGCTGTGCTGCACGGTGCCACGGTGCACCATGCTGTGCCATGCTGTGCTGCATGGTGCCGTGGTGCACCACGCTGTGCCGTGCTGTGCTGCACGGTGCCGTGGCGCACCATGTTGAGCCACACTGTGCTGTGCTGCATGGTGCCGCGGTGCACCACGCTGTGCCGTGCCGCACGGTGCTGTGGTGCACCACGCTGCGCCGTGCCTCATGGTGCCACGGTGCACCATGCTGTGCCGTGCTGTGCTGTGCTGCATGGTGCTGTGATGCACCATGCTGTGCTGTGCTGCACGGTGCCACGGTGCACTATTCTGTGCTGCGCTGTGCTGTGCTGCATGGTGCTGCAATGCACTGTGCTGTGCCGTGCTGTGCTGCACGGTGCCGTGGTGCACCATGCTGTGCTGCACTGTGCTGTGCTGCACGGTGCCGTGGTGCACCATGCTGTGCCACACTGTGTTGTGCTGCACGGTGCTGTGGTGCACCACGCTGTGCCGCGCCGCACGGTGCTGTGGTGCACCACGCTGTGCCGCGCTGCACGGTGCTGTGGTGCACCATGCTGTGCCGCGCTGCACCGTGCCATGCGGCAGAGCTGCCACCGGCGGGGCTGGGGCTGCGCGCGGCGGCTCCGTGCTCGTGCCGCGCTCACGCCGCGCTCGTGCCGCGCTCCCCCAGAGTACATGTACAAGGTGCTCAAGTTCAACAAGGCGGCGCTGCCTGAGGAGGTGAGCGGGGCGGGGAGGGTGCATGGGCCCTGCTGCGGCAGCTGCACTGCCCACGGCCCTGCTGCAGTAACTGCACTGCCCACGGTCCCACTGCGGCAGCTGCACTGCCCATGGCCCCGCTGCAGCGGCTGCACTGCCCACAGGCCCCGCTGCAGTAACTGCACTGCCCACGGGCCCTGCTGCAGTAACTGCACTGCCCATGGCCCCGCTGCAGCGGCTGCACTGCCCATGGGCCCTGCTGCAGCGGCTGCACTGCCCACGGCCCCACTGCAGTGGCTGCACTGCCCATGGGCCCTGCTGCAGCGGCTGCACTGCCCATGGCCCCACTGCAGTGGCTGCACTGCCCATGGCCCCACTGCAGCGGCTGCACTGCCCATGGCCCTGCTGCAGTAACTGCACTGCCCACAGGCCCCGCTGCAGCGGCTGCACTGCCCACAGCCCTGCTGCGGCAGCTGCACTGCCCACGGCCCCGCTGCAGTGGCTGCACTGCCCACAGGCCCCGCTGCAGCGGCTGCACTGCCTATGGGCCCTGCTGCGGCAGCTGCACTGCCCATGGCCCCGCTGCAGCGGCTGCACTGCCCATGGGTCCAGGGCTGCACTGCCCATGGCCCCACTGCAGCGGCTGCACTGCCCACGGGCCCTGCTGCAGTAACTGCACTGCCCATGGCCCTGCTGCAGTAACTGCACTGCCCACGGCCCCGCTGCACCGGCTGCGCTGCCCGTGGGCCCCATGGCAGCGGCTGCACTGCCCATGGGTCCAGGGCTGCAGTGCCCATGGCCCCGCTGCAGTAACTGCACTGCCCACAGCCCTGCTGCAGTAACTGCACTGCCCATGGCCCCACTGCAGCGGCTGCACTGCCCACG
>NW_020455938.1:0-3194 GCF_003342845.1 Nothoprocta perdicaria
GTGCACAGCAGCACTGCATGCGGCAGCACCGTACACGATGGCACCGTGTGCCGCAGCACCGTGCACGGCAGCACTGCATGCGGCAGCACCGTGCACGATGGCACCGTGTGCCGCAGCACCGTGCACAGCAGCACTGCATGCAGCAGCACCGTGCGCGATGGCACCGTGTGCCGCAGCACCGTGCACAGCAGCACTGCATGCAGCAGCACCGTGCGCGATGGCAGCGTGTGCCGCAGCACCGTGCACGGCAGTGCTGCATGCAGCAGCACCATGCACGATGGCACCGTGTGCTGCAGCACCGTGCACGGCAGCACTGCATGCGGCAGCACCGTGCGCGATGGCACCGTGTGCTGCAGCACCGTGCACGGCAGCACTGCATGCAGCAGCACCGTGCACGATGGCAGCGTGTGCTGCAGCACCGTGCACAGCAGCACTGCATGCAGCAGCACCATGCACGATGGCAGCATGTGCTGCAGCACCGTGCACAGCAGCACTGCATGCGGCAGCACCGTGCACGATGGCAGCGTGTGCTGCAGCACCGTGCACAGCAGCACTGCATGCAGCAGCACCGTGCGCGATGGCACCGTGTGCTGCAGCACCATGCACAGCAGCACTGCATGCGGCAGCACCGTGCACGATGGCACTGTGTGCTGCAGCACCATGCACAGCAGCACTGCATGCAGCAGCACCGTGCACGATGGCACCGTGTGCTGCAGCACCATGCACAGCAGCACTGCATGCGGCAGCACCATGCACGATGGCACCGTGTGCTGCAGCACCGTGCACAGCAGCACTGCATGCGGCAGCACCGTGCACGATGGCACCGTGTGCTGCAGCACTGTGAGCGGCAGCACTGCATGCAGCAGTACCGTGCACGATGGCACCGTGTGCCGCAGCACCATGCGCAGCAGCACTGCATGCGGCAGCACCGTGCGCGATGGCACCGTGTGCTGCAGCACCGTGCACAGCAGCACTGCATGCAGCAGCACCGTGCGCGATGGCACTGTGTGCCACTGTGTGCTGCAGCACCGTGCACGGCAGTGCTGCATGCACTGCATGTGCTGCATGTGCTGCATGTGCTGCATGCGGCAGCACCGTGTGTGATGGCACCGTGCGCAGCAGCACTGCATGCGGCAGCACCATGCGCGGTTGCACCATGCACCGCGGCACCATGCGCGATGGCACCGTGTGCTACAGCACCATGCGCCGCAGCACCGTGCGCGGCGGCACCATGCGCGGTGGCAGCATGCGCAATGGCAGCATGCGTGGCGGCTCCATGCGCCGCAGCACCGTGCGCGGTGGCACCGTGCGTGGCGGCAGCATGCACGGCAGCACCATGCACCGCGGCACCATGCACCGCGGCACCATGCACGGCGGCAGCATGCACGGCAGCACCGCATGCGCCGGCGCCTCACGGCCCCCCCGTCCCTGCAGAAGCTGCTGGAGGAGTGCGAGCGCAACAAGGAGAAGGTGGAGCAGTGCCAGCGGCACGCCAAGCAGTACATAGACGCCATCAAGGTGCCTGCGCGGGGGCCGCGGGTGCTCCCGGGAACGCCATGGGTGCTCCTGGGAACTCCATGGGGTGCTCTTGGGAATGCCGTGGGTGCTCCTGGGAACGGCATGGGGCGCTCCTGGGAATGGCATGGGTGCTCCTGGGAATGCCGTGGGTGCTCCCGGGAACTCCATGGGGTGCTCCTGTTAATGGCATGGGGTGCTCCTGGCAGTGCCATGGGGTGCTCCGGGGAACGCTATGGGTGCTCCCGGGAACTCCATGGGGTGCTCCTGGGAATGCCGTGGGTGCTCCTGGGAATGCCATGGGGTGCTGCTGGGAACACCGTGGGTGCTCCTGGGAACTCCATGGGGTAATCCTGGGAATGCCGTGGGTGCTCCTGGGAATGCCATGGGTGCTCCCGGGAACGGCATGGGGTGCTCCTGGCAGTGCCATGGGTGCTCCCGGGAACGCCCTGGGTGCTCCCAGCGCGCCGTGGGAGCTCCCAGCGCGCCCTGGGTGCTCCCGGGAACGCCGTGGGTGCTCCCAGCGCGCCGTGGGTGCTCCGCGGGAGCGGCGCTCGGAAGCGCTCCCGCTCACGGCGTCTCCCGCAGGACTACGAGCTGCAGCTCGTGACCTTCAAGGCGCAGGTGGAGCCCRTGGCCTCCCCGGCCAAGAAGCCCAAGGTGCAGTCGGCCTCCGACAGCATCATCCAGGAGGTGGGCACGGCGCCCGGGGCCCAGCCCTTGGCTCTCCCTGTCCTCAGCGGGGTGCCCGTCCTGGGATGTCCCCGTCCTTGGATGTCCCCGTCCTTGGGTGTCCCCGTCCTTGGGTGTCCCCATCCTCAGGGGTGTCCCCGTCCTTAGGTGTCCCCGTCTTTGGGTGGCCCTGTCTTTGGGTGTCCTCATCCTCAGGGGTGTCCCCATCCTTGGGTGTCCCCATCCTTGGGTGTCCGCACCTTTGGGTGTCTCTGTACTCAAGGGTGTCCCTGTCCTGGGTGTCCCTGCCCTTGGGTCCCTCTGCCTTTGGGTCCCTCTGCCTTTGGGTGTCCCCGTCCTTGGGTGTCCTTGTCCGGGGTCGCTCTGTGTTCAGGGGTGTCCTCGTCCTCAGGGGTGTCCCCATCCTTGGATGTCCCCATCCTTGGATGTCCCCATCCTTGGGTGTCCGCGCCTTTGGGTGTCTCTGTACTCAGGGGTGTCCCTGTCCTGGGTGTCCCCATCCTTGGATGTCCCCATCCTTGGGTGTCCCTGTCCTTGGATGTCCCCATCCTTGGGTGTCCCCGTCCTTGGGTGTCCCTGTCCTTGGATGTCCCCATCCTTGGGTGTCTCTGTACTCAGGGGTGTCCCTGTCCTTGGGTGTCCCCGTCCTTGGGTGTCCCTGTCCTTGGATGTCCCCATCCTTGGGTGTCCCCATCCTCAGGGGTGTCCCCATCCTTGGGTGTCCCTGCCCTTGGGTCCCTCTGCCTTTGGGTGTCCCCATCCTTGGGTGTCCCCATCCTTGGGTGTCCCCATCCTTGGGTGTCCCCGTCCTTGGGTGTCCCATCCTTGGGTGTCCCCATCCTTGGGTGTCCCCATCCTTGGGTGTCCCCATCCTTGGGTGTCCCCGTCCTTGGGTGTCCCCATCCTTGGGTGTCCCTGTCCTGGGTGTCCCCATCCTTGGGTGTCCCCATCCTTGGGTGTCCCGTCCTGGGTGTCCCCATCCTTGG
>NW_020455938.1:4241-5421 GCF_003342845.1 Nothoprocta perdicaria
GCTCCCAGCGCGCCGTGGGTGCTCCGCGGGAGCGGCGCTCGGAAGCGCTCCCGCTCACGGCGTCTCCCGCAGGACTACGAGCTGCAGCTCGTGACCTTCAAGGCGCAGGTGGAGCCCATGGCCTCCCCGGCCAAGAAGCCCAAGGTGCAGTCGGCCTCCGACAGCATCATCCAGGAGGTGGGCACGGCGCCCGGGGCCCAGCCCTTGGCTCTCCCTGTCCTCAGCGGGGTGCCCGTCCTTGGGTGGCCCCGTCCTTGGGTGGCCCCGTCCTTGGGTGGCCCTGTCCTTGGGTCACTCTGCCCTTGGGTGTCCCTGTCCTTGGGTGTCCCCATCCTTGGATGTCCCTGTCCTTGGATGTCCCCGTTCTTGGGTGTCCCCATCCTTGGGTGTCCCCGTCCTTGGGTGTCCCCGCCCTTGGGTGGCCCTGTCCTTGGGTTCCTCTGTCCTCAGGGGTGTCCCCATCATGGGGTGTCCCCATTTTTGGATGTCCCCGTCCTTGGGTGTCCCCATCCTCAGGAGTGTCTCATCCTTGGGTGTCCCCATCCTTGAGTGTCCACGCCTTTGGGTGTCTCTGTACTCAGGGGTGTCCCCGTCCTGGGGTGTCCCCATCCTTGGGTGTCCCTGGCCGGGGGGTCCCCATCCTTGGGTGTCCCCATCCTTGGGTGTCCCTATCCGGGGTGTCCCTGTCCTGGGTGTCCCCATCCTTGGGTGTCCCCGTCCTTGGGTGGCCCTGTCCTTGGGTCACTCTGCCTCTGGGTGTCCCCGTCCTTGGATGTCCCCATCCTTGGATGTCCCCATCCTTGGGTGTCCCCATCCTCAGGGATGTCCCCGTCCTTGGGTGTCCCCGCCCTTGGGTGTCCCTGCCCTTGGGTTCCTCTGTCCTCAGGGGTGTCCCCATCCTTGGGTGTCCCCATCCTTGGGTGTCCACGCCTTTGGGTGTCTTTGTACTCAAGGGTGTCCCTGTCCTGGGTGTCCCCATCCTTGGGTATCCCTGTCCTGGGTATCCCTATCCTTGGGTGTCCCCATCCTTGGGTGTCCCCGTCCTTGGGTGTCCCTGTCCTTGGGTGTCCCATCCTTGGGTGTCCCCATCCTTGGGTGTCCCTGTCCTTGGATGTCCCCATCCTTGGGTGTCCCTGTCCTGGGTGTCCCCATCCTTGGGTGTCCCCATCCTTGGGTGTCC
>NW_020455938.1:6880-10707 GCF_003342845.1 Nothoprocta perdicaria
GCAGCGGTGCAGCAGCGGTGCCCGCAGCAGCGCCCGCAGTGGTTCCCGCAGCAGCGGTGCAGCAGCGGTGCTCACAGCAGTGCCTGCAGCAGCAGTGCAGCAGCRGTGCCCGCAGTCCCCTCGCTCGTGCCGCCCGCTCGTGCCGCCCGCTCTGCGCTCTACCTCTCGGTGTCTGCCCCGGCGGCGGCGCTGCCCGCGCGCGGTCCCGGGGCTCTCGCTCTTGGTGGGAGCTAATGGAGGGTAAAAGTCCAGGAGGACTCGGGCAGCCGGCACCAGGTACTCACTGTGCGCACGCCGCGCTGCGCCCTGCGCCATGCACCCTGCGCCCTGCGCCATGCACCACGCGCCCTGCACCGTGCACCCTGCGCCCTGCACCCTGCGCTATGCACCCTTCACCCTGCACCTTGCGCCCTGCACCCTGAACTCTACGCTCTGTGCCCTGCACCCTGCGCCCTGCACCCTGTATGCACCACCATGCGCCCGGCCGCACAGCCCCGCTGCACCCACTCACGGTGCATGCAACACCAGGGAGGCTGTAGCCGCGTGCAGCCGAGGCTGCAGCCGTGCTCCCGTGCAGCCAGCGGCGCTGCCTGCAGCCGGGCCCGGATCCGGCCGGCCGGGCCTGCATCGCTGCCGCTTTCCAAGGCTTTCCCCGCAGGGAGAGGCCCCCGGCCCCCGCAGCGCCCGCTCCTTCCCGTCCCGCCGCAGCGCGGTGCCGCGTCCCGGCTCCTCGCGGCCCCGCCGGGGTGGCTCTGTGCGCCGGTGGCTCTGCTCGGGGACGGCTGCGGAGAGCCGGAGGCGGCTCCGTTTGGTGCATGCATGCGGCTGGTGCTGGTGCTCCTGCTTGGTGATGGTTGCGGTGAGCCGGAGGCGGCTCCGTTTGGTGCATGCATGCGGATGGTGCTGGTGCTCCTGCTTGGTGATGGTTGCGGTGAGCCGGAGGCGGCTCCGTTTGGTGCATGCATGCAGCTGGCGCCGGTGGCTCTGCTCGGTGATGGTTGCAGTGAGCCGGAGGCGGCTCCGTTCGGTGCATGCATGCGGCTGGTGCTGGTGACTCTGCTCAGGGACGGCTGCGGAGAGCCGGCAACGTCTCCATTTGGTGCATGCATGCGGCTGGTGCTGGTGCTCCTGCTTGGTGACACCTGCAGAGAGCTGGAGGAGGCTGCGTTTGGTGCATGCATGCAGCTGGCGCCGGTGGCTCTGCTCGGTGATGGTTGCAGTGAGCCGGAGGAGGCTCCGTTTGGTGCATGCATGCGGCTGGTGCTGGTGACTCTGCTTGG
Source organism: Nothoprocta perdicaria (assembly GCF_003342845.1). Lineage (NCBI taxonomy): Eukaryota > Metazoa > Chordata > Aves > Tinamiformes > Tinamidae > Nothoprocta > Nothoprocta perdicaria. The sequence continues at coordinate 8,161 of NW_020455938.1, forward strand.
GGAGAGCTGCAGAGAGCTGGAGGCGGCTCCGTTCGGTGCGTGCATGTGGCTGGCGCTGGAGGAGACTCCATTCGGTGCATGCATGCAGCTGGCGCTGGTGCTCCTGCTTGCTGACAGCTGCAGAGAGCCGGAGGAGGCTCCATTTGGTGCATGCACGTGGCTGGCACCGGAGGCGGCTCCATTTGGTGCATGCACGTGGCTGGCACTGGAGGCGGCTCCATTTGGCGCATACACGTGGCTGGCACTGGAGGCGGCTCCGTTCGGTGCATGCATGCAGCTGGCGCTGGTGCTCCCGCTCGGTGACGCCTGTGGAGAAGCCGGCGGCGGCCCCATTCGCTGCATGCATGCGGCTGCCGCGGGCGCCCTGCAGCGGGCGCGTGGCGCTGCGCCGGCCGCCGCCTCCCCCGGGCTCTGCTCGCGCTGCATCGCTCAGCTGCGCCCGTCCCGCTCCTCGCGCTGCCGCCGCGGCGCCCAGCGAGCTGCAGCGGCGCTCGCCTGCACCCTCCGTCTGCCGGCAGCCGCCGGCACCACCCGCAGCGCGCGGGGACCCCGGAGCCGCTGCGCGCGCTGCAGCGAGCCCGTGTCCACGCGCGTGCAGCGCTGTGGCCGCCCTCCGTGTGATTTGTCTCTCCCCCTCTCTGTCCCCCTGCACCCTGTCCCCGCTGCAGAAGGCAGCCGAGAAGCTGAAGGAGGAGGAGCGCAGGCGGCTGGCGGAGGTGGAGGCCGAGCTGCAGAAGCAGCGGCAGCTGGCTGAGGCGCACGCCGCGGCCAAGGCGCAGGCGGAGGCGGAGGCGCGGGAGCTGCAGCTGCGCATGCAGGAGGAGGTGACGCGGCGGGAGGTGGTGGCCGTGGACGCCGAGCAGCAGAAGCAGAACATCCAGCAGGAGCTGCTGCAGCTGCGGCACAACTCGGAGCAGCAGATCAAGTCCAAGGAGAAGCTCGTGGAGGAGGCCGAGCAGAGCCGCAGGAAGGTGGAGGAGGAGATCCGCCTGATCCGGCTGCAGCTGGAGAGCACGGAGCGGCAGCGCGCCGGCGCCGAGGCGGAGCTGCAGGAGCTGCGGGCGCGCGCCGAGGACGCCGAGCGCCAGAAGAGGCAGGCGCAGGAGGAGGCCGAGCGGCTGCGGCGGCAGGTCAAGGACGAGAGCCAGAAGAAGCGCGAGGCCGAGCAGGAGCTGGAGCGCAAGGTGCAGGCGGAGCAGGAGGCCGCGCGCGAGAAGCAGCGGGCCGAGGCGGACCTGGAGCGGCTGCGGCTGCAGGCGGAGGAGGCCGAGCGGCGCATGCGGCAGGCGGAGCTGGAGAAGGAGCGGCAGATCCAGGTGGCGCAGGAGGCGGCGCAGCGCAGCGCCGCGGCCGAGCTGCAGAGCAAGCGGCTCTCCTTCGCCGAGAAGACGGCGCAGCTGGAGCTGTCGCTGCAGCAGGAGCACATCGCGGTGGCGCAGCTGCAGGAGGAGGCCGAGCGGCTGCAGAGGCTGCAGCGGGAGGCCGAGGAGTCGCGCGAGGAGGCCGAGAGGGAGCTGGAGCGCTGGCGGCAGAAGGCCAACGAGGCGCTGCGGCTGCGGCTGCAGGCCGAGGAGGTGGCGCACAAGAAGGCGCTGGCGCAGGAGGAGGCCGAGAAGCAGAAGGAGGACGCGGAGCGGGAGGCCCGCAAGCGCGCCAAGGCCGAGGAGGCGGCCGTGCGGCAGAAGGAGCTGGCCGAGGAGGAGCTGCAGCGGCAGCGGCTCGCCGCCGAGGGCACGGCGCAGCAGAAGCTGGCGGCCGAGCAGGAGCTCATCCGCCTGAAGGCGGACATGGARAACGGCGAGCAGCAGCGGCTGCTCCTCGAGGAGGAGCTCTCGCGCCTCAAGGACGAGGTGAGCGAGGCCGTGGAGAGGCGGCGGGAGCTGGAGGAGGAGCTGGCCAAGCTGCGCGCCGAGATGGACGTGCTGCTGGAGAGCAAGGCCAAGGCCGAGGAGGAGTCGCGCTCCTCCAGCGAGAAGTCCAAGCAGCGGCTGGAGGCGGAGGCCGGCAAGCTGCGGGAGCTGGCCGAGGAGGCCGCGCGGCTGCGCGCGCTCTCCGAGGAGGCCAAGCGGCAGCGGCAGCTGGCCGAGGAGGAGGCCGGGCGGCAGCGCGCCGAGGCCGAGCGCATCCTCAAGGAGAAGCTGGCGGCCATCAACGAGGCGTCGCGCCTCAAGGCGGAGGCCGAGATCGCCCTGAAGGAGAAGGAGGCCGAGAACGAGCGGCTGCGGAGGCTGGCGGAGGACGAGGCCTACCAGCGCAAGCTGCTGGAGGAGCAGGCCGCGCAGCACAAGCAGGACATCGAGGAGAAGATCGCCCTGCTGAAGCGCTCCTCGGAGAGCGAGCTGGAGCGGCAGAAGGGCCTCGTGGAGGACACGCTGCGGCAGCGGCGCCTCGTCGAGGACGAGATCCGCGCGCTGAAGCTCAGCTTCGAGAAGGCGTCGGCGGGCAAGGCGGAGCTGGAGCGCGAGCTGGGCCGCATCCGCGGCGAGGCCGACGAGGTGCAGCGGCTGCGCGAGCAGGCGGAGCGCGAGGCCGAGCGGCAGCGCGCGG
>NW_020455938.1:11281-18846 GCF_003342845.1 Nothoprocta perdicaria
CGCAGGAGGCCGCCGAGGCGCTGCGCAAGGAGGCCGAGCTGGAGGCGGCGCGGCGCGCGCAGGCCGAGCAGGCGGCGCTGCGGCAGAAGCAGCTGGCCGACGCCGAGATGGAGAAGCACAAGAAGTTCGCGGAGCAGACGCTGCGGCAGAAGGCGCAGGTGGAGCAGGAGCTGGCCAAGGTGAAGGTGCAGCTGGACGAGACCGACCACCAGAAGGGCATCCTGGACGAGGAGCTGCAGCGGCTCAAGGAGGAGGTGACCGACGCCGTGCGGCAGAAGGCCCAGGTGGAGGAGGAGCTCCTCAAGGTGCGCGTGCAGATGGAGGAGCTGGCCAAGCTCAAGAGCCGCATCGAGGAGGAGAACAAGGCGCTCATCCTCAAGGACAAGGACAACACGCAGAAGTTCCTGGCCGAGGAGGCCGAGAAGATGAAGCAGGTGGCGGAGGAGGCGGCGCGGCTCAGCGTGGAGGCCCAGGAGGCCGCCCGCCTGCGCAAGCTGGCCGAGGACGACCTGGCGCAGCAGCGCGCGCTGGCCGAGAGGATGCTGAAGGAGAAGATGCAGGCGGTGCAGGAGGCCACGCGGCTGCGGGCCGAGGCCGAGGCGCTGCAGAAGCAGAAGGAGCTGGCGCAGGAGCACGCCAAGCGGCTGCAGGAGGACAAGGAGCAGATGCAGCAGCGSCTGGCCGAGGAGACGGAGGGCTTCCAGAAGACGCTGGAGGCCGAGCGCCGGCGGCAGCTGGAGATGAGCGCCGAGGCCGAGCGCCTCAAGCTGCACGTGGCCGAGATGAGCGCGGCGCAAGCCAGGGCCGAGGAGGAGGCCAAGCGCTTCAAGAGGCAGGCGGAGGAGATCAGCGGCAGGCTGCACGAGACCGAGCTGGCCACGCAGGAGAAGATGACGCTGGTGCACACGCTGGAGATGCAGCGGCAGCAGAGCGACCAGGACGCCGAGAGGCTGCGCGAGGCCATCGCGGAGCTCGAGCAGGAGAAGGAGAAGCTGAAGCAGGAGGCGGCCTCGCTGCAGCAGAAGGCCGAGGAGGTACTGGGGGTGCAGGCGGCGGTGGCCGTCTCTGCCTGGGCGCCCACCGCCGTTGCCGCCGCCGCTGCCRTCCCCGCGCGTCCCGCGGGACACGCGGCCTCCRCAGCCTCCCTCGGGCAAGGAGCTCCCAGCGGGGAGGTCCCGGCCTCGCACCTGAGGCTTCGTGGCCACCGGGGTTGTCCTCCCTCCCTTGCCCCTCTCCTCGCCGCGAGCCCTGCCCGGTGCCGGGGGTCCCCCGCGTGCCCGAGACCCCGACGCCAGCTCTGCCCCGCTAGCTCCTAACCCCCCTCGTGGCGCTTGGGCAGCCCGTCCCACTAACGCGCGACGCGGTGCCGGCCCCGCCGCTCCGCGCTGCTTCTCCTCCCGCTGCTCCGCGCGCCCCGCGCGTTCCGCGGCCGAGCGCCCGCTCTGACMCGCGCTCTCCTCTCGTCCGCCCCAGATGCAGGTGGCCCAGCAGGCGCAGCTGCGCCAGGAGACGCAGATCCTGCAGCAGAGCTTCCTGACGGAGAAGGACGCCCTGCTCCAGAAGGAGAAGTTCATCGAGGAGGAGAAAGCCAAGCTGGAGAAGCTCTTCCAGGACGAGGTGAACAAGGCCAAGAGCCTGAAGGCCGAGCAGGAGCGGCAGCAGCAGGAGATGGAGCAGGAGAAGCAGCAGCTGAAAGCCATGCTGGACGAAGCCAAGAGGCACCAGAAGGAGGCGGAGGAGAACGTGCGGCACAAGCAGGAGGAGCTGCAGCAGCTGGAGAGACGGCGGCAGCAGCAGGAGAAGCTCCTCGAGGAGGAGAACAAGAAGCTCCGGGAGAGGCTTGAGCAGATGCAGGAGGAGCACAGGGCCGCCCTGGCGCAGACGCGCGAGATCATGATCCAGACGGACGAGCTGCCCGCGGAGGCGGCGGTCCCGGCCGCGCCGCTGCCGGACGCCAAGGCCGTGCCCAACGGCAGGGACGTGGTGGACGGCGTGGCGCAGAACGGCGAGCCCGAGTTCGCCTTCGATGGCATCCGCCAGAAGGTGTCCGCAGAGACGCTGGCGGAGGCTGGCATCTTGACCAAGGAGAGCCTGGACAAGCTGGCGAAGGGCGCGGTGAGCGTTGGCGAGCTCGCGCAGAGGGACGACGTCAGGAGGTACCTGCAGGGCAGGAGCAGCATTGCCGGCCTGCTCATCAAGCCCGGCAACCAGAAGATGAGCATTTACGAAGCCATGAAGAGCAAGCTGCTGGCGCCGGGCACCGCGCTGGTGCTGCTGGAAGCGCAGGCCGCCTCGGGCTTCATCGTCGACCCCGTGCGCAACGTGAGGCTCTCGGTGAACGAAGCGGTGAGGGAAGGAGTGATCGGGCCCGAGCTGCACAACAAGCTGCTGTCGGCGGAGCGGGCGGTCACGGGCTACAAGGACCCCTACACGGGGGACAAGATCTCGCTCTTCCAGGCCATGCAGAAGGAGCTCATCGTGAGGGAGCACGGCGTCCGCCTGCTCGAGGCGCAGATCGCCACGGGCGGCATCATCGACCCCGTGCACAGCCACCGCCTGCCCGTGGAGGTGGCCTACCGGCGCGGCTACTTCGACGAGGACATGAACCGCGTSCTCTSCGACSCCWSSGACGACACCAAGGGCTTCTTCGACCCCAACACGCAGGAGAACCTCACCTACCTGCAGCTCATGGAGCGCTGCGTSACCGACCCGGACACGGGGCTCTGCCTCCTGCCGCTCACCGACCAGGCGGCCAAAGCCGGGGAGCTGCTCTACACCGACACGGAAGCCAAGGATGTCTTCAAGAAGGCCACGGTGATGGCGCCGTTTGGCAAGTTCCAAGGGAAGACGGTGACCATCTGGGAGATCATCAACTCGGAGTACTTCACCGAGGACCAAAGGCGGGACCTGATCCAGCAGTACAGGACGGGCAAGATCACCGTGGAGAAGATCATTAAGATCATCATCACGGTCGTGGAGGAAAGCGAGAAGAAGAGCCAGATGCTGTTCGAGGGCCTCCGAGCCCCCGTGCCTGCTGCCGAGCTCTTGGAGAGCAAGGTCCTCACCAAGGACCTCTACAACCAGCTGCAGCAGGGCAAGCGGGCCGTGCAGGACGTGGCGCAGATGGAGTCCGTGAGGCAGTACCTGAGGGGCACGGGCGCCATCGCCGGCGTCCTCGTGGAGTCAACCGGCCAGAAGTTCACCTTCTACGAGGCCTTGAAGAGGAACCTGCTGAAGGCCGAGGTGGCGCTGCCCTTGCTGGAGGCGCAGGCCGCCGCGGGCTTTATCATCGAGCCCGTGAGCAACACGCTCTACTCCGTTGACGAGGCGGTGAAGGCCGAGGCCGTGGGGCCGGAGTTCCACGAGAAGCTGCTGTCCGCGGAGAAGGCCGTGACCGGCTACAAGGACCCCTACACGGGCCAGACCGTGTCCCTCTTCCAGGCCCTCAAGAAGGGCCTCATCCCCACCGAGACCGGCGTGCGCCTGCTGGACGTCCAGCTGGCCACCGGCGGCATCGTYGACCCCGTCCACAGCCACCGGCTCCCGCTTGAGGTGGCCTACAAGCGGGGCTACCTGGACCCCGAGATGAACTCCGCGCTGTCCCAGTTCCTGGAGGAGGCCAAGGTTTTCTACTGCCCCAACACGCAGGAGAACCTCACCTACGGCCAGCTGCAGAAGAGCTGCCGGCGGGACGAGCAGACGGGCCTCTACCTGCTGCCCCTCTCGGACGAGGCCATCCAGTCGCAGCAGGAGGAGGTCTACACGGACGGCCAGGCGAGGGAGTGCCTCGAGAAGGCCACCGTGGAGGTGCCGTCGGGCAGCCTCAAGGGCCGCACCATGACCGTGTGGGAGCTCATCCACTCGGAGTACTTCACCGAGGAGCACAGGCGGGAGCTCCTCCGGCAGTACAAGACGGGCAAGGTGACCGTCGAGAAGATCATCAAGATCATGATCACCATCATCGAGGAGACGGAGACCAAGAGGCAGGAGAAGCTGACCTTCAGCGGCCTGCGGGCGCCGGTGGCTGCCCGCGAGCTGGTGGAGTCCTGCATCCTCAGCGAAGCGCAGTACGAGCAGCTGAAGGAAGGCAAGAAGTCGGTGAAGGACCTCTCGGAGACGGACTCGGTGAAGCGGTACCTGCGGGGCAGCGACTGCATCGCCGGCATCTACGTGGAGGCGACCAAAGAGAAGCTGAACATCTACGAGGCCATGAAGAGGAACCTGCTGAGGCCCAGCACGGCCGTGGTGCTGCTGGAGGCGCAGGCTGCCACCGGCTTCCTCGTGGATCCCGTGAGGAACCGCAGGCTGTGCGTCAACGAGGCGGTGAGGGCGGGCATCGTCGGGCCCGAGCTGCACGAGAAGCTGCTGTCGGCCGAGAAGGCGGTGACGGGCTACAAGGACCCCTACTCGGGCGGCACCATCTCGCTCTTCGAGGCCATGCAGAAGGAGCTCATCGTGAGGGAGCACGGCGTCCGCCTGCTCGAGGCGCAGATCGCCACGGGCGGCATCATCGACCCCGTGCACAGCCACCGCGTGCCCGTGGAGGTGGCCTACCGGCGCGGCTACTTCGACGAGGAGATGAACCAGATCCTCTCCGACCCCTCGGACGACACCAAGGGCTTCTTCGACCCCAACACGCACGAGAACCTCACCTACCGGCAGCTGAAGGAGAGGTGCGTGGAGGACCCCGAGACGGGGCTGCTCCTGCTGCCSCTCCGGGAGCCGGAGAGGCCCGCCGTGGTGGAGACCACGCAGGTGTACACGGAGGCGGAGACGCGCAGGGTGTTTGAGGAGACGCAGGTGGACATCCCCGTGGGCAGCAGGGCGGGCTCCTCCATGACGCTCTGGGAGATCATGAACTCGGACCTGCTGCCCGAGGAGCAGCGGAGGCACCTCATGGAGGAGTTCCAGTCGGGCCGCGTGTCCAAGGAGCGCATGATCATCATCATCATCGAGATCATTGAGAGGACCGAGATCATCCGGCAGCAGAACCTCGCCTCCTACGACTACGTGCGGCGCCGCATCACGGCCGAGGACCTCTACGAGGCCACCATCATCTCCTTGGACATCTACAACCTGCTCAAGCAGGGCTCCAAGACCATCCGGGAGCTGCTGGACATAGAGACCGTGTGGAAACACCTCTACGGGTCGGGCTGCGTCGCCGGCATCTACGTCCCGTCGTCCAAGCAGAAGCTCAGCATCTACCAGGCGCTCAAGAAGGGGCTCATCAGCGCCGAGGTGGCCCGCTCCCTCTTGGAAGCGCAGGCGGCCACGGGCTTCATGATCGATCCCATCAAGAACGAGAGGCTGACGGTGGACGAGGCGGTGAGGAAGGGCGTCGTGGGGCCCGAAATCCACGACCGCCTCCTGTCCGCGGAGCGGGCCGTGACCGGTTACAGAGACCCGTACAGCGAGCAGAAGATCTCCCTCTTCCAGGCCATGAAGAAGGAGCTCATCCCCAGCGAGGAGGCCCTGAAGCTCCTGGACGCCCAGCTCGCCACGGGCGGCGTCGTCGACCCGCACCTGGGCTTCCACCTGCCCCTGGAGGTGGCCTACCAGCGCGGCTTCATCAACAAGGAGACCCACGACATGCTGGCCGAGCCCAGCGAGGTGCGCGCCTACGTGGACCCGTCCACGGACGAGAAGCTGAGCTACACGCAGCTGCTGCGGCGCTGCCGCGCGGACGAGGGCAGCGGGCTGCTGCTGCTGCCGCTCTGCGACGCCCGCCGCCTCACCTTCCGCGGCCTGCGCAAGCAGATCACCGTGGAGGAGCTGGTGCGCTCGCACGTCATGGACGAGGCGACGGCCCAGCGCCTCCAGGAGGGCCTCACCTCCGTGGAGGAGGTCTCCAGGGACCTCAAGAAGTTCCTGGAGGGCACCAGCTGCATCGCCGGCGTCTTCGTGGACTCCACCAAGGAGCGCCTGTCCGTCTACCAGGCCATGAAGAAGGGCATCATCAGGCCGGGCACCGCCTTCGAGCTCCTGGAGGCGCAGGCCGCCACGGGCTACGTCATCGACCCCATCAAGGGGCTCAAGCTGAACGTGGAGGAGGCCGTGCGCATGGGCATCGTGGGCCCCGAGTTCAAGGACAAGCTGCTGTCCGCCGAGCGCGCCGTGACGGGCTACCGCGATCCCTACAGCGGCAAGCTCATCTCCCTCTTCCAGGCCATGAAGAAGGGGCTCATCCTGAAGGACCACGGCATCCGCTTGCTGGAGGCGCAGATCGCCACGGGCGGCATCATCGACCCCGAGGAGAGCCACCGCCTGCCCGTGGAGATGGCCTACAAGAGGGGCCTCTTCGACGAGGAGATGAACGAGATCCTGCTGGACCCCAGCGACGACACCAAGGGCTTCTTCGACCCCAACACCGAGGAGAACCTCACCTACCTGCAGCTCATGGAGCGCTGCGTCACCGACCCGGAGACCGGCCTCTGCCTCCTGCCCCTCAAGGAGAAGAAGCGGGAGAGGAAGACGTCCTCCAAGTCGTCCGTGCGCAAGCGCAGGGTGGTGATCGTGGACCCCGAGACGGGCAAGGAGATGTCGGTGTACGAAGCGTACCGCAAGGGCCTCATCGACCACCAGACCTACCTGGAGCTGTCGGAGCAGGAGTGCGAGTGGGAGGAGATCACCACGTCGTCCTCCGACGGCGTGGTCAAGTCCATGATCATCGACCGGCGCTCGGGCCGCCAGTACGACATCGACGACGCCCTCGGCAAGGGCCTCATCGACCAGTCGGCGCTGGACCAGTACCGCGCGGGCACGCTCTCCATCACCGAGTTCGCCGACATGCTCTCGGGCAACGCGGGCGGCTTCCGCTCGCGCTCCTCCTCCGTGGGCTCGTCCTCCTCGTACACGGCGAGCCCGGCRCCCGGGCGCGCGCCCGCGCCCGCCTGGAGCGACCCCACGGAGGAGACGGGCCCCGTGGCCGGCATCCTGGACACCGACACGCTGGAGAAGGTGTCCGTCACGGAGGCCATGCGCCGCAACCTCGTGGACAACATCACGGGGCAGAGGCTGCTGGAGGCGCAGGCGTGCACGGGGGGCATCATCGACCCGGCCAGCGGCGAGAGGTGCTCGGTGGCCGACGCCGTGAGCAAGGGGCTGGTGGACAAGCTCATGGTGGACCGCATCAACCTGGCGCAGAAGGCCTTCCACGGCTTCGAGGACCCGCGCACCAAGACGCGCATGTCGGCGGCGCAGGCGCTCAAGAAGGGCTGGCTCTACTACGAGGCCGGGCAGCGCTTCCTGGAGGTGCAGTACCTCACGGGCGGCCTCATCGAGCCCGACGCGCGCGGCCGCGTCTCCCTGGACGAGGCGCTGCACAAGGGCACCATCGACGCGCGCACGGCGCAGAAGCTGCGCGACGTGGCCACCTACGCCAAGTACCTCACGTGCCCCAAGACGAAGCTCAAGATCTCCTACAAGGACGCCATGGAGCGCAGCATGATCGAGGAGGGCACCGGCCTCCGCCTCCTGGAGGCCTCGGCGCGCTCCAGCAAGGGCTACTACAGCCCCTACAGCGTGGGCAGCGGCGCCGGCTCGGCGGCCGGCTCGCGCTCGGGCTC
>NW_020455938.1:19046-20186 GCF_003342845.1 Nothoprocta perdicaria
TTGCAACCAGCACCGCTGCAGGAGCCATTGCAGCCGACACCATTGCATCCCTCATCATTGCAGCTGCAGGAGCCGTTGGAGCCGGCACCATTGCAGCCCCCGTCATTGCAACCAGCACCACTGCAGCCGCAGGACCCATTGCAGCCGCCACCATTGCATCCCTCATCATTGCAGCTGCAGGCACCATTGCAGCTGCAGGAGCCATTGAGGCCAGCACCACTGCAGCCATCACCACCACCGCAGCTGCAGTCACCGTTGCAGCTGCAGGAGCCGTTGAAGCCAGCGCCATTGCAGCCATCACCGCCGCAGCTGCAGGCACCGTTGCAGCTGCAGGAGCCGTTGAAGCCAGCGCCATTGCAGCCATCACCACCGCAGCTGCAGGAGCCATTGCAGCTGCAGGAGCCGGTGAAGCAGGCGCCACTGCAGCCATCACCACCGCAGCTGCAGGCACCGTTGCAGCTGCAGGAGCCGGTGAAGCAGGTGCCATTGCAGCCATCACCACCGCAGCTGCAGGCACCGTTGTGGCTGCAGGCACCGTTGCAGCTGCAGGCACCGTCGCAGCCGCCACCACTGCACCTGCAGTCACCGTTGGAGCTGCAGTCACCATTGCAGCCGTCACCATCGCCGCTGCAGCCTGCGCCGCTGCAGCCAGCCCCGTTGCAGCCGCCCGGAGGCTGCGCGCGGGAGGCCRGCGGGCAGCGCTGCGGGCTGCAGGTCCCGGCGCTGCGCGCGGTCTAGAGCCCCCGGCCGCYGCGGCCCCCGCCCGGACCCTGCCGCCCTCCTGCTCTGCATGCGGTCCAGCTGCTGCTACTCACTCCGCTACTTTTTTAACGTTTTCAACTCCTTTTAACTTGTTTTGGGTTTTTTTTTCCCCCTTCCAAAGCAGTGCCTAAAGTTTAACCAAAAAGACTAGACTAATATATTAATATATACGCGATTGTCCCGGCAGTATTTGTATATGGAGAGCTGAGAGAAAACACACACTACGCGCGGCGCCCCCACCGCAATTGCACCGTTTTCCACCCAAAACGCCCCGGGACTCGTTGGCACGGAGGAGAGGGCGCCCGCGCCGTCCCGCCGCCGCCCGCGCCGTCCCGCAGCCGGCGCCGCCCGTAAGTGCATGCGCCGAGCCCGCTGCTG
>NW_020455938.1:20726-22349 GCF_003342845.1 Nothoprocta perdicaria
TGCACCCCACACCATGCACCGTGCATCACATGCCAGGCACTATGCACCCCACACCATGCACCATGCACTGTGCACCATGCACTGTGCACCCCACACCATGCACTGGGCACCRGGCATCACATGCCAGGCACTCTGCACCACGTACCGTRCACCATGCACTGTGCACCATGCACCCCACACCGTGCACCAGGCACCGGGCATCACACACCATGCACTGTGCACCATGCACCAGGCACCACGCACCACATGCCATGCAACCCACACCACGCACCCTGCACTGTGCATCACATACCATGCACCATGCATGGTGCATCACACGCCAGGCACTGTGCACCACGTGCCGTGCACCAGGCACCATGCACTGTGCACCACACACCATGCACCATGCACCCTGCACCATGCACCGTGCATCACATGCCAGGCGCTGTGCACCACGTGCCGTGCACCAGGCACCAGGCACTGTGCACCCTACACAATGCACCATGCATCATATACCATGCACTGTGCACCATGCACTGTGCATCACATACCATGCACTGTGCACCCCACACCATGCACCATGCACTGTGCACCACATACCATGCACTGCACCACGTGCTTTGTACCCCACACCATGCACCCGGCACTGCACCATGCACCATGCACTGTGCATCACATACCATGTACCGTGCACCATGTACCGTGTTCTCCACCCCATGCACCGTGCAGCACACAGTGCGCATCACGTACCTACCATGCACCGTGCACCCCACACCATGCACCGTGCACCACATGCTGTGCACCCTGCACCACACACCATGCAGCACACACTGTGCACCATGCACCATACACCCCACACTGCGCTCCATGCACCCCACGCAGTGCTCCCCATGCACCATGCACCACACACTATGCACCACATCCCATGCATTGTGCACCATGCACCATACACCCCACACTGCGCACCCTGCACCGCACTACATGCACCTCACGCAGTGCTCCCCATGCACCACACACTATGCACCACATCCCGTGCATTGTGCACCATGCACCGTACACCCCGCACTGCGCACCCTGCACTGTACTCGGTGCACCCCACGCAGTGCTCCCCATGCACCATGCACCACACACCACATCCCGTGCAGTGTGCACCATGCACCGTACACCCCACACTGCGCACCCTGCACCGCACCCCATGCACCCCACGCAGTGCTCCCCATGCACCACACACTATGCACCACATCCCATGCATTGTGCACCATGCACCGTACACCCCGCACTGTGCACCCTGCACCGCACTCCGTGCACCCCACGCAGTGCTCCCCATGCACTACACACTATGCACCACATCCCGTGCATTGTGCACCATGCACCGTACACCCCACACTGCGCACCCTGCACCGCACTCTGTGCACCCCACGCAGCGCTCCCCATGCACCACACACGCTCCCCATGCACCGCTCCCACCTCGCGCACGCAGAGGCGGGGGCAGACCCCGGCACCCTGCACCCTATGGAGGCGATCCCATGTCCTGTGCACCCGGACTCTCCTTCCTCGTGGCCCTTCTCCTCCTCCGGGCTTTCCCGGCCGCCCCGCGCCCTGCAGTAACGTCCCCTCTCTCTGTCAGACCTCCCGTTGCAGCGC
>NW_020455938.1:24105-25647 GCF_003342845.1 Nothoprocta perdicaria
GGATGCGGCCGGCACTGGTGCGGATGCAGCCGGTGCTGCTCAGGATGCAGCCAGAACTGGTTGGGATACAGTCGGCACTGGTTGGGATGCCCTTGGCTCTGGTGGGGATGCAGCCAGTGCTGCTTGGGATGCAGTTGGCACTGGTTGGGATGCAACTGGTGCTGCTTGGGATGCAGCCAATGCTGCTCAGGATGCAGCCAGAGCTGCTTGGGATGCAACTGGCACCGACTGGGATGMAGCCGGCACTGGTAGGGATGTGACCAGCACTGGTTGGGATGCAGCCAGTGCTGCTYGGGATGCACCTGGCACCATTTGGGATGCAGCCAGCCCGGGCAGGGATGCAGCCGGCACTGGTAGGGATGCAGCTGGCACTGGTAGGGATGCAGCTGGCAGTGGCTGGGATGCAGCTGGCAGTGGCTGGGATGCAGCTGGCACTGGTAGGGATGCAGCTGGCAGTGGCTGGGATGCAGGGGGCCCCAGGCTGCAAGGAGCGGGCGCCTGCAGGGTGCAGGAACCAAGCGCTTTGTCCGCAGCAAAGCAGCCCGAGGCGGCCGCGAGGGCCGAGCGCGGTGACAGGGACAGAGGGGCAGGAGGGGACAGGCGGGCAGGGGAGCAGGAGGGCMGGGCGAGCCTGCAGTGATGCATGGCAGCACGCGTGCAGATGCAATGGGACGGGCGCTGCACGTGCGCATGGAGCGGGATGGGCGCTGCACATGCAGATGCAGCAGGATGGGCACTGTGCATGTGGATGCAGCAGGATGGGCACGGTGCATGTGGATGCAGTGGGGTGGGTGCTGCGTGTGTGCATGCAGCAGGACAGGCGCTGCATTGTGGAGCAGCGGGATGTTGCATGTGCAGATGCAGTGGGATGGGTGCTATGCATGCAGATGCAGTGGGGTGGGCGTTACGCATGCAGGTGCAGCGGGGCGGGCACTGCATATGCACGTGCAACGTGGTGGGCCCTGTGCATGCAGCAGGAGAGGTGCTGCMCATGTGCATGGGGCAGGGTAGGTGCTGCACATGCAGTGGAATGGGTGCTGTGCATGCAGTGGGATGGGTGCTGCACATACAGCGGGATGGACACTGTGCATGCGCATGCAGCGGGACGGGYGTTGCACACGCGCATGCAGTGGGACAGACGCTGCTCATGCATATGCAGCAGGATGGGTGGCTCTGCAGGGGATGCATGGGGGCTGGAAGCTGCTCCTGCCCCGGCCCCTCAGAGAACCGCGGCGGGACGGGGGTCCCGCTGCAACGAGGACGTGGCCGCTGCAACGAGGACGGGCGTCCGGCTGCAACGAGGACGTGGCCGGCGGCTCGGCGACAGGGACGTCACCCGTCCGGGCAGCCGCTCTGGGCGCCGCATCCCGCGGCGCAGGGGCGGGATCCGCTCCCTCCGACGCTCTTCCCGATGCTCCCAGGACACCGGGTCCCCCAGCGGGTCCCCAGCCCGGCCCGGTGCTCGCGGTGGCTCCTCCTGCCCGGGGACAGATCCCTGCACGAGGGATCCCCACGAGGTTCCTCCCCAACCACCTCTCCTGC
>NW_020455938.1:27354-28277 GCF_003342845.1 Nothoprocta perdicaria
GCATTGCAGCAGGGTGCAGGGGGTGCAGCAGTGTACAGGGGGTTGCAGCAGGGTGCAGGAGGTTGCAGCATCCCAAGCGGTGTGCATTCCCAAGCAGTGTGCATCCCGAGKGTTGTGCATCCCAGGGGAATTCATCCCAAGCRGTGTGCATCCCGAGGGTTGTGCATCCCAGGGGAATTCATCCCRAGCGGTGTGCATCCTGAGTGGCGTGCATCCCATGGGAGCGCATCCCGAGCGGTGTGCATTCTCAAGCAGCGTGATCCCGAGTGCCGTGCATCCCACGTGGTGTGCATCCCACAGGAGTCGTGTGCATCCCATGGGAGCGAATCCAGAGAAGCCTGCATCCCAAACAGCGTGTGTGCCGAATGCCGTGCATCCTGAGCAGTGTGCATCCTGCAGGAATGCATCCCGAGGGTGTGCATTGCCAGGCAGCGTACACCCCGAGTGCCGTGCATCCCGTGCAGCGTGCATCCCGAGGGATGTGTGCCCTGCACAGGGTGCATCCAGAGAGCCGTGCATCCCATGCAGCGTACATCCCACGTGCTGTGTGCTCCACATGGAGCACATCCTGAATGCCGTGCATCCCATGCTGCATACACCCCATGGGATGTGTGTCCCACATGGAGAACATCCCGAGTGCCTGCATCCCGTGCAGTGTACATCCCACATGCCGTGTGTCCCACACGGAGCGCATCCCAAATGCCGCGTATCCCATTCAGCGTACATCCCAAGTGCTGTGTGTCCCACACGGAGAACATCCCAAGTGCCACGAGTCCCACACAGTGTACATCCCGCGGGTTATGTGTCCTGCACCGAGCACATCCCAAGTGTCATGAATCCCACGCAGTGTACATCCCACATGCCGTGTGTCCCACATGGAGCGCGTCCCGAGTGCCGTGCATCCCATTCAGCGTACATCCCAA
>NW_020455938.1:29952-30854 GCF_003342845.1 Nothoprocta perdicaria
TACATCCCACATGCTGTGTGTCCTGCACAGAGTACATCTCAAATGCCGTGCATCCCGCACAGCGTACATCCCACGTGTTGTGTGCCCCACATGGAGTACACCCCAAGTGCCGTGCTCCCCGTGCAGTGTACATCCCACGTGCTGTATTCCCTGCACAGAGTGCTTCCTGAGTGCCATGCACCCAGTGCAATGTACATCCCACGTGCTGCATGCCCTGCACGGAGCACATCCCAAACCCCATGCACCCTGCGTGCAGCGGTGCAGGGGCCCCGTGCGGCCGCGCGGCCGCGCGCAGGGAGCTGCTGCCAACAGCTCCGAGCGCCTGTTTGGAGCCGCTCGCGCGCTGGGAACTTTCTGTTCCCTCCGGACAGCCGGACAAAGCCCGGCCGCCCGCTCCCACGGCCCCTCCGCCGGGGCGCTGAACTTTCCTTTAAGCCGTTAAGCCGCCGGCTCCGCTTCCCGCAGCGCCCGGCACCCGCTGCCCGCACCGCCCCGTTCCCAGCGGAACCGGGGCCGGGACGGCCCGTGGTGCCCGCGCGGCTTCCACGGCGCCCGCGGTGCCGAGCGCGGCACCGGGCAGCCCCCGATGCGCTCGCTCTGCTCGGCACGGCCGGGACGTCGCTGGCGGTGCAGCCGAGACGTTGCTGCTCGTTGCACCCCTGTGCTGCAACTGGGTGCTCACCCTGGGCGATGCTCATGGTCCTGGCATGGACACGAGGGAGCATCCCGGCTTGGGATGCTGCTCCAGATGCAGGAAGCAGGGAGTGCGGAAGCAGGCTGCATTCCAACTCCGTTGTCCGCATCCAGCTGTGCCGCTCCAGTGGCTGCCCTGTCCCGGGAAGGCCCCACACGCAGCACATCCCAAATGCTGTGCATCCCATGCAGCATAAATCCCAAGGGAT
>NW_020455939.1:0-1055 GCF_003342845.1 Nothoprocta perdicaria
GACAATGGGGGGACAATGGGGACAGGGGGGACAATGGGGGACGGGGGGACAATGGGGACAATGGGGACAATGGGGGGACAATGGGGGACGGGGACAATGGGGGGACATGAAGGACACGTTGGGGACACATGAGGGATGTGGGGGGGAGACATGGGGACACGTTAATGGCAGTGGGGCCCCATTGTCCCCCCAATGTCCCCCCATTGTCCCCAATGGCCTCATGTCCCCCCCAATGTCCCCCCATCCCCATGCCCCCCATTGTCCCCCCTTGTCCCCCATGTGCCCAGTGTCCCCATGTCCCCCCCATTATCCCCCCATTGTTCCCATGTCCCCCCAGTCCCCCCAGTCCCCCATTATGCCCACATCCCCCTCTTGTCCTGTCCCCCCTATTGTCCCCCCCATTAGGTGCCATTGCCCCTTCTGGCCCCCCTCCCCGTGGGGACCCGTTCCCCAGTCCCCCCGGTCCCCCGGTGCCCGCTCACGGTGTGCCCGTGTCCCGCAGGCTCTGGCGAAGACCCGCGGCGGGCGGCGCCCCGGGGGCCCCGATGTCCGCGCCGTCCCCGCCGTAGGGGCGGCCGCGCCGCCGGCGCCGCCGCGGAGGAGGAGGCGCCTCGACGCTGCCGGGCGCCGCGGTCCCGGAACGATGTCGGCAAAGTGGAGGGTACTGGACAAGACCGGCCAAAAAAAAAAAAAATGATTAACTGAAACACTCTTCCTATCCGTAAAAAAATTCCTCCCTGGGAGAGCGTTAAGGCTTAAGGAATTGGTACAATCCGTTTGTTGAGGACAGACAGACACAAGATGGCTCAGGTAATGAGCCCCAATTTTCCCACGTTTAACCCCAAGACTGCGCAGGGAGCCGCAGAGCCCCGCGAGTGCCCGGGGGGGGACCCGGCGGGGACGGGGGCACCGCGGCGCTCCGGCCCTTCCCGCCCCCCGGAGCCGGGAGCGCTCCCGCCCTCGGGAAGCGGCTCCGCTCCGGCTCGAGCTCCAGGGAAGCGTCCAGCCAAAACGTTGAGGCCACCAGAGTGTCCCGGTAGCCTTTAGGTCGCGGG
>NW_020455939.1:1530-7167 GCF_003342845.1 Nothoprocta perdicaria
CCTGGCCTGCGAGGGCCTCTCGGGCGTGTGCCTCGTGCCCACCGTGGCCAGCAAGAAGATGATGCCCAAGCAGGGCGCCAAGGGCGAGAGCGGCGAGCGCGGCGGCAGCCCCGAGGTGCTGGTAGGGAGCGCGTGCCGGCGCCGCGGCCCCCCGCGGCCCCCCGGCCGCCCCTGAGCCCCGCTGCTCCCGCAGGGGCTCCGCGCGGACGGCGACAAGCCCCGGGGCCGCAAGGACGAGGAGGCGGCCAAGGCGGCGCAGCCCAAGAAGTCTCTTAAAAAGGCAGGTAATGGGAGCCGCTGCGGGGGGCTGCCGGGGCGGGGGGGCCGCCGCGGGGCCCCCCCCGGGCCAACCCGCGCTCCCCGTGTCCTCGGCAGCGGCGGGAGCGGGCGGCCGGCGCCGAGGGACAGAGCCGCTCGTCGCTGCGCGCGCCGCGCCTCAACAACCAGGTGCGTCCGCACGGAGCGCCCGGAGCGGGAAAGAGCAGGAGGAGAAAGAGGAGGAGAAGGGGCAGCGGGAAGAGGAGAGGGAGCAGGAGCGGGGAACGGGAAAGAGGAGGAGGGGAAGGAGCAGGAGGAGGAAAGGGACCAGGAGGAGAAAGAGAAGGAGCAGGGGGAGAAAGAGGAGGAGAAGGAGGAGAAGGAGCAGGAGGAGAAGGAGCAGGAGGAGGAGAAAGGGGGAGAAGAAGGAGAAGGAATAGGAGGAGAAACAGGAGGGGAAGGAGTAGGAGGAGAAAGAGAAGGAGCAGGAGGAGAAGAAGAACAGGAGGAGAAAGAGGAGGAGAAGGAGCAGGAGAAGGAGGAGAAGGAACAGGAGGAGAAGAAGGAGAAACAGGAGAAGGAGCAGGAGGAGGAGAAGGAGAAGAAGAAGGAATAGGAGGAGAAACAGTAGGAGAGGAAGGAGTAGGAGAAGGAAAAGGAGCAGAAGGAGAAGAAGAAGGAACAGGAGGAGAAAGAGGAGGAGAAGGAGCAGGAGAAGGAGGAGAAGGAACAGAAGAAGGAGAAACAGGAGAAGGAGCAGGAGGAGGAGGAGGAGGAGAAGGAGAAGAAGAAGGAACAGGAGGAGAAACAGTAGGAGAGGAAGGAGTAGGAGAAGGAAAAGGAGCGGGAGCAGGAAGAGAAGGAGCAGGAGGAGGAGGGGGCGGACGGGAGGGAGGATGAAGAGGAGGAGGAGGAAGGGTTTTGGGGGCACGCGGCAGGTTTGGGGGCAGGACCTCGCGCCGGGTGGGCCTGAGCTTGGCGGGGGCCCGGGGGGGCGCGCGGCGGCTGACGGGGCTGCGGCGGCTCCGCAGGTCGTGGTGATCGAGCAGAACGGCTCCTTCCAGCTGCTCAGCGACCAGCAGCGCAACTTCATCTGCGAGCACTGCTTCGGCGCCTTCCGCAGCAGCTACCACCTCAAGAGGCACATCCTCATCCACACCGGTAGGCCGGGGGGCGCGGGGGGCTGCCGCGGGCCCGCGGTGCCCACCGCGGCGCCCACCGCGGCGCCCACCGCGTCCCCGCGCCCCGCAGGCGAGAAGCCCTTCGAGTGCGACGTGTGCGACATGCGCTTCATCCAGAAGTACCACCTGGAGCGCCACAAGCGCGTGCACAGCGGCGAGAAGCCGTACCAGTGCGAGCGCTGCATGCAGGTACCGGCGCCGCGCGCTCCCGCGCCCGCTTCCGTTACCGCTCCCATTTCCGCTCCCAGCCCTGCTCCCATTCCCACTCCCGTTCCCTCTCCCACTCCTGTTCTCGCTCCCATTCCTGCTCCCGTTCCCACTCCCATTCCCACTCCCAGCCCTGCTCCTGCTCCCATTTCCGTTCCCACTCCTGTTCTTGCTCCCATTCCTGCTCCCGTTTCTGCTCCTGTTCCTGTTCCCGCTCCTCGTTCCCATTCCCGCTCCTGTTCCTGCTCCCATCCCCATTCCCGCTCCCACTCCTGTTCTCGCTCCCGTTCCTGCTCCCGTTTCTGCTCCTGTTCCTGTTCCCACTCCAGTTCCCGCTCCCGTTTCCGCTCCTGTTCCCGCTCCCACTCCCCCCCCGTTCCCGCTCCCATTCCTGCTCCCGTTTCTGCTCCTGTTCCCATTCCCGTTCCCATTCCCATTCCCGTGCCCGTTCCTGCTCCCGTTTCTGCTCCTGTTCCTGTTCCTACTCCCGTTCTCACTCCCATTCCCGCTCCCATTCCCGCTCCCGTTTCTGCTCCTGTTCCCGCTCCCATTCCCGTTCCCATTCCCGTGCCCGTTCCCGCTCCCGCTGCCGCTAACGCGCCGTGTCCCGCAGAGCTTCTCGCGGACAGACCGGCTGCTGAGACACAAGCGCATGTGCCAGGGCTGCCAGGGCAAAGGCGCCGACTCGCAGCTGCTGCTCTAGGGCCCGTGGACGGGGCCGCGGCGCCGGCCCCGCTCCCGGACCGTCCCGGCGGCTCCCGGACCATCCCGGCGGCTCCCGGACCGTCCCGATGGATCCCGGACCGTCCCGGCGGCTCCCGGACCGTCCCGGTGGCTCCCGGACCGTCCCGGTGGATCCCGGACCGTCCCGGCGGCTCCCGGACCGTCCCGATGGATCCCGGACCGTCCCGGCGGATCCCGGACCGTCCCGGCGGATCCCGGACCGTCCCAGCGGCTCCCAGCCTGTCGCAACGGCTCCCGGACCGTCCCGACAGCTCCCGGACCGTCCCGGCGGCTCCCGGACCGTCCCGGTGGATCCCGGACCGTCCCGATGGATCCCGGACCGTCCCGGCGGCTCCCGGACCGTCCCGGCGGATCCCGGACCGTCCCGACGGCTCCCGGACCGTCCCGACGTCCCGGTCCCGCCCGCCGGCCGCCGCTCAGGAAGGGCTCCGGGCGCCGGCGGATCCGTCTCCACAGGCCCCGGGGCCCTTCCCGGCGCGGCGCCGGCCGCCGGGTGCTCAGCTGGACAGTTCAGCAGCTGGAACCGCCATTAACTCCTTTTTTCCCCCAAAAAAGCCCCGGGGAGGTTTTGGATGCCGGTGGGGGAGGCAGGGCCTGTCTCGCTGCCGCTCCCGGCGCTCCGGCTCCTCCCTTTGCGTTCCGGGCTGCTTTTTGGGGTTAAATTCCGCCTTTTTGCACCTCTGCCCCCCGTGACGTGAGGGGACAGCGGGCGCCGCCGGGGAGTCGCGGCGGAAGAAGAGCAGGGATGGAGCGGAGGAGACGGGCAGCGCGTTGCCGCAATCCGGCCTTTTTCCGAGCAAACTGGAGCCCCGGGATGAGGCCGGGAGAGAGGCAGGAGAAGCGGCCGGGAAGCGGCTCCGCTCCCTGCGGAGCGGGAGCCCCGAGGGCAGCGTCGGCGCCGCCAGCCGAGCCGGAGAAGCCGTCGGCTCCGTGGCTCCGTGCCCGGCGCTGCTCCCGCCGCCGTCCCGCCCGGATCCCACTGCTCCTCCCGGCTGCTGCCGCCCGCGGCTCCGCGCCGCGTGGAGCCGGCATGCGGGAAGGGAGCGGGAATCGCCTCTGCCGGCGGGGAGCATCCCGGGAAACCTGTGCAGCCGGGAGCAGCCGGAATGCCAGCCAGGGGCTCCGCAGCTCGGCCGTGCGCCGCTTCCCGGCGGGATGTAGGATTCCCGGTGGGACGGAGGATTCCCGGCGGGATGCAGGATTCCCGGCGGGACGGAGGATTCCCGGCGGGATGGAGGATCCGGCTCCATGGCGGGCAGGGAGCGGGGGGCTGAGCCCGCCCGGACCCCCGTCCACCTCCACACCCGCGTCCGACTGTTGCTCCGCCTGACGCCGGCTCAGCTCCCGCTCCCGCTCCCGCTCCGCAGGGAAGCGACAGCCGAGGCCGGGGGACCCGAGCCGGACGGCGCCTCCCGTCCCACCCCCCCCGCTCCCATTTTCCCCCTTTTTCGCCCCATTCCGCGGCATGGGAACACTGCGGGGGCTGTTGCCGCACGGGAGCCAAATCCCGGGCAGGTTTCGGCCGGGGGCAGCCGCAGCCCCTTCCCCTTGTGCCGGGGGGCCGTGAGGAGGAGGAAGGGCCCCCAGCGCCGAGTCCCCCGTTTTAGTTGGTGTCCCTGTTTTTGATATTCTGGGCTGAGGCGGGGGGCGGGGGGGCACTCGAAGCCGTAGTTTTTCTAAGCTGTTCAGCGCGTCCCGTAGCGTCGTGTCCCGTCCTCGTGCCCCGTAGGGTATTTAAATAAACGGCGCCCCTTGGGCTCGGGGTTTTTCCCTTTTCTAACCTCTTTTCCGCTGATTCCCACGGGGACGGACAAAGGCGGGTGACGAGGAGAGGCCGGCGCCGCTGGGGACAGGGGCTGCCCTGGGGGGACACTGACCCCGGTGTCCCCAGGGAGCCACCGCCCGCACCCCCGTGTCCCCACGGGACCCCCGCGTGTCCCCAGGACCTGCACCCCCCGTGTCCCCATGGGACCCCCGCGTGTCCCCAGGACCCGCACCCCCCTGTCCCCACGGGACCCCCGCGTGTCCCCAGGACCCGGACCCCCCTGTCCCCATGGGGCCCCCTCTCGTCCCCAGGGCCCTCGGTGGCAGCGAGGTGACACGAAAGCGCCAGGTCTCTGCTGGCCTTTATTGCACCGCGAGCAGAGGGGCACGGGGAGGGGACGGTGACGGGGGGGGACAGCGACAAGGGGGGGCGCATCCTGCCCATCGGGGGGGCCGCCGTCCCTCAGTGCCGCCCGTCGCGGCGGGTGCCGCTGGTGGCCACCTGGCTCCTGGGCGGTGGGTGCTCCTGGGGGGGGACAGGGCGGCACCCGTGGGTGCTGCGGCCCGGACGCCGGGGCCCTCGGCGCGGGTTTGGGGGGCCGCGCACTCACGTGGCGCCGGCGGGCGCGCAGGGCGGCGCGCAGCAGCAGCAGCAGCAGCAGCCCCGGTGCCACCACGGCGGCCACCGGCGCCGCCGCCAGCGCCGCCACCAGCCCCACGGGCACGGCTGCGGGGCGGGGGGCGGCGTCGGCTCCCACGGGCCCCCACCCTCCGCACCGGGGTGGGGGGTCCCGCGGGCACGGGGAGCGTTGGGGACAGGGTCCCTGGGGTGGGGGACCCCCAGCCATGGGGTCCTTCGGGGCATGGCAGGGGTGTCCCCGGGGTGTGGGGTCTTGGGGGCTCCAGGGATCCCCCCCCCAGGCACGGGGGTCATTGGGATTTGGGTGTTTTGGGGTGCACCCCCCCCCCCAGCACAGGGTCCTTTGGGTGCAGGATAACCCAAGCACGGGGAGTCCTTTGGGTGCAGGGTGAGCCAAGCACGGGGAGTCCTTTGGGTGCAGGGTGACCCAAGCACAGGGAGTCCTTTGGGTGCAGGATAACCCAAGCACAGGGAGTCCTTTGGGTGCAGGTGACCCAAGCACAGGGGCTCCTTTGGGTACAGGGTGAGCCAAGCACAGGGGGTCCTTTGGGTGCAGGGTGACCCAAGCACAGGGGGCCCTTTGGGTGCAGGGTGAGCCAAGCACGGGATCCCTCGCGGCAGGACCGGGGGCCCCTTGAAGCGCAGGGACCCCGAGCAGAGGGTCCTTTGTGGCCACGGGGACCCCAACCCCCCCATCTTGGGGGCATTTTGGGGCACCCCCCAGGCGAGCAGCCCTCGCGGGTCCCCCCGCCCCGTCCCGTCACTCACGGTCCTGGGCCCAGACGCTGAGCGCGAGGCCGCCGCGCTCCACGAGGAAGAGGAGGAGGCGGCCGCGGGCGCCGC
>NW_020455939.1:8288-9195 GCF_003342845.1 Nothoprocta perdicaria
TGGTGACACCGGGAACACCGCCGGTGACACCAGGAACGCTGCGGTGACACTGGTGACACCTGTGACACTAGGGTGGCACCAGGAACACCGCCAGTGACACCAGTGACACCAGTGATGGTGACACCGGGAACACTGCCGGGGACACCCGTGACACCAGCAGCACCATGGTGACACCAGTAACACCGCCGGTGACACCAGTGACACCATTGGTGACAGCAGCAACACCGTGGTGACACCAGTGACGTTGGCACCAGGAACACCGCCGGTGACACTGGTGACACCAGCAACACCACGGTGACACCAGTGACACCAGCAACACCACGGTGACACTGGTGACGGTGACACCAGTAACACTGCCGGTGACACCAGTGACACCGGTAACACCGCCAGTGTTACCCCAGTAACACCACGGTGACACCAGGAACACTGCCGGTGACACCGGTGATGGTGACACCAGTAACACCGCCAGTGCCGGTGACACCGCCGGTGACAGTGACCCCATTGGTGACACCACCGGCCTCCGCCCCCCCGCCCTGCTGCCCGGCTCGTCCCTTTGTCCCCTTCCCGCCCCGGTGCCGTCCCTGGCTCCGTGTCCCCCGTTCCCTTCCATGTCCCACTGCTGTCCCCAGTGCTCCCGCCAGCCCCAGCCCAGTCCCCATGCCCCCCCGTGTCCCCGTGTCCTCACTGGTAGCGCTGGCAGGGGCTCTGGCAGGACGGGCAGCGCTCGCAGGACGGCCCCGCGTAGCCGGCGCGGCAGCGGCAGCGCCCGCACACGCAGGAGCCGCGGACGGGCCCTGCGCGGGGGGACAACGGGGGACACGGGGACATGGGGACACGGGGATATGGGGACATGGGGACATGGGGACACGGGGACACGGGGATATGGGGATATGGGGATATGGGGACA
>NW_020455939.1:11096-13313 GCF_003342845.1 Nothoprocta perdicaria
CCGGCGCCGCCAGGCAGCCGCCCGCGCGCACCCGCACCGTGAAGTTCACCTGGGCGGCCGCGGCGCCGGGGGGCACCGATGGCGCGGGGGGGCACAGCGTGGGCGGGCACCGATGGCGTGGGTGGCATCCATGGGCATCAATGACATGGATGGGCACCGGTGGTCACGGATGGCATGGATAGGCATAGCATGGATGGGCACCGACGGCACGGATGGACACCGATGGCGCGGGTGGGCACAGCGTGGATGGGCACCGATGGCATGGGAGACATGGATGGGCACCAGTGAGCATGGATGGCATGGATAGACACAGTGCAGATAGGCACAGATGAGCATGGATGGGCATCAATGACATGGATGGGCACCAATAGTCACGGATGGCGTGGATAGGCACAGCATGGATGGGCGCCAATGACATGGATGGGCACCGATGGGCACGGATAGGCACAGCATGGATGGGCACCAACGGCATGGATGGTATGGATGGGTACAGCATGGATGAACACAGCACGGATGGGCATGGCATGGATGGGCATTGCATGGCCAGGATGGGATGGATGGGCATGGCCAGGATGGGCCAGCCTGGCACCAGGGATGGATGTGGTCTGGATTCCTGGGTGCTGCACGGACAGGATGGCATGGATGGGCATGGATGGGCATGGATGGGCATGGGCACAGCCTGGATTCACGGGCACTGCCCGGGCAGGACGGCCTGGAGGGACCCGCCGGGCGCAGACAGGGACACCCCGGCACGGGGACACCCACGGGGCCGTGCGGTGCAGCCCGGAGCGGAGGGCACCCCGCGCAGCACCCAGGGGACCCCGCGCAGCACCCAGGGGTGCCGCCCGCCCCCCCCGCGCTCACCTGCTGCCCCACGGCCACGCCGGAGCAGAAGCCGCCGTGGGGCCGGGGGGGGCCGGGGGGGCCGCCGCAGTGCGACTCGTAGCTGAGGGTGACGCCGGGCGGCAGCGGCGAGTGCTGCAGCTCCACCGTGGACGAGAGGCTCTGGGGGCACCCGCGGGCGTCAGCACCCACCCAACCCCCCCCCAGACCCCTGGGAGGGGCCGGGCAGGGGCCCCGGCGTCCGGCGGGCGCTCACGGCGTAGGCGTCGGAGATGAGCTGCACCACGTTGCTCGAGTCCTCCCGCAGCTCCGCCACCACCGACTTGGGGATGAGGCGGCTCAGCTCCTGCCGCGGCGGGTGACAGGGGGGTCGGCACCCAAGGGTGGCCCCCGCCCCCAGCCGGGCGCCCGCCGCCGCCCCCCTCACCTGGTACACGGGCACCGCGGGCCGCGTGACGGCGAAGATGGGCTGGATGTTGGCGGCCGCCAGCACCTGCGCCAGGTGCCCCACGGACGGGTAGTCCTGCAAGGGGCGCGGGGTGGCGTGGGTGGCACCGCCGGGCGGGGGGCGGCCCCGGCGCCCCCGCGCTTACGTAGAGGTGGCTCTTGCTGTAGACGCCGCTGGCGTCCAGGTGGCAGCGGCTGTCGCTGGGGGTGACGATGCCCGCCAGCTTCCCGTCGCCCGCCGTGTGGAAGGTGTCGTCGGAGGCGAACACCAGCAGGCGGGTGAAGGGGCGCCAGCCGATCTGCTCCTGCGGGACAAGGGGGGCGCGTGTGGGGGGCACGTGTGGCACGCAGCGTGCGAGCAGCCTGCGTGCAGGGCCCGCTGGCAACCGGTAATGCAAACTGCAATGCAGCCCGTGTAAAATCTGGGCCTGGGTCTGCATGCAAAGAGCAATGCAAAGTGCAATGCAACCCGCGTGCCACCTGCAATGCAACCCGCGTGCCACCTGCAATGCAAACTGCATGCAACCCGTGTAAAATCTGGGCCTGGGTCTGCGTGCAAAGAGCAATGCAAAGCGCAATGCAACACGTGTGCCACCTGCAATGCAAACTCCATGCAACCCGTGTAAAATCTGGGCCTGGGTCTGCGTGCAAAGAGCAATGCAAAGCACAATGCAACACGTGTGCCACCTGCAATGCAAACTGCATGCAGCCTGCAAGGCAACACGTGTGCAAGCTCCGTGCAAACTGCAGTGCGACCCTTGTGCAGCCTGCAATGCAGCCCACATGCAACCTGTAATGCAGCCCATGTGCAGCCTGCAATGCAACCCACGTGCAGCCTGCAATGAAGCCCACATGCAACCCCAATGCAGTCCACATGCAACCTGCAATGCAGCCCACATGCAACCTGCAATGCAGCCCACGTGCAAC
>NW_020455939.1:15038-17051 GCF_003342845.1 Nothoprocta perdicaria
GGGCTGCGCGGGGGCCGCAGCGCGTCGCCTCGGCCCGCCCGCCCCGCGTGAAGCCCTGCGGGACGCGGCGTCAGCGCCCGCGCCCAAACCCAGGGCCCCCTGCGCCCAAACCTGGTCCTTAATGTCCCCCTGCACCCGCGCCCAAACCCAGGGCCCCCTGCACCCAGGACTGGCACCCAGGGCCCCCTGCACCCACACCTGGTCCTTAATGTCCCCCTGCACCCGCGTCCGGCACCCAGGGCCCCCTGCACCCAAACCCGGCACCCAGGGTCCCCTGCACCCAAACCCGGCACCCAGGGCCCCCTGCACCCACACCTGGTCCTTAATGTCCCCCTGCATCTGCACCCAGCACCCAGGGTCCCCCTGCACCCAGAACTGGCACCCAGGGTCCCCTGCACCCAAACCTGGTACCCAGGGTCCCCTGTACCCAAACCTGGTCCTTAATGTCCCCCTGCACCCGCACCCGGCACCCAGGGCCCCCTGCGCCCAGAACTGGCACCCAGGGTCCCCTGCACCCAGAACTGGCAGCTAATGTCCCGCTGCACCTGCACCCAGCACCTAAAGTCCCCCTGCACCCACACCCAGGACCCAAGGTCCCCTGCACCCGCACCTGGTCCTTAATGTCCCCCTGCACCCGCGCCCGGCACCCAATGACCCCTGCACCCAGAACTGGCACCCAGGGTCCCCTGCACCCACACCTGGTCCTTAATGTCCCCCTGCATCTGCACCCAGCACCCAGGGTCCCCCTGCACCCAGAACTGGCACCTGATGTCCCGCTGCACCTGCACCCGGCACCTAATGTCCCCTTGCACCCAGATCTTGCACCTAATGTCCCTCTGCACTCAGAACTGGTACCTAATGCCCCTGCACCCACACGCAGCACCCAGGGTCCCCTGCACCCAAAACCAGCACCTAATGCCCTCCTGCACCCAGATCGTGCACCCCACATCTGCCTGCACCCAGACCTGGTACCCAGTGTCCCCTTGCACCCAGAACCTGCACCGTGCATCGACCCTGCACCCAACATCCCCCCACCCTGTACCCAGAACCTGCACCCAGGTCCCCCTGCACCCAGACGCTGCACCCCACACCCCCCTGCACCCAGCCCCTGCACTCGGCATCACCCGCGCATCCTTCCTGCACCCGTCTGCTGCGCCCCACACCCTCCCCGCACCCCACACCCTCCAAACCCCATATCCCCCTGCACCCACCCTCCTGCGCCCCCGCCCAGCGCCACCGCGTCCCACAACCGCTCGCACCCAGCGCACCCAGACCCCATTGCACCCATTGCGCCCTGCACCCCGCGCCCCCCGCACCCCCTGCCCCCCATCTCCTTGCACCCAGCGCCCTGCACCCCAGGGTGTCTGTGTGGGGGACCCGGCGGGCGCCGTGGGGGGGCCGCCCCCGCCGGCTGTTTGTCACCGAGGTTGTGCCGCTTCCTGGTGACAAACCGCAGGGCTGGGCCCCGAGGGAGGCACGCCAGGGCCGGCACCCAACGGGCACCCAAGGGACCCACCCGCCCAGGACACCGGGGTCCGTCCGCACCCGCAGCCCCCCGTCCTTTCCATGCCCCCCCATGCACCGTTGTGACCCTGGGAACCCCCAGCGCCCCGGGGACACTGCGCCCCACAACACCCTGTCCCTGCCCTCCCAGGGGACACCGGGACCCCCCCAGGGCAAACGGGGCCCCTTGGGCTCACTGAGACCCCCACCAAGGCAAACGGGGTCAGGGGGAGGCGGCAGCACCTCATGTCCCTGCTGGGCACCCCGAGTCCCTCCTGCACCCCGGGAACACCAAGACTCCCCCCGGGACACCAGGACCCCCCAGGGACACGGGACCCCCCTGCTCATCCATCCCCACTCCCGGTGGTCACAGAGTCCGAGACCCCCGGGAGCGGGGAGGGGGGGTCCGGAGCAGGGGAGGGAGGGTCCCAGGGCTGGGGGGGGTGTGTCTGGGGAGGTCCGGGGCTTGGGGGGGTCTAGGGAGGCCCTGGGGTTTGGGAGGGGGGTCCA
>NW_020455939.1:18238-24435 GCF_003342845.1 Nothoprocta perdicaria
TGTATAGGGGTGCATAGGGATGTATAGGGGTGCGTGGGATGCATAGGGCTGTATAGGGTTGCATAGGGATGTATAGGGGTGCGTAGGGATGTATAGGGGTGTGTAGAGTGTGTAGAGGTGTATAGGGTGTATAGAGGTGTATAGGGGTGCGTAGGGTGTATAGCGATGTACAGGGATGTATAGGGGTGTATGGGGGTGTATAGGGGTATATAGGGTGTATAGAGGTGTATAGAGATGTATGGGAGTGTATAGGGGTGTATAGGGGTGCATAGGTTGTACAGGGATGTATAGGGGTGCATAGGGTGTATTGGGGTGTACAGGGATGTATAGGGGTGCATAGGGTGTATAGGGGCTGCAGGCAGCATCGGGGAGCCGGGGGGTGTATCGGGGGATCCCATTTTACCCACAGGATATGGGGGTGGGCAGCCCCCCGGCAAGGCGGGTGGGGGGGGGGGGGGGGTCCCATCGGGGGGGGGGGGGGGGCGGGCGGCGCTATTAGGGGGCGGCAGGGACAGCAGCGGGGTGTCCCCCGCTATCCCGGGGGGGCGTCACCGGACCGAGTGCACCCCCTATTGCCCCCGGTGTCCCCATGTCTGGGGCGGAGGTCGCGGGGGGGGTCTCCACGTCCCCAGGGGGGTCCCCATGTGCCCAGGGGGGTCCCCACGTCCCCAGGGGGTCCCCACGTCCCCAGGGGGGTCCCCATGTGCCCAGGGGGGTCCCCACGTCCCCAGGGGGTCCCCACGTCCCCAGGGGGGTCCCCACGTCCCCTGTTGTCCCGGGAGTTGCCCTCCCCCCCATCCCTGGAGTTGTCCCCCGGGGTGTCCCAGCGCCCCACGATGTCCTCGGGGGGATCTCCTGTCCCCACCTTGTCCCTCCCTGTCACCCAGGGGGTTGCCCTGTTCTCCTGGGGGGGGTTGTTCCCAAGAACATCCCGTGTCCCCAGAGGGGCCCCTGACGCCCCACAGGGAGGCTGTCCCCAAGGACGCCCCTTGTCCCCAAGGACGCCCGGGGGGGGCTCCACGTGCCCCCCCCCCGCACAGACCACAGCAGCCGCTGAGTTTCCGTCTCTTTATTTTGCAAA
The DNA here is from genome assembly GCF_003342845.1 of Nothoprocta perdicaria. Lineage (NCBI taxonomy): Eukaryota > Metazoa > Chordata > Aves > Tinamiformes > Tinamidae > Nothoprocta > Nothoprocta perdicaria. The sequence goes on from NW_020455939.1 coordinate 19,320, forward strand.
AATAGAAAAGTCCCGTGTCCCCCCCCCGGGGCGGGGGGCGGGGACCCCGGGGCGGGGGGCTGTAAACATGGACCCCCCCCGGGCAGCGAGGGGGCGGCAGGGACAGCGGGGGGGGAAGGGGCCCCGGTGTAAACGCAAAGGAATAAATAATTGGGGGGGGGGGGGGATGTGCAGCCCCCCCCACGGCATGTAGTGTAATGGGACCCCTCCCCCCTAAGGCCCTGCACCCCCAAAAGGGGGGTGGAAATGGGGGGGGCCTCTAGTGCTGCGGGGGGGCAGCCGCCCCCCTAAGCAGGCTGGGGGTAACAGACATGCGGGGGGGGCAGTTTGGTCCCGGGGGCAGTTGGGGTGCAAGGAGGTGCCCCCCCATAAAGCTGCCGCAGGGGATGGGGCGGGGGGGAGCAGGGCCCCCCCCATGGCTTGGGCCCCTCCCCCACCCAGCAGCAGCCCGGGGTGGGGGGGTTGGGGGGGGCATCACCTTGTGCCCCCCCCCTTTGGTCTCTATAGTGTTCTGTGCCCAAGGGACAGGGACCGGGGGGGAGTTTGGGCCCCCCCCCCCCAAGAGCCACCAGCATTATAAAGCAAAACCCAGAAGCAACCCCCCCACCCCCAAATGTACAAAGAAATCAGCAAGGAAAAGCTCCCCCCCCAATATGGCTGGGGGCCGGGGGGGGGCACACAAAATACCCCCCCCCAAACACACCCTGTCTCCTTTTGTCACGTGAATAAATAAAGCCCCGGACGCCTGGGCCCCCCGCCGGCTCGGCCTTGGAGGGGGGAGGAACGGGGGGGGGGGCACTGTCAGTCCATTGTTACCCCCACCCCCTGGCACCAGGATTGGGATTGGGGGGGGGGTTGATGGCATTTTGGGGTGGGGGGCTTGGGACTTTGGCATGAAGCTGAGGTTGGGGTGGGGGGGCCCCCGTGGCCCCCCCAGCTTAAGGCAATAGCTGGTGCCGCAGGGTCCCCCCCGGGCCTGGGGCTCCATCAGTCTCTGGAGCCCCCCCCAGATGGGGGAAGAGCCCCCCCGCCAGTGCAGGGGGGGCCGGAAGGCAGTCGTGGGTGTCCCCCCCCCCCCCCACAGCGGGGGCCGGGGGGGGGGACAGCGGCCATTGCCCCATCAGGGGGCTACGGCGAGTCGGGGCGGGCGGGGGCCGGGCTGCCCTCGGCGCTGGGGGGGTCCGGGGGGGCCGGCGCCGCCTCCTCCTCCTCCTCCTCGAACATCTCGGGGTTCTCCAGCATCTCCCGGATGAGGGGGGGCATGGGGCCCGGGATCTCCATCTTGAGCGTGATGGCGCGCTCGGCCCCTGCGCCGCGGCGGGGGGGACACGCGTGTCACCCGCGGTCACCGCGAGCGTCACCGCGCCGGCGCCACCGGCTTCACCGCGACAGCGCCGTCACCCCGACAGCGCCGTCACCCTCACCGTGCCGGCCCCCCGCGGCCCCAGGGGGGTGCCCCGCGCGGGGGTCCCCGCGGCGCCCCTCACCCTTGGTGCTGATGCTGCGCAGGTCGGTGATCTTCATGAGCATGCGGGGGAACATGTGGGGCTGGCGCGGGCGCCGGCGCCGCGCGTACACCTTGAGCGCCTCCAGCAGCGGCTCCTGCAGCCTCTCCACCTTCTCGGGCTCCTCCAGGTCCATGCGGTCTGTGGGGGGGCGGTCATGGATGTTGGGGACCCCCCGTGTGTCCCCCAGCCCAGGCGGCTGCGCCGCGGGGCGCCCGTCTTTGCTCCGTCCCCATCCGCCCCGGCGGCTCCCCGAGCTCCACGTCTGTTGCCCGCCCCCAGACCCGCACTGTCTGTCCCCGCTGTCCCCCCGCTGTCCCCCGCTGTCCCCCCGCTGCCCCGGCACCTCCGCAGATGAGGCAGATGGCACTGAGCAGCCCCGTCTCCGTGTCGTCCATCTCGAGGGGCAGCAGCTGCCCGGCGAAGGCGAACACGAGGTCGGTGAGCGGCCCGAAGCCGGCGTTGTGCATCTGCGTGCGGTTCAGCGTGAGCCCGTCCGAGAACGTCATGGTGTCCTGCTCGGGCGTGTAGCGCGTGCAGATGCGCAGCATCTGCGGGGACAGCGCCGCGTCCCGCGGCACCCTCAACACCCAGCCCGTCACCCCCAACACCCGTCCCGTCCCCCCCAACACCCCTCCCGTCACCCCCAACACCCCTCCCGTCACCCCCAACACCCCTCCCGTCACCCCCAACACCCCTCCCGTCACCCTCACCACCCGCTCCGTCACCCTGAACACCCAGCCCGTCACCCTCTCTAGAGTGTCACCCTCACCAGCTACCCTGTCACCCTCAACACCCATCCCATCACCCTCAACACCAACTCTGTCATCCTCACCACCAATCCCATCAGCCTCACCATCCGTCCTGTCACCCTGAACACCAATCCTGTCACCCTCAACCCCCATCCCATCACCCTGTCATCCTCGCCACCTGTCCTGTCACCCTGATCAGCCACCCCGTCACCCTGAACACCCGTCCCGTCACCCTCACCGCCTGTCCCATCACCCGCGCCACCCGTCCCGCCACGCGCGCCGTCCCCCTCACCAGGATGTCGAGGCAGGCCGCCTTGAGCAGGGTGATCTGGTCGGCGATGGAGAGCGCGGTGAAGCCGGGCAGGCGCTTGGCGAACTCCACGATCTTGATGATGCACTTGGTGGCCAGTTCGCTGAACTTGTCCCACAGCCCCAGGTCCAGCTGCACGCGGTGGTCGGCGCTCAGGCTCTGCGGGGACGGGTGACGGAGCGGGGGGACAGGGCTGAGGAACAGGCGGCACCGCGGCGCGCCGGGACCGGCGGCTCCGTGAGCCGGGCGTCCTGGCCCCAGGAGTCTCCTCCCTCCCAAAGGGGCTGGGATCCATGCGGCCCGGTCTCCGAAATCGCCCCGTTGGCACCAGGCTGGGACAGGGATCCAGGCGTTCCAGTCCCCATCTCCCTCCCCATCCCACCCAGGCTGGGACGGACACCCAGGCACCCGGGTGGCAAACTCGGCTCCGCACTCAGCTCCATCCTGCCTCCGGTGACCACCAACGGGCCTCTTTGAGCCCCCCGTCCCACTCCAGAGCCCCATATCCCGCTCCAGAGCCCCCCGTCCCACTCCACAGCCCCATATCCCACTCCACAGACTCATATCCCGCTCCGCAACCCCGCATCCCGCTCCACAGCCCCCCATATCCTGCTCCACAGCCCCGTATCTCGCTCCACAGCCCCGCATCCTGTTCCACAGCCCCCCCGTCCCGCTCCAGAGCCCCCCGTCCCGCCGCACAGGCTCCCACTCGCGCCGGTCCGCGCGGGCTGAGGCCGGCGCAGCTCGTGGCAGCGGTGGCGCAGGGGGTCTCTCACCGTGGTGTACTTGCCCAGCTGGCAGAGCGCCGGGAACGTCTCCCGATGGGCTCTGCTGACCTTCTGGATGAGCTCGTGCAGCTCCGGCGTCAGCTCCGGGCCCTCGGCCGCCTCCTCCTTCACCTCCTTCTTCTTCTTGTTCCTGTCGTTGCGCACGGCTGCGAGCAGGGGCACGGCGGCGGGGGGGTCAGTGCTGCTGGGGGGGTCCCCACCCGCCTTTTCCCGCCCCCATTCCATAGGCGGGACAGGATCCGCCGGCGGCAGGATCTCCACAAGCAGCAGGATACCCACGTACAGCCCGGGGCGGCTGTAGGGGCTGCCGGCACCCCCTCCCGGGGGGGTGTCACAACCCCCCGCCCCCGACCCCAAGTGGGCCCCGGCGTCCGGGCGCACCTTCCTTGGACATGCCGACCTCGAAGCACTTCTGCAGGCGGCAGAACTGGCAGCGGTTGCGCGTCACCTTGTTGATCTGGCAGTTCTTGTCCCGGTGACACGTGTACACCATGTTCTTCTGGATGCTGCGGCGGAAGAAGCCCTGCCGGGGGGACGGGGTGAGCGGCCGGGATAGGGGGGGACACGCGGCGCGGGCGCCGTCCCGCCGCCCCCGCGGGCACCTTGCAGCCCTCGCAGGAGCTGACGCCGTAGTGGTAGCCCGAGGACTTGTCGCTGCACACGAAGCAGGGCTTGTAGACGCGCGGCGGCGGCGGCGGCGACGGCGAGCTGGGCACCATCTCCTCCGAGCCGCTGCTCTGCGTCTCGGCCGCTGCGCACGCACGGAACGGGGGGCACGTGAGGGACGGAGCGGGGCCCGCGGGCTCCGCGCGCGGGAGGGGAACGGGCGCCGGAGGGCCCAGGCGTCCTGGGGGGCTGGGAGAGACGGGGATGGGGGCAAAGGGATGGGGCTGGGATGGAGGGACAGGGATGGGGATGGAGGGATGGGGACGGAAGGGCTGGGATGGAAGGATGGGGATGGAAGGGCTGGGATGGGTGAATCAGGTTGGGTGGACAGGGATAGGGACGGAGGGAGAAGGATGGGGGGACTGGGATGGAAGGACAGAGATGGGGACGGAGGGATGAGACTGGGACAGAGGGATGGGGATGGAGAGATGGGACTGGGATGAGGAGGGAGGGATTGGGAGGGAGGGACAAGGATGGGCATGGAGGGATGGGGCAAGGGGGGACAGAGGGCCCAGGACAGGACAGAGGGATGGGGATGGAGGGATGGGGATGGAGGGATGGGGATGGAGGGATGGGGATGGAGGGGGGGGCACAGAGGGCAGCGGGTGACCCCGCAGTGTCCCCAACACCCGCTCCCAGGTACCCCCAGGTTGGGCAGCACCAGGACACATCCCAATGTCCCCGTGTCCCCCCCCCCACGGGGTGCTTCCCCCCAGGGTGACAACGGGGCAGGGGGGGACACAGGGACATGGGCATCACCCGGGGGGGCACCCCCCAAAATCACCAAGGAAACCCCCCTAGGAAATAAGGGGCAGGGGGGAGGCGAGCCCAGGGGCAGGTTGGGTTTTTTTCCCCTTTTTATTTTCAGGTCGTTTTTCTTTTTTTAACAGAAAAAAAAAAGAGAAACAAGGGAAAAAAAGAAAAAAAAAGAGCCGAAATTGCTGAAATTGAGGAAATTCCTGCCCTCGCCACGCTTCAAACAGGCCATTTATAACCAGCCCTAAACTGCTTGCAGCTGGGCCCGGGAGCCGTTTGTCTCCCTGCCCGCATTCCTGACACTTCGGAGCGCGGGGGGGCCGCGGTGCCCCCCCCCCC
>NW_020455939.1:27135-29273 GCF_003342845.1 Nothoprocta perdicaria
CAGTTCCCCTGTCACCCTGCCTGTCCCAGGGTCACCTCTTCCCCGGTGTTCCCTCCCAGTGCTTTCCAGTCCCGGTGCCCCTGGTCCCCTGTCCCCGTGGCTCCCAGTGCCCCCCCAGTCCCTCCCGGCGTCACTCCCATGTGGCTCCCAGTGCCCCCCCATGCCACCGTGTCCCCTATGTGACACCCGCCCTGTGCCACCTCTATGGGAGCCCTGCTCCATCTCCATGTCCCCCGAATGTTCCTGCCACGCGTCACCCTCATGTCACCCCCAGCAGCCCTGTGCGACCCCCGTGTCCCCCTCTACGTCCCCACGCCACCTCTGTGCCACCCCATGTCCCTCCGCACGTGTCCCCACCGTGCCACCCCGTGTCCCCCCATGTCCCCCGTGCCGCCCGGTGGCAGCCCCCACGTCACCCCGTCTCGTGCACGGGGAGCCCTTGCACGCGCGTGTGCCCTTGCACCCCCTCGCGCCGCCATGAGCTCCCAATTAGCCGCAGCCGCACTAATTAAAGCCAGGCGTCACCGCCCCCCCCCCCCCCCTTTCCCACGCCTGGGGCCGGGCTGTGCACGAGGGGCTGCCGGGGGGGGTACACCATGGTGGGGCACGCAGCGGCTGTAGCGCGAGGGTTGTTGTTGTGGCTGTAGCACGGTGGTTGCTGGGGTTGGCACCGGGGGTTCCCACGCGAGGGTTGCCCGGGGAGGGTGGGTCAGGACGAGGGTTGCCCGGGGGTCTCGGCACGGTGTAGCACCGGGCGTGTCCCCCCCCCCCGGTGTCCCCCGCCTGGCACCCCTAGGGGCTGAGGGTGGCCGTGACACCAGGGCTCACGTGGGGGTGGGCAGGGGGGGGACACGACTCGTGGGGGGGGGACACGACCCGTGCGTCCCCTCCCCATAGGGACAACCTGGGAGGGAGGGCGGGTGGCCTCGGGGGGGCCCAGCCGGGGTGGGGGGGGCCTCTGCCCCTCCCGGACGCCTGGGCCCCTCCCGCGCCTTCCCCGCCCACGGCTCCGTCAGCTTTTCCGTCTGGTTGGGCTGCTCCCGCTGCCCAAAATAACCGGCCCGGCAGGAAACCGCAGGGCACTGGCGGCCACCGCTGTCACGAGCTGCCGGCCTCAGCCCGGGGCCGGCGGCGGGGGGGGCGCCCCTCCCCATCCCGTCCTGCCCCAGCGCCGGTTTCGGGGGGCTCTGCTGTGCCGGGGGGGCTGCAGGGGGTTGGGGGGGGGGTGAGTGCACACTTGTGAGCACAGCTGAGCGTGCAAGAGCACACACGGGTGTGTGTAAGTGTGCAAGAGCATGCACGTGTGTGTGTAAACGTGCAAGAGCACACGCAGGTGTGTGTAAACGTGCAAGAGCGTGCACATGTGTGTATAAGCATGCAAGAGCACACGCAGGTGTGTGTAAACGTCCAAGAGCATGCACGTGTGTGTATAAGCGTGCAAGAGCATGTGCAGGTGTGTGTAAGCACAAGTGTGCGTGCATGTTCAAGCACATGGAGGCTCAAAGGACAGGGAAGGGGAATCCACGAGTGTGCACAAGTGAGTGTGAGCACGTGTGAGCACGCAGGAATGCACGCACACCTTTGTGAGCGTGCAAGGCGACGCGTGAGTGTCCACGGGCATGCACAAGAGCGTGCAAGTGGGCACCATTCACAAGTGCGTGTGAGCACACACAAGAGCGTGCAAGTGGGTGCCCTTCATAAGCTCACGTGAGCATGCGCAAGCACGTGCAAGCACACACACTGTGCACAAGCTCACGTGCGCACAAGCGCGTGCAAGCACACACTGTGCACAAGCGCACGCGAGCGTGCAGCAGCGTGCACCCCGGCACGCCGCCGCGCCCGCGCAGCACCCGCGCTCGCCGCCTGCCCCGCGGTGCCGGGCGTGCTCGGCCGCGCCGCCGCGACCCGCCGCGCCGCATTCCTGCCCGCCCGCCCTGCCCGCCGGCCCGGGCGCTGCAGCGGGCGTGGGGGGGGGTCCTGGCACTTTATTTTACGCCTTGCACGACAGCGCGCCATTTTGTACTGCACTGCACAGCTTGCACAACAGCGCACCATTTTGCACATAGGGCCCTATGAGGATCCTCCATACAGGCCCTGGGGGCTCTATAGGCCCCATGCGGACCTGTACGGGCTCCATA
>NW_020455940.1:0-7984 GCF_003342845.1 Nothoprocta perdicaria
AATTCGAACGCGCACATTCCGAATGCGTCAAAATTCGAACGCGAACGTCAGATTCGGAATGCGTCCGAGTTGGAATGCGTCAAAATTCGAAMKCTAACGTCAGAATYKGAATGTTTCCGGTTTGGAATGCGTCAAAATTCGAACGCGCACATTCCGAATACGTCAAAATTCGAAAGGGAACGTCAGATTCGGAATGCTTCCGAGTTGGAATGTGTCAAAATTCGAACGCGCACATTCAGAATGCGTCAAAATTCGAACGCGCACATTCAGAATGCGTCAAAATTCGAACGCGAACGTCAGATTCGGAATGCATACGAGTTGGAATGCGTCAAAATTCTGCATCTTGCTCCTGATCTAACCCATGCCTGCATCACTAGTGACCTCACCACCTACAGAGCAGTGCCAACACACCCTTCTCTAGTTGTCCCCGGTCTGACTTTCCTCTCAACCACACACATCTTCCCTCATACGTTCCACACGTCTTCTCCATCATCTGCCTTTCTCAGCCCAAAGCACTTACAGGTATGTCAAGAAGGCAGCTGCATGCTTAGGTGCTTTTAAGGAGCCCCTTTGCCTGAGGCTTCTGGCATGGAGCCTAGTTTGGACTAAGTGGCATCAGGGAAGGCTGTGAGGCAGTAGCTCAGCCTTGCATTTGCATTTTGTTCTCAGGCTTTATTTAGCGCCTCTAACTGGGCCCTAAAAGTGGTGCTTGGAGTGTGATGGATGGCCTGTCAGAGTGCAGAACCTGGAGGCACACAAGCAACACTAGGAATTAGCATCAGGCACAAGCTAAGTGTTTGGGAGAGAGGGTAGAGAGGGAGCCTTGAGCACTGTGCACTGTGCTCTGGTCCTCAGAAAGGGAGGAGAGGTCAGGAGGCAAGGCCAAAGTCAGGGGTTCTGCTGGCTGTGTAGGCTTAGCATAGGGGTCTCCCTGGAGAACTCTTCCAGGGGCTCTCCCAGGCCCCATGGCAACTATAGAACCATTACCTCTATATCCCTTACCTCCCAGAAAAAAAAATAAATAAATAAGTAATGAATAAATAAGTAAATCCTCTCTCTTGGGCTCCTTCTGGGAGTGCTTGCTGTTCTCACAATCCTGCCTCCACCTCCTCAAGTTCTGGTCAAGCTGCACAAAGCAATGCCTCGTCAGCATCAGAGCACTCTCCTTACCACCCGCCTCTTGGCCCTGCCACGCTGCTCCTCAACAGCTCCCTGAGCGCATCACAAAGCCTGCATCGTGCTCCTCACGGAATCCATGCCCGTGTCACAAGGCACCTCCCCACCTACAGCGCAGCACTTACCTGCTGTGCTCCGGTTCCCCCTTGCCCCTCTTTCCTCTCAACAACACACATGTGCCCCGAAACACCCCACGTGCCTTGACCTTCTTCTGCCTCACACTGTCTACTAATTCCATGTGTGCCACAAGACACCCACGTGTTTTCAGGTGTTCTTCAAAAGCCCCTTTGTCCCGAGGCCTCAGGCATGGAGGTACATTTGGGGCTAATTGGCAGCAGGGAAAATTTGTATTTGGCAGCTCAGTCTTTGCGTTTTGTGCTCAGGGTTTAGTTAGGGCTTTGAATTGGGCCCTCGAGCAGGTGTTTGGAGTTTAATGGAAGGCCTAGCAGAGTCCAGCACCCCAAGGCACGCAATGAACACTAGGGATTGGCTTCAGACAGAACCTGAGAGTTTGGGAGAGGGGGTAGAGAGGAAGCCTTGAGCACAGCACTGTGGTTATTACATATGTAAAGAGAGGAGAGGAAGGAGGCAAGGCCAAAATCAGGGGTTCTGCTAAGTGTTTTGTCTTAGCGTAGGGGCCTCCCTGTTGGCCTCCATTGCAAGGGGTTTTCCAAGGCTTCATGCCTCCTGCAGCACTATTCCCTCTAGCTCCCTTACCTCCCCAAAACATCTCCTCTCTCTTGGCCTCCTTCTCGGAGTATTCGCAGTCCTCACAATCCTGCCTCCACCACTTGAAGCTCCGCTGAAGCCAAAGCACCTTCTCATCAGCATGAGAGCACTCTCCTTACCACCCGCCTCTTGCCTCTCCCACTCTGCTGCTCCTCAACACTCCCCCGAGCGCATCACAAAGCCTGCATCATGCTCCTCATCCCACCTAGGCCCGCATCACAAGTGACCTCACCACCTACAGCGCAGTGCTAAAACACTCTCYTCTTGTTGCCCCTGGCCTGACTCTCCTCTCCACCACACACATCTTCACCGCAACCCTCCACACACCTTGCACTTCTCCTGTCACCTACAGACCAAAGGTCTTCCAGCTCTACCTACAAAGCACTGATTTCTAAGGTGTCCCGTTCTGCATGYGGGTATAATTTGGGCTAAGTGGCATCAGAGAAAATGTGGAGGTGTGACCTCAGGCTTTTCTTTGCTTTTTGGACTCGAGTTTTAGTTCAGGCCTTGGCTTGGACCATGGAGCATATGTTTGGAGTGAGAGAGATGGCCTACCAGAATCCATAGGACCTCAAGTTATGCAGAGAACACTAGGGCTTAACTTTACCTGCAGAAGAAATGTTTGAGAGAGAGGGTAGGGATGGAGCCCTGAGCACAGCGCCATGGCTATGATCCTTGGAAAGAGAGGAGAGGAAGGAGGCAAGGCCAAAATCATGGGTTCTGCTGAGTGCTTAGCCTTGGCATAGGGGCCTCCCTGCTGAACTCTCCTCCAAGGACTTTCCCAGGCTCCATGCCACCTACAGCACCGTTGCGTCCCTAACCTCCCCAAAACATCTCCTCTCTCTTGGCCTCCTTCTAGGAGCCCTCGCTATCCTCAGAATCCTGAACTCAAGCTCCTGAAGCTCTGCTGAAGCAATACACAGCACCTGGTCATCAACATCAGAGCATTCTCCTTCCTAACCAGCTCTTGGCAATCCCACGCTGCTCCTCACCAGTCTCCTGAGCACACCACAAAGTCTGCCTGATGCTCCCCATCTAACCCATTCCTGCATCACAAGTGACCTCCCCACCTACAGTGCGGTGCTAACACTCTCTCTGCTATTTGCCCCTGCCTTGGTTTTCCTCTCCACCACACACATCTTTCCTGAAACATACCATGTGCCTTGCTTATCATCTACCTCCCACATCTTAAAGCCCTTCCAGAAATGCCTACAAGACACCTGCATGCTCAGGTGCTCTAAAGGAGCCCCTTTGTCCTGAGACTTCTGGCATGGATGAATAGCTCCTGCTAAGTGGCATCAGGGAATAGTTTGAGGTAGCAGCTTATTCTTGCATTTGCATTTTGTTTCAGGCAGTAGTTAGGGCCTATAACTGTGCCCTAGGAAATGTGTGTAGAGTGTGATGGAGGGCCTATCAGAGTCCAGCACCTCAAGACACGCGATGAACATTAGGGGTTAGCTTCAGACACAACTCACAATTTTGGGAGAGGTTGTAGGGAGGGAGTCTTGAGCACAGAACGGTGGCTATGGTCCTTGGAAATAGAAGAGATGAAGGGGGCACGGCCAAATCCTAGGTTCTGCTGAATGCTTAGGCTTGGCCTAGGAGCCTCCCTGCTGGTCCCTCTTCCAGGGGCCCTCCCAAGCTCCATGCCACCTGCAGCACCTTTACCTCTAGCTCCCTTACCTCCCCAAAGCAGCTCCTCTCTCTTGGCCTCCATGTGGGAGTCTTCGCTGTCCTCACAGTCGTGCCTCCAATTGCTCAAGTTCTGCTGAATCAACACAGAGCATCTCCTCATCAGCATCGGAGCACTCTCCTTGCTCCCCTCCTCTTGTCTCTCCAAGAGGAGAGGGTCCAGGCTGCACACCACAGATTCATTGGGGGTCAAATGTGGTCTTCCTCACAGAACTATGGATAAGGCCGTGTGTTCTTGCATTCTATGTGATGCCACTGAAATTGTTTTCAAGAGCTTTGACCTAGGGCCTTTTTATAGGGCGGAAACAGAAATACAGAGACAAGAACTGCAACRGCATCAAAAAGACCTTCACAGATGGTGCCAGAAAAGATTGCAAAGGCAAATTTTCCTGATCCACCTGCAGCATCATTACCTTCTCTCTCCTTCTTCCACCTAGCAGCACCCTGCTCTAACTCCTTTGGCAGATTTCCAGCAGTGAACTGGCCCCTCCTTCATCTGAAGCAAGGGAGGGATGAAGAGACATTCTTGGGCAAATCTACTCCTCTTCTCTGCCTCACAAATGTGAAGTCTTTAAACTGCAGAAATCAGAAGGAATTAACCTTTAATGTGGTTAAGTGCCTTAAGTGTGGTTAAATGTGGAGAAGTGCCTTAAGCGCAAGGACCCTCCTCTGTTCCAGTGCTTTGCTTACCCCACTCAGATGAGAACTTAACCCATTCAGTGTGGTGATGGTGGAGCCAATCAAAATTGTCCATTGGCAATTGAGTACTGTGCTCTGAGGAAGGCAAAGGAACACTGCGGGGGCATCCCCCCATGACCTGCTCTACATCACCCTCCAATGGGCTTTCGTATGTCAGGCACGGGCCACTCCAAGGAACGTTTATTGTGTCCCCCTTCCTAGAGGATGGTGCCTGAGRTGCCGGAGCAGGGCCCTACCTTGGCACAGACTATCTCCCCTCTGACACGGAATGTGCTGCGGGCTGGTGGGACGAGGGCCAGGGCTCATGCGCTGAGCACAGCGCTCTGCAGTGCAGTCCATGTGCTGAGCTCTTCACCGGCTCTGGCCTGGGAGGGAATGGACCTCCTCTCTGGGGATGCTGGTCACGGCACCTCAGAACCCTTCCCTGCCCAGACCTCCAGGCCAGACCTACCCCAGAGCAGCTCCCGGTGCTGCCTGTGCCCACCAGGACACTGTGGAGGACCTGTCAGCTGCCCACACTGGGAAGCTGTGGAGAAGCCCACTGATCTTACAGGCCTTGGCATCCTGGGGGTCATCTCTGCTCCCTATTACTGGGCAATGGTGGGGAAGCTGGTTGGAGCTCTGTCCTTCCCCATCTTCCCTGATGTGGGGTGGTTGGAGTGTAGGGTCACTCCTTGGAGGGTGAAGGAGAGAGTCTCTTCCCGTCCCACCCCAGTGTCCCCTGTCAGGGACCAAAGGACAGAGGAGGGGAAGATGGGGTAGGCACAGAGTGCACACTCCTTCCCAGAAAGAGCATCACCCCCACAGACCTCTGATCGCCTCCTGCCCTCCGGGGCCTGCAGCTTGCCTGCTTCACTGCCTGCTTCGGGCCCTCGGACATGAGCTGTCCTCATATCGACTTCCCGCGTCACTTCTCTCCCTTGGCTCATGGTGGCTCTGAAGGGCCAGGTTTGTCTCTACTGGCCATGGTGGGGATGCAGCCACCTGTGGCATGCACAGGCTTTGTGCCTGCCCTCCTGCTGCTGGCAGTAACATCATTATATGGGCCCTCCTAACGGAAAACACAGATGACACTCATCCCCATCATTATTAATTTGTGTGTGCGTTGCGTGTTCATGAAGAAGGGGAAAAAAAACCCACAGTGAAATATTTACAGCAGAATTTAGAGGAACTAACTATTCTAGTTGTAATTCATCCGGTAGAGGCAGAGGAAGAGTGTGACTTAAATGGTGGCAGGGCAGGGACTGATCCCTACCAAGCACAGGTAGACTATGAGCTCTTTGAGGTGTGGGGTCTGCTCAGCTGGCTCCTGAGTTGGGAGGGTCTCCTTGAGAATTCWGTGCATTATCTTGTACCCCACGCAGTAAATAATAAGTGAAGTTGCTGTGGAATCTCGTGAAACCACTGCCTGTATCAATAAATCTATCATTATTTCTACTAGTAATCATTATTTCTATTAGTGATTTCTAGTAATTACTTTTTCTCTAGGGACAGGCAATACCCAAGGACTGGCAACCTCGCAGTCACCTCCAGCAGTSTCACTGGCATCACTTGCCTTGGCAACCAATCTGCCGCCTGCAGAGTTTTCTCAGAGCATTTTGCATATCCTCNAGTACTGTGTCCAGTTCTGGGCTCCCCAGGACAAAAGGGATGTGGAGCTGCTGGAGAGAGTCCAGCGCAGGGCTACGAGGATGATCAGGGGCCTGGAACATCTGCCCTATGAGCAAAGGCTGAGGGAGCTGKGCCTGTTCAGCCTGGAGAAGAGAAGGCTGAGGGGGGACCTCATCAGTGTCTATAAATACCTCAAGGGAGGCAGTGAGGAGGAGGGGGTGGCCTCTTTTGAGTGTGGCCAGCGATAGGACTAGAGGAAATGGCCACAAGCTGAGGCACCAAAAGTTCCACAGGAACCTGAGAAAACACTTTTTGACAGGGAAGGTGACAGAGCGCTGGCACAGGCTGCCCAGGGAGGTTGTGGAGTCTCCTTCTTTGGAGATCTTTAAAACCTGCTTGGATGCAGCCCTGTGCCATGTGCTCTAGGTGACCCTGTGTGAGCAGGGGGATTGGACTTGATGACCTCTGAAGTCCCTTCCAACCTTAAGCATTCTATGATTCTTTGATTCTATGACTATTTCTATTAGTAATTTCTGGTAATTACTATTTCTCTAGGGACAGGCAATACCCAAGGATTGGCAGCTTCACAGTCACCTCCCTGGCATCACTTGCCTTGGCAACCAATCTGCCGCCTGAAGAGCTTTCTCAGAGCATTTTGCATATCCTCATTCCTTAAGGTATAGATAACGGGGTTCATCAGAGGGGTGATGGCAGTGAAGAAGATGGACACAACTTTGTCTGCGGCCAAGCTCTTGCCTGGCCTGACATAGATGAAAATGCAGTGTCCTAGGAAGAGTGTCACAACTGTCAGGTGAGCAGCACAGGTAGATATGGCCTTGTGCTGCCCTTCCGAGAGGTGGTTCCTCAGCGAGACCAAGATGGCCACGTAAGAAGTCACCAGCACCAGGAAGCASACCACAGAGATGAGGCCTGAGTTGGAGATGATGAGCATTTCTAAGACACGCGTGTTTGTGCAGGCCAACTTAATGACCAAGGGGACATCACAAAAGAAGTTGTCGATGGCACTGGGACCACAGTAAGGGAGATTGAGAGTCAGGACRGTGAGGGCTAGYGAATGGATGAGCCCTCCCARCCACATGACTGTGGCCAGCTGCAGGCACATCTTGTGGCTCATGATGGTGCCGTAACGCGTGGGGTTGCAGATGGCCAGGTAGCGATCATAGGCCATGATGGTGAGGAGGAAAATCTCTGTGCAGGCAAAGAGGTGGAGGAAGAACATCTGTGCCACACACTCCTCGAAGGAGATGCTCTTCTGCTCTGCCAGGAAGTCAGCGAGCATCTTGGGAATCACCACCGAGGAGTGGCGGATGTCCATTACAGAGAGGTTGCTGAGGAAGAAGTACATGGGAGTGTGCAGGCGCTGGTCATTCGTAATCATGAAGATGATGAGGCCATTGCCCAAAATAATCAGCACGTAGATCATCATGAAGAAGGTGAAGAGGGCCAGCTCTACAGCGTGGTTGGTGGTGAGGCCCGAGAGGAAGAAATCGCTCACCCTAGTGTGATTCTGCCACACCATATCTTCTGCTGTGTTGCATCTAGGAGAAAGGACGAGGTGAAAGGGGAATTACATTTATAGTATGAGAGGGCAGAACATGATGGCAGTCCTACAAACYAGAGCTCTGTGGAGGAATAAGAGGCGATGGCTGATATTAGCAGAAGGAGTCAAGTTTGGAGCACAGCGAGCACCGGAACAGGCTTTCCCGTGACGTACCGGCATTCCTTCAGTTCCCAGACAATGCAAGGCAAGCTGAGCTCTTCCTCTGAATCATTCAGGAGCTCTCAGTTAGTAGAAGGACTTACCTCCTGGCAGAATGAATCTCAGGATGCATCCTGATTTCAGGGGTCTCCTTTAAGCTTCCTGTCTGCAATCGTCAGACAAGAAATATATGAATCTCTACTTGTAGTTATTTCTCTTCCTTCACTGTAGAGGAAAGCAAATGCTTAGTGGAAGATTTCTGTGTTGGTCATTGCTGTTTAGAAAGACGACATCTGAAGAGGCTTCAGGGAACTCACTGACAACTTCCTCATAGATCTCAGACTACAGGTTTAGGCT
>NW_020455940.1:9389-12768 GCF_003342845.1 Nothoprocta perdicaria
AATAAAATAAAATAAAATAAAATAAAATAAAATATAAAAAAATTGTATAGTCCCCCTAATATACTCATGTTATCCTGAGCAGATGGTCCCCTTGTACTGGAAGATGGTTCTGACATTTAAGTAGTATAAGACTATACTTACAAACAAAGCGGAAGAAACACAAATAAACAAACAAATTAAAAAAATAATCCCGACTGGTTACTTTGCAAATATCGCAAAAAAAAAATCAAAATAGAAACAGAATTTTCTACCTACTTCCAAAGCATTCCTGCCAATGTGAAGAAGACATGCCCTAAATCAGAAGCCGAACGCTGACACAATACACAAGGATACAGAGGTGACTTACACCTTCTACCCTGCCCTGGAACAGCCAGTTCTGAAGAGCATGAGCTTGTGGGACCCAATTACTCTCAACACCAAACGCAGAACCTTTTGTGTTGTGATCAAGCAGTGGAGAAGTGATGAARCTGGGGCTGGAGACTTGTCTGAAAGGCAGATCTGGGACTCAAGCAATGGTAAATTCCTGCCTTGCTAGTGAGTCCCAAAGGGATTCGTTAAGTCATCCTCTGCTGTTGACAGCAGGAGCTTTGRGAGAGRTTTAATGAGTGCCCTGGGGGTAGCGCTGTGGGTCCTGTTAGTCACCTAGCAAATCTGGGTAGCCACAGCTCACATAGCTGTTCATAGTCCATTTTAATGTTCACCCAYAAAGCCACGTAACTCACTTTGCCTTCTCAAAGGTCTTCTAGGTGAACTAAGAGCAAGTTTCTGTCCAGGGAGAGCAGAATGCACTCCACGAGCTCTGCCCAAATCCCTTGGACAGSGATCATAAAGTCAAGGTGGAGGAAGGCCTCTGAGTAAGAAACAAATCCCTGCAAAGACTGCAACCATTGCCAGTCAAAAGGCCCAATGAACTGGCAAAAGATTGCTGCTTCAGGCATTCATCTTAAGGGATTTGCTTAAAAAAGGAGAAATAATAAAAAATAGGGCTAATGAATTCAAACATTATGCTTAGTATCCCCTGGCAATAGCAGTAAAGAAAATCAAGCACATGCAGGGTTATTTTCTCCAGTTCTTCATTTGCATCCTCAGTTGCTCTGTCAGTAAGAACTATAGAAGTTTAAAACTGCTTTTGAACAGTGATAAGAAAASAAATACAAAATAAAGGCAAGAAGCAATATATTTTGTATAGTAACTTAATCTTGGA
This sequence comes from Nothoprocta perdicaria, assembly GCF_003342845.1. Lineage (NCBI taxonomy): Eukaryota > Metazoa > Chordata > Aves > Tinamiformes > Tinamidae > Nothoprocta > Nothoprocta perdicaria. The sequence continues at coordinate 10,594 of NW_020455940.1, forward strand.
TGAATTTGTAGTCCTCCAATTCTATGTATTTCTCCATGGGGCAGGAGAGTTCTAACAGCCTCATGAGCATGGGGAAATTGAGGTACCAGGATTGTCTTCACAGAAGGAGATTAGAGGCCAGTTTGTCACAGTCAAATTTATCACTTGTTGATAGAGCTGAAAAACAGCAGCTGACCCTGGAAAGTGTCGCTGCTTTTGCCCCTGACCTTTATTTCTGCTCTGTGACTGCTTTTCTCCCAGTTAGCTTGGGGAGTGCCCACCTCTCACTCTCATTTCCCAGGATGAAGATCATGGGGTTTAGCAGGAGSCAAGGGYTGTTCCAAGTTGATACCACAGAGCCCTTGGTGAAGCTGGTGCAGAGACAGGACTACTTGAAGAGACATTGTCCAAGGAAGAGCACTGCAATCATGAGCCTGATGGCAGAAGCACTGAGGGTCTGGTGCAAACCTTTGGACAGATGTCTTTTCAGCTAGACCAGGAGGGTGCCAGAAGAGAGCAGGGGAGCCATGAAGATAGATGAGCCCAGAGCCAGAGATCAGCAGCATCTAGCAGTGTTGTTGGCATGTGTGCAAGCTGCCTTAATCACTAGCAACTCATTAGAGACCTAACTNCATTATGCTTAGCATCTCCTGGCAATAGCAGTAAAAAAAATCAAGCACGTGCAGGGTTGTTTTCTCCAGTTCTTCATTTGCATCTTCAGTTGCTCTGTCAGTAAGAACTATGGAAGTTTTTGAACAGTGATAAGAAAACAAATACAAAATAAAGGCAAGAAGTGATATATTTTGTATAGTAAMTTAATCTTGGAAGAATTTGTAGTCTTCCAGTTCTATGTATTTCTCCCTGAGGCCAGAGAGTTCTAACAGCCTCATCAGCATGGGGAAATTGAGGTACCGGGATTGTCTTCACAGAAGGAGATTAGAAGCCAGTTTGTCACAGCCAGATTTATGACTTGTTGATAAAGCTGAAAAACAGCAGCCGACCCTGGAAAGCATCGCTGCTTTTGCCCTGGCCTTTCTTTCTGCTCTGTGGCTGCTTTTCTCCAAGTTGGCTTAGGGAGCGCCCACCTCTCACACCCATTTCCCAGTATGAAAATCATGGGGTTTAGCAGGAGGCAAGGGCTGTTCCAAGTTGATACCACAGAGCCCTTGGTGAAGCTGGTGCAGAGACAGGACTACTTGAAGAGACACTGTCCCAGGAAGAGCACTGCAACCAGGAGCCTAATGGCAGAAGCACTGAGGGTCTGGTGCAAACCTTTGGACAGATGTCTTTTCAGCTAGACCAGGAGGGTGCCAGAAGAGAGCAGGGGAGCCATGAAGATAGATGAGCCCAGAGCCAGAGATCAGCAGCATCTAGCAGTGTTGTTGGCATGTGTGCAAGCTGCCTTGATCACTAGCAACTCATTAGAGACCWAACTGCCCAATCCTATGGAGTAGGACAGTTTGATCCTCATTGCAGTCAGTCCCAGACAGGGATCCCTGTCCCCACACCATCCTCTTGTATGAGTGTGAGGTAGTACCAGGGTTGTGATTGGCCCCACAGTAGTCATAGGCCATTATATCAAGGACACAGGTATAGGCAGAGATGAAGGAAGAAGAGCGGGGCTGTTCATCYGGGCTCAAGAGAGGATCTTTTGAGGACCAAGAAGGTCACCCATAGTGTATAGATGTACAGATGTGGATGGTCACCCRTAATAGATGTGATAGMTGAATGGTGRATCTYRGRGRAAAACAGGGTTGCTGAGGAAGACACATGTGGTTATGAGAAAATATGGATCATATGGATGTGTGGTCCTGATGGGAACTTGGCCAGCGTGTAGTCTCACAGGTTGGGCCAGCTGTCACGTTCTCTGCCAGGCACTGACTCCTCACCAGAGCTTCCCTGGGTCTTCTCACTACCTGTAGTCAGTGCGAAAGGAGAAACCCCTTGAAGGCAATTCACACTCTTCCATCACTCCTATCAAATAGCGATTTTAAAGCAGAAGAGGGCACAAAATTTTCCCCTGTAGTTCTCATCTTTGCTGAATGAAGCACACTCTAGTGTGTTTCAAACAGGGAATACATGTCGAACTGCTCTCATTGGTGTTTTTGACCTGATTGTTAATGTTATTCGTTTTTCTAGTTGGAATTCAAAGGGAAGGGAAAGGGGAAGGGGAAGGAAAAGGGAGAAAGAGAGAGA
>NW_020455940.1:15085-16661 GCF_003342845.1 Nothoprocta perdicaria
ATCTTTCAGCATCGACACCGCCCAAGAGAGGTGACATGAGACCATTTCCAATGTGTGGGGTGTTTCTGAAGGTATTCAAGCCACTGAGAGTGAAAAGCAGATTTCTGCATAACACAGTCTACAGCCAAAAGCTCCTCCGCTTACATTCCCCACTGTCTACTACCCCACAGAAGCTGCACAGAAAAACATGTTCTGTACCAGTAATGCTCTGGAGAAAAGTCTTCTCTTTAGGGCACGTTTCACCTCCACGTTTCTCAGAGTGTAGATCAGAGGATTGAGCACTGAGGTGACAACATTATACATGAGAGTGGCTATCATGTCCCTCCTGGGAGAGCTCCCTGACGAAGGTGGCACGTAGTTAGAAATGACAGGGACATAAAGCAAGGCAACTACCGTGAGATGGGAGATGCAAGTGGAGAAGGCTTTCCTCCTTCCCTCCTTGGACTCGACTTTCAAGCAGAGGAAGGAAAAAATGTAGAGGTAAGAAAAGAGTGTGAAGACAAAGGGCCCTATCACAATGGTCCCCGTGACGATGCTGAGAAGGTGGAGGTTGAGCTGGTTGCTGTCGCAAGCCAGTCTCACCACAGGCTTGATGTCACAGAAGAAGTGGTGGATGTGGCTGGGGCCGCAGAAATGCAGCTGGGAGGTCATGACCGTGTGCAGGAGAGCGTGGAGGAAGCCCGTAGCCCAAGTGGCTGCAGCCAGCAGGACGCAGACGCATGGGCTCATGAGCAGGGTGTAGCGCAGGGGGTTGCAGATGGCCACAAAGCGGTCGTAGGCCATGACAGCCAGCAGCAAAGCTTCGCTGCTGCCCAGRAAGTGGAAGAAGTGGAGCTGGCTTAGGCAGCCCCTGTAGGAAATGCCCTGSGGGTGCCCCAAGAGGAAGCCGGCCAGCATYTTGGGCACGGTAACKGTGGAGTAGAAAATGTCCAGGCAGGAGAGGTTGCCCAGGAAAAAGTACATGGGGGTGTGGAGCCGGGGCTCCCACACCACTACAACCAGRATTGCCGCRTTCCCCAGCAGGCTGSACAGGTAGAGCAGTAGGAAGAGCACAAAGAGGAATTGCTGCAGCCCTTGGAGGTTGCTCAGGCCAAGGAGGATGAACTTCCTCACCTCCGTCTGGTTCTCCATGCCTGCAGAGAAGGAGAGACTAACTTAGCAGGAATTTCCTATCCTTCCATCCTGAGCTGCTCTGGGCATTTCCTAGAGTCCTCCTCTGCAAGACGCATCAGCAGTTGATGCTGCTTCATGAATGGAGAAGATCAGCTACCAATGTGGGACACAGATCTGTATCAGATCTTGTGGAAAAGGACACAGAGAATTACTTCATTTCCCACTCCAGCCCCTTCAACAAACACTGGAATTGTTGTAAGCTCCAGGTTCGATGCTGGCGCTGGAACTGCCACCTGCGTACCAGTTCACTGAAAGGAACGGCAAGTTTGAGAAGAGAAAGGAACGAAAATTCTGGGGAAGGAAGGCAGGCAGGAAGGAGAGGAGGAAGGAAGGCCCGTTACCTAATATTGCATGAAGATTACTCTGAAATCCTGTAGGTTTTCCTAAAAATAAAGATAAAAAA
>NW_020455940.1:17561-31355 GCF_003342845.1 Nothoprocta perdicaria
ACTGTTCTCAGTGCTGTTCTGTGCAGAGGGCTGCTAAGATCATGAAGGCTGCAGAAAAGGTTTTAGGATTCTGCTAATGATGCCTAAGCATTTCTCCATCGTTTTTCATTCAAAACTTCAGCATACAACACCTGAAAACATATAGGAGAGGGCTGATGAGTGAATATTTTAGTCCTAAGACAGACACTTGCTGCTAGTCTGTGGTAGGAATGGAGATGATGGGCATGAAGAGAAACTGCAATTCRTGATAATCATKGAGAAGGTCACATGAGCTCTACAAGTAGAACCCAGGGCTGYTTCAGATGTCCCAGCACATGAGTGTCATTCAGCTTGAGAGCCACCAAGGCTCTCCGGACGCCAAAGATATTTACAGTCCCCGACTCCTCCTGCACAGAAGTGCCTGCAAGTGAGCATCTTCACATGGGGTTTTTCCATTCTCCACTTCCATGCTGGGTCATCAGTGCTGTTACATTAATACAGGCATCCATACCCACTGCGAGTCCATTAGAGCTTCCTGGATATCAGAATGTGGATACAAGGCAGGCAAGAGAGGGTTGAATACCAGCGGGGAGAGACAACCAAGGTTCATAAGGGGTCAGGCGGGATAGCTTTAATAAAGGGCTGACACAACAGGACACATGGGAGCCCTGGGAACCGCAGGGAGAAGTTGCCAGTTGGAGGTTGCTGGAAGAGCAGATCAGATGCGCAGGTTTATGTCCAGGCAGAACTAGATTCATGGTTCCTCMAGGGCCCTTAAATCTTCTAAAACTATCTCCTCACCTCAGCTGCTCCTGAGTAGATCCTGTCAAGGGAAAATGGGAAATGCCTTGCCTGGTGCTGATGGGAATTTGGTCAATGTGTAGTGTCTCACACTGCGCCTGCTCCCAAGTGCTCTGATGGTCAAGGCCTCCTCGCCAGATCTTCCTCAGCTCTTCTCATCACATACAAGAATCTTCCCCATGACTTTCATGTCCTTTCTAGTCCTTAGAGAAGAGGCAGAGGGATGTCCTGTTGTGTAGCAAGGGGCTGGGTGGGAAGCAGCAGAAAGAGGGGGAATTATGAGACACAACACACAGAGGTCAAGGCAAGTGGTTTGCTCGCTAAGAACAGACAGAGCTGGCGTGGACCTAGGAAGCAAGGTGGTGGTGTGAGAGGAAGGAGGGAGGAAGGAGAGCAGAAGGGAGCCACCCAAAGCAGGACGCATGCTGACCTGTTTGTTCCAGCCCAACAAAAAGCCCTACACCTTCTTCTCCATGCAGAGCAGCAGCTAACTCTCCTTCTAAGCTCGTCTACACAAGGAACCAGGCTCAACYGTGAGGATGTCAGTGATGACCTTTATRCCATCAGGTAGGGCCTCCCTGTGGACTCTTCTGGGCACTCTAAGGCCTTGCAGCACAAGGATCCACCGCGGCTGTCCCCAAGGTGCAAATCCACACCGTGCTTGGCATCCCAACCAGTGTTCCCTTCGGGAACAYGGAATTCTGGACTCAGGGAACCTGGAATTCCATGCCATTCTGGAACATCTCATTTTCCAGATGCATCATCACCTTTTTCCTCCCCATGGGGCAACATCTACCTTCTCCCAGGCATCAGAAAACTCCTCATTTGCCCTTCCAAAATGACTGGGACTACTGTCAAGGCACAGCGAGTACTCATAGGACTTAATGGCCTGAGCAGCCACCCCTGGGGCCTCCATGCATAGCTTCTGCCTGTGAACCCAACAGAGCAATTCCAGCTCTGCCCTGGGCCTTCCCTCTCTCTGCGTTGCACCGAAAAGTGTTTTCCAGCTCAGTCTGGGCTGGGTATAAATTCTAGACTCTCTCCACCCACTGTTTTCACTCAAGACCCCTTAACCACAACCCAGCTTGGCTTGAAGAACACACTGCTCTTATCTGTGGAGTCAGGCTCTAGGAATACCACCCGCCCCAGTCTTTTGGCTTCTTTAACCTGCACATCACACAAGAATTTATGTTTTTGGATGTGGGCATCCTGTATCGCAAGGCAGTATCCAGGGATAGAGGAACAGGTTTCCCACTGGCTGCCACCCTTGGCTCCTCTTCCCCCAGCCCTGCTCATTTTCCAAGTTCTTAGTTCTGCAGCCTGCAGAGATCAGGTTGGACCAGTTTGCTAACCTCCTCTTTCTCCTCTTGGGAAGAGGAGGATGGGTCACTCGTGGAGATGGCATTTCCCACTCACACTCCACTTTGACACCTTCCAGAGCAGCCAGAATTGTGGCAGGGATTTCCTCCCCTCATTGATGGAGTTGAGCACTATCTCCAGGGGTAATCCACACTCTCACATTCTGCCTCTTGATCCCCTCCACGAGGACGAGAGCGGCCAAACTTTACACCCATGGCACTTGAGGCAGTGACACAGAGCCACTTCTGCTGCCACCCCACGGGAAAAGTGCTCTCGTGGTCACCGTGCCAAAGGGCAAGTCCCACTGAGGGGACAGTTTCAATGGCCGACTCGCAAGATTGTCCATGGTTGACTTGGGCTTTGCAGAGCCAAGTCGACCTCCTCACCGCTCAGAGACCAACCACTAAGAGGTGGGTTGGCCTGTCCATCCCAATGACACCCTCAGGAGCCACGTTGACCAGCTCATTGCTGAGACAGTCCCGAGTTGGGCTGAGCTCCTCACCCTTCCGGGACTCCTGGAGCCAGGAGACCCGCTGAGCACCACAGGACTAGTGGAAGGGGCATTGCCAAGGTGGACCCRGTTCCTTCCAAACTCACCCTCCCAAGACCATTCAGGTACTTTGGAGATCTTCCCCTTCTCCCTTTTTATTTGTACACATTGTTTTTTTGCTTGGTGGGCGCTCTGGTGGGAGAAGGCGCGAGACAACCGCGCCCACTGGAATGTGTCTGGAAGCGCGGCCACCCCAGCGAGGCGGTCAGCATGCCCATTGCCTTCCACCAGAGGAGCAGGCAATGCCGTAGGAGACCTGATATGCGTTATAAAGCGAGGAGCACGGAGATGATCCAAATAGGCTCCTTCTAGTCAGTCAACCCGTCCTGCAACACGTGCTGGGTCAGAAACAATATTAATCGCTTGTGAAAACACGCGAAAAAAGTGAAGTGCTGCCACACGCTCCGCAGTGTGCAAAGTGTCCGTAGACTAGAACGTCCCGCCACCCCCGCCTCGGGAGCGCTCRGCTGCCGCCAGCCTTTAAGGCCAGCCTTAAAGTAAAATAGTGGGAGGTTTGTGCTGTGTGCGGGAAGGGGAGGGAGAAGGYGGGGGGTTAAACCCGTTAGCAGCTGCTTTAATGACCTTGCTGCCGCTTCCACCGCTTCCCTGTGCCATGGAGGAGGAGGAGTATTTCAGAATATTTAAGGTTGGAAGGGACCTCTACAGATCATCTAGTCCAACCTTCCTGCTCAAGCAGGCACACCTAGAGCATGTGGCACAGGGTGGCATCCAGGCRGGTTTTGAAGAGGAGGAGGAGGATACGTCGCTTTTTGGTGGCCACGGGATTGCAGATCTCCTCAGGATCTCCACCTCCTGGAGCGGCTTTAAGGGGGATGCCCCAGTGTTCCTCACCCAGGTGCCCAGCTTCTCTTCCTCGCTCTAGGAGTTGTTAGGCACTTCTCTCATTCCCTTTCCCTTTGAAGGAGCCATCTCCTGCTGCTTCACATTCCTAGCTGCTGGGTGCACATATCTCTCATGCTGCCAGAGGCCGCTTTTTTTCTGAAGGTGCCGGCCACGTTCTTCACGCTGCCACTTCTCAGGCTCTTCCCAAGCTCCTTCTTCAGGTCCAAGCTGGGCCCCTTGGATGGGATTAACCACATGCGGAAGAGCGGTTTTGGGTCCAGAGGGAGAAGTCAGCCCCGTATCTTCTACCTTTCCTTCCAGAGCTTTCTGGTCTCCAGTCATCACAGATGATCTGGCAGGTTCCAGCACCTCGTAAACCTCCGGCAGGTCTTTAAGGCAACCGTGGGATGACTCAGGAATGCTCCCATCCCAGCTGACAAAGTCGGAGTTATAGAAGGTCAGGCTTTGAGGGAGATGAAACACCTCCTCTGAGGAGACAGCTCTTGGGATATTCCTTATGGGTTCACGCGTTAATTCTCCCGTCTGGGTGGCTGTCGAGACGGAATGGACAGCCTGCCATCTTGAAGGGTTGGTCARCATGTCTGCGGGGCTGCAGGACACAACCAGAAGAAGCAGCCCCCCAAGTTCAATGGCTATGGCTTTAGGGAATCCTCAGGCAAAGGCCTTGGGACGCACCAACGTGCTCTTTTCCCCTCCTTGAATCACTTTCGATTCACCTCGTGTTACTATCGAGTGGTCAGTGAAGCCAGGCGATAGGCTGGAAGTAACTAGAACACCACACAAACAAAAACAAAAAGAAAATGCTGGGGCAGAGGCTAACTCGGTTGCCCAAGAATGGGCATCCAGCAGGACACCCAGCACCCACAAAATCCCACCCAGAGCATGGCAGGGAGGTAGGATCCACCCCGGATCTCCTGCCGCCTTGCCCTCCACCGCCCCAACTTCCCGGATCTCAATCCTCTGCTCACAGCAGTGCCCAAACCCCCAGGGTACGGACATCTTGCTGCTCCTCTCGTGCCTCCGGCCACCTGCAGCGGGCTGTTTTGCAAAGCAAACACGCAGAGCGATGCCCATGAGGAGCACGGGTTTCCCGCTCCATCCACAGCTGCCGTTCCCACCTCTYGGGTGGCTCCAACAGCCTCCTTGGGGCCTTGGAGATCCCTCCCCCACTGCCCAATCCACGGGCTCTGCCACCCACACCATCCCATGCAACACACGGCGGACACTCGGCATCCACCCCACATCTCCTGCCGCCTCTCCCTCCACCCGGCCCGTCTCCTCCAATCAGAAGCTGCGGAGCAATTACCCCATTGCTCAGGGATCATCCCGTTATCCCTCATCAGCTCCCGCCGTGCTGCAAGGAAACCCACCCCGATGACGTGGGAGCTCCTGGGAGCTCGTGGGTGCCCCCTCACCCAGAGCGAGCAACCCCGGGATGAGGCTCCCCRCGTCCCCTTGGTCCCCTTGTGCCCACGGAGGCATCTCCGCAGCAGCACCGGCCGCCTCCAAGGCACGGGAGAGGCAGAGCAGAGGAGATTGGAGAAGTCCTCACCGTCCAGAAGGTGGGCAGAGCAGCAGGAGCAGCACCGAGAGGTCACTGCTGGGGGACAGGGCGCCGGCCGGGGCAGGACTGGAGGCTGGACGCGCTCTGGTGCAGCCCAGGGGCCCCTTTGATCGGCGAGTCCTTGTGAAAACACACGAGAACAGTGAAGCGCTGCCGCACGCTCCGCAGTGTGCAAAGTGTCCGTGGACTCGACTGTCCCGCCGCCTCCCGCCTCGGGAGCACTCGGCTGCCACCAGCCTTTAAGGCCAGCCTTAAAGTAAAATAGTGGGAGGATTTTGCTGTGTGCGGGAAGAGTAGGGAGAAGGCGGGGGGGTGAAGCCCGTTAGCTGCTTTAATGACCTTGCTGCCGCTTCCACCGCTTCCCTGCGCCAGGGGGAGGAGGAGGATACGTCGCTTCTTGGTGGCCGCGGGAGGCAGGCGGAGGAGATAACGAAGGAGCCGCCCCGTCAGCTCCTGGCCTTGGGCTCCTGCCTCTTCCTCTGCACCGTGACCGCGTTTCGTCAGCAGGATCATACATTGCATGGGAGTCGGTGTCGTTCTGGTGATCAGCTCCCAGTCACGGGGCACAAACCAGTGGCACTCTGCTGTGTTCTCCAGTAAGTTCATGGTAAAGGAGCTGTCAGCCCACTCTCCAGCACCGGCTTTCGGAGTTCCCGTGTTGCGTTGTGCTCTACAGGCTGATATTGCGGAGCCTCATTCCACGAGTGCATGACTGGGGAAGCAGACAGCGCTTCTCCATCCCCCGCTCTCCTGGCTCCTCGGGGCACCTCAGCGCAGCCGTCGCGCGGGTCGGGCAGGAACAGACCTGGCTCTTGGGCAGGGTCCACAGGTCCTGGATACGGGGGGTTGTCACGCGCATCCACACAAGCCACAGCGCGTTCCGCACCTTGATCCGTGCCTTGATCCGGATCAGGTAGGGTGGTGAGCGGATACTGGGGCCCATGTACCGCAAAAGGTGCCCCCGGGGGAGCCCTCGGCAGGGCGTCCTCCCCTGTGGGAATGGAAACAGCTTTGTCCCGCAGTGGGAGCGGGGACAGCTGCTGGCACCACAACATCTGAAGCTCCTACCGACTTTCTTAGTGCTTCATAACGCACCCTCCATGCGCACATCATTGAGGCAGCGTTTAAACCACCTCGCCTTCCTTTATCCCAGATAACTACCCCTAACGCATCCCGCGCGGATGGATCATGAATCCTTGTTTCACTTACAGCATGACAGGTTTCTATGTATTTTAAAGGTCTTCACAAAGCACACTGCTGAATGTCTCCCCTTTCCCCACTCTCTCTGTTATACGCTGGCAATACTCGCAGTCCCGGTCCCTGCTCAATCACGCCGGTTATCACGAGCCCGCTCCTCCGAGAAGCTGGGACTCGGGTTCACWCYGTGTCTCCATAAATAATTAGGGACACTACTGGCCATCCTGCCGACTACGCCAATTTGTCCCGGAACGAGCGGTGGYGGGGGCGAGCGACAAAATGCACTTCACTCRTAGGAAAGAAATAATAATAGGATTTATTAATAGGGACAATGATGTCAYGAGATTCTATGGCAARGYCGCTYATTATTCRCTGCATGGAGGCTCAAGATAATACACAATTMTCTTGGGATACCCTCCCGTTGGGTCGCGAGGTTCAGATTGGAYCCCCTTGCTCTCCAGGCTCCTGCTGAGAGGAGTCTGGSTGCAGCTGGATCCAATCCTAGTCCCAGRCCTGCTCAGTGGTTTAGGACTAAGAGTTCTTGTGCACAGTCACAAAGGGAAGTTAAAGAAAGCGAGCGCGCTATGTTCACTTACCACAAATCTGTTGTGGRAAGGGGGGTCTCTCMACCTCGAGGAGTAACCTTGAGAGGMGTYCCTGCTCAAGGGGAGATCCTGCTGTGCAGCCCGCTGCCGTGCCAGGAGAGCTCAAGGGGCTCTCGGGCTGTCCGCGTATTTATAGGATGAGATGATTGACTTCTAGTCATCCTTTCATTTCAGAGGCCCATTGGCCAGTGTATTAGCCTTATCTCCCCATCGGGATGCAGCCTTCAGGACTGTTGTGTTGAGTGTGAGTGGGAGAAGAAATCAGGATGGTGGCGCCTCCCAGGATGAGATAAATGGCTGGTGGTCAGCAAGTGAGCAGGGCTGCATGTAAGGTCCAGGCCAGGTTGAGCTGGGGAAGGAGCATACCCGTCACAGCTATGTATTGAACCCTGGAGGACACAGGGTGCTTTTCCAGGAGGCCTTTGGGAGGTGGCCCATCCACCCAGGTCAACTCCCATTAGTCCAACTCCTTTGTCCTAATTGCTACAAGTCCATTAGTCCAAGTCCTTTGTACTAATTAGGACAMGTCCTTTGGGAGCACATCTCCATATCCCACCAACAAGCTCCCCAGAAAGAAAAAAGGGCAAGAGCCAAATTCAGCAGCGCCCAAGGCAGAACAAGCTCATGGTGTCTGTGTGAAGAGTTTTGCTGTTGTCTTCGCATAGAAATATGTATTCCATATGTGATTACACAGCATTTAACATATAACATAAAAAACCCACATGGATACAGCCTAACAAAATCACTTACATTGATATACCCTAACAAAATCACTTACATCACAAAGTCACTACATTAAACATCAGAAAGAACCTAAAGACGCCTCTTTGCTCTAGGAAAGATGGGTAGAACATCTACTGAGGCTTCAAGAGCTTTGCGGGAGAAGAGCCTCGCTGCTGTCTCCTGGCGGCGGCAGGAGAGCCCAAGGTGGGCAAGGAGTCCGTCGTTGCCCTCATACCACTTGCCCCGTGCCCCAGCTGGGACGCCCAGCAACTCCACCTCGCTCGCTCTTGGCATTTGCCCCACTTGCTCTTCTAGATGTCGGTGCTTTGGGGCCTTCACTGCCGCGGCATCACTCACGGACGTGAGCCCACTCTCATAGCCAAGGCTCACGTCCACCACCTTTGCATGGAGTCCTTTCACCATGAGCAGGTGAAGAGCCCCTTGTTAGAGTCCTTGRGGTTGGCTTGGGAGTCTACCACCCAGCGCAGCCTTTGGGCCTCCTTGGCCAGCATCTCACACAACATCTTCTGCCTTTCCACCCGCGCCTCTCGGACTGCAGGGCAGTGTCCCATGAGATGAGAACAAGTCTCCCATTGGGCAGGACAATGTCTGCAGCCTCTCGGCGCCCCTTCATCCAGCCCACAGGCCAAAAACTGCCGCGTGGGGAAGACATTGGCCCGCAGCTGGATGGCCGTGAGGATCTTCCAGCGGAGAATGCTCCAGTAATGCACGAGCCAATCCTTACTGATGACATCGCTCTCCAAGTTCCCAATCCCACAGCCTTGTAACTCCCGATTGGCCCAATTCTCCAGCTCTCTCTTTCTCCACCTGGTAGGTACCGGATAGATGAGCCTGGGAGTTGGAAGCTCCCACTCAGACATTGTCTCAACGCTCTGCAGAGCGGCAGGAATCGCTCTAGGAATCTCCTCCCACACGGATGGCACAGTGTCCGCTCTCCCTCCAGCTGCCATCCACGTCCTTCTGAGCTCCTCYTGGACTCCCTCTCCCAGGACAACGCTCCTTGTGAGGTCATGGCTGGAGTGGGCAATGGGCTGCAGCCGCTGAGCGTGAATATTCGGAATGTGGCTGGCCAGGCACATAATTCCCAAGCCACCGTCCGCGGTGCTGGCACACAAGATGGCATCGCATGTGCTGGAGGGTAAATGGAGCCAGCCGTTCCCTGCAGATCTGATCGCAAGGTCCAGGCAATGGAGGTTGGAGGCGTTCGCTGCGGCATCATCTGCTGCAGACAGCAKGCGTGGGATTGCAGATCTCCTCAGGATCTCCACCTCCTGGAGCGGCTTTAAGGSGGATGCCCCAGTGTTCCTCACCCAGGTGCCCAGCTTCTCCTGCAGCTCTGATCTGGAGACACCTCGCCATGGCTTCACCGCCACCCCCAAACATTGCTCCGAGATACCGGGCTCCATCATATCTAATGGAACCCCTCACATTTCCCATGGGCAGCACTCATTAACAGCCTAAGAGTTGATCCTGGGGTTAAGGAGGAACCCGGGGCACATTGCAGCTTCCACTTTCAGTCCAGTCAGACCACAAAACTCCTCCATCACTCGGATGGTTCTCTGCATGGCTCCCCATGAGCCACTTGAGCACCAGATCATCTGCTAAGGCCAGTGATGACACAGAGCTGTTACCATACTTAAATCCATCCCTTTTCTCCTCCAATTTACACAGCAGCGCATCTACTGCAAGGCTGAAGAGAAGAGCGGGCATGGGATCTCCGAGTTTCACTCCCGTGAGGATCCTCACCTTCTCCAAGCGTGTCCYCTCGGATTCCCCTGGGGTTGGGAAAGGCGCTCCATCCCCCTCGACCAAGCCGGGGGACAGCAGCGTTTGGGAGGACGTCACTGTGCCAAGCTCCGAGTCAACCCCGRGGGAGCAGGGCAACATCAAAGGTCAGGGTTTCCAGCAGACACAGCAAGCTCTGCTGTCTGCGGGAAGGACTTTGCTCCCTTCCAAAGGGAGCCTTCATYTTCCCAGTCCTTGCTAAAAAGTAGGGGATTTCAAATCCTTATCTTTCCTCATGAATATAGAAGAATGTCCACCAAGGAGTGTAGAGCCCAGCGCTGATTGGCTCCCCGAACCTTCACCTCTCTTTCCTCCTCACATCCTCCCCTCTCTCCGCCCCAGCCTCGGTGTCCCTCCCGTGCTCCGGATCAGCTCCCACGGGCAGCGCCGCTGCCCTCGCCGCTGCCRCCAGCTGCCGCCTCTTATCGCTGATCTGCTTGGCCGTCTTGGTGGGCAGGTGTTGGCCGATGCGCTTGTGGATGAAGCGCATGTTCTTGAACCTCTCCTCCAGCTCCACCAGCTGCGCTGTTTCCTCCCGCGACCAGCAGCTCCTGTGCATCCCTCGCAGGCCCTGCCCCTTGGGGCGAGCCTCCTCCACCCGCTCCAGGTCCCTCGTGGCGGGGTGCACGTGTCTCTTGTGCTGAGAGAGGCCGCTCTTGCTCCCGAACCTGCGCCCGCACTCCTCGCACGGCCACGCCGGCCCCTCCGAGGGGCCTTCTCCCGGCTCCGCCGGGAGCACGCGGCACTTTGGGAAATGGCAGGCGATGCTGTGGTGGTTCCCGCTGCTCTTCCCACAGCAGGAGCACTGGTAGAGGACTCGTTGCTGGCCGTGGCTCCTCTCTAAGTGTTCGCCCAGCGCCGACATCTTCCCCACTCGCATCCCGCACAATGGACACGCTGGGCAGCCCAGCAGCACCTTGAGGACCAATGTTCCCACCTCGGTCGCTCGGCCCGAGGCCCCTGGGAAGGCGCTGGCAGCATCAGGTGACGAGACTGCCGGCCCGGAGGCAGACGCTGCTCCACGCGGCGGCCCCTCTTCCTTGGGGAGCGCTTCCAGTGCTGTTCTCAGAGCTGAGCCTCCCGCAGCCAGTACCCCACAGAGCTCTGGGTTCTCGTGGGGCACAGGCTCCTCTTTAACAACCACAGGGTGGCTCCCTGCAGTGTCACCRGGCACTTCCTCGCTCTCCATGGCCCCAGAAACAACGTTCCTGCGCCGGGGGTTCACTGCTTTGGAAAACCTGTCCGCAGGGCTTTGGATTCCCTCAGGAGAACCAGTCCCTCCAGCTCCACAGCGATTCCAAACGGCAGCCCCAGGGGAAAGGCCTCTGACCTAGAGATGGACAATCTTGGGTCGGAGGAACTCGGGGTCCCCTTGAGATGCTCCTGAGCAGGTGACTTCAGCAGGGAGAGGGGAACGAGACGGGGGCAGAGGCGAGCTTGGTCACCCGAGCATTGGGGTGCGGCGGGACCGTCGAGGAGGTGTCGCCTCTGCAGCAACGCCTGGTCAGTGACTACGGTCCCGTCCTCGCAGGGTCGCGGTTACTCCCGCCGTTCACCCGCRCTGCATCGAGTCTCTCCACCCCTTCGCCCCCACGGCCAATGCAGCACCCCCAGCCCACCTGGACACTTCCCACCCACTTGGGGACACCCCTCGTATTCACACAGGGCCTCCCACTACAACCCTCACGCCTCCTCACAACGCCAGAAGAGAGTCAAGCTCAAGAGCGTCTTCATTCCACACTCACTCATCCACAGTCCGYGACCTCAGCTCTGGTTTGACTGGACAGTAGGACGGGCCCGTGGCAAGGCCTTCCATCCACGCCAACGCTGGGTAGAGGAGAAGGCACTTGGCTCTGCAATGACACCGGTATGGAGCAGGGCACTTCACCGACCTCCTGGGAACGTCCAACTAGAGTCAAGCTCAGCGGCATCGCTTCCTTTCCTGATCGTTYGGCCAAGCCCCTTCACAGCTGTGGCTCTGCAGGAGAGTAGGGAAAGAGGGTGGGAATCTCCTCTGGTTCCTCTGTCCATGAACCTCCCTAAATGGATGAACTGGAATTCAGCTCGCAGATGAACGCTGCGCAAAGCAGGGTACCTGGTCCGGGTTTGGTTTGGAGATCGGTCCTCTGCGCAGGTCAAACCTAACCAAGTAGGAGTCATTGGGGACCACATCKCACATCCCACCTGCAAGTTCCACCACAAACAGAGAGAATGTAAAGCAAAATGACACAGCCACGAAGACCAAGCAAGCACCTTCTTCCCACGCCCGTTTTGCCGACCGCCTTCCCCGGCTTGGGGTTTCCCTGCACAGGAGGTGCTGAGAGTGGGAAGCCCTGGATGCTCTTCCCTCATCCACTCGTGTCACAGCTGGGCAGTTAAGGAGCCCTGTGAGGAGCAGGACATCTTTGAGGGGTGTGCTGTGGAAGGGGGACCTTCTGGGCAGCTCCCGTCCAAGGACATCTTTGATGGGTGTGGTGTGGAAGGGGGACCTTCTGGGCAGCTCCCATCCAAGGACATCTTTGAGGGGTGTGCTGTGGAAGGGGGACCTTCTGGGCAGCTCCCGTCCAAGGACATCTTTGAGGGGTGTGCTGTGGAAGGGGGACCTTCTGGGCAGCTCCCGTCCAAACAAGTCGACATCATTGGGGACCACATCTCACATCCCACCTACCAGCTCCACCACAAACACCGAGGGGAGGAAGGAGAACGGAGCAGGAGGGAAGACGGAGCAAGTCTTCTCATTGGCGACACGGGGGACAATGGGGGGACATTGGGGCAATGGGGGGACATTGGGGAGATGGGGACACTAGGGACATGGGGGGGACAATGGGGGACACGAGGGACCCCCTTCCCTTGGGGTCCCCCCCCCGGGTCCACCCCATGACCCCCATATCCCCAGGGCTCCGGGGCCGCTCCCTGCATTTCCTTGGACCGAGGGGTGGCGCCTGTGGCACGAAGGTGACGGGGACCCCAAGGGGGCCGGGGGGACCCCGGAACTGCCCCCACCCCAGTGGGGACCCCCAAACTGCCACCAAACCAATGTCACTCAGGGGGAACCCTGAAATTGTCACCAACCCAATGGGCACCCCAAAACTGCCCCCCAAAGGGGACCCTGAAACTATGACCAGGGGGACCCCAAAAATGTCTCCCCACCCAACGGGGATCCCAGAATTGTCCCCAACACACTGGAGACCCCGAAACTTTCACCAAGCTCAACAAGAACCCCCAAAATGTCCCCAAGGGGACCCCGAAACTGTCCCCAACCCAATGGGGACCCCAAAAGAGTCCCCAACCAATGGGGACCCTGAAACTGTCCCCAAGGAGACCCCCCCAAACTACCCCTAAACCTAATGGGGACCCTGAAACTGCCCCCAATCCCAATGTCACCCCCAAAGGGGGACCCCAAATCCAATGTCACCCAATGAGCACCCCAGAACCATCCCCCACCCAAAGGGGACTCCAGAACTGCCCCCAATGCAAAAGGGACCCCAAAACTGTCCCCAAATCCAATGGGGACCCCGAAATTGTCACCAAACTCAACGGGGACCCCAAAACTGTCCCCACCCAACGGGGACCCTAGAACTGCCCCCAACCCAATGTCACCCAATGGAGCTCCGAAACTGTCACCAAGTCCAATGGGGACCCCAAAACTGCACCCATCCCAGTGGAGACCCCAAAACTGCCCCCCCACCCAACGGGGACCCCAAAACCATCCCTGACCCAATGAAGATCCCGAAAAAGCCACCAACCCAATGAGAACCCCAGAACGGTCCCCAAATCAATGGGGACTCCAGAATTGTCCCTAAACCAAGGGGGACCTCAAAAATGTCACCAACCCAGTGGGCACCCCGAAACTGAGCGCAACCCCAATGTCACCCAGTGGGGAACCCTAAATCCAGTGCCACCCAATGGGGGACCCCAGAAGGGTCCCCAACCCAACAGGCACCCCAAAATTGTCCCCAACGTAATGGTGACCCCAAAAGTGCCTCCGGGGGACCCCAAAACTGCCCCCCACCCAATGCAGACCCCAGAACTGCCCCCAACACAATGGGGACCCCGAAATTGTCACCAACTCCAATGTCACCCAATGGGAGACCCCACTCCTGTCCTCAACCCAACGAGGACACCAAAACGGCCCCGGGGGACTCCGACACTACCCTCCACCCAATGGGGACCCCAAAACTGAGCGCAACCCAATGGGGACCCCGAAATTCGCCCCACATCCGATGAGGACCCCAAAATTGTTACCAAAGTCAATGTCACCCACTGGGGGGACCCCCAACACAACACCACCCCATTGGGGGGACCCGTACACCCACAAACTCCACCCCAAAGAGGACACCCCCCAA
>NW_020455941.1:0-1869 GCF_003342845.1 Nothoprocta perdicaria
CTGCTTTTGCTCATATTCTACTTGCTACAATTAATAAAATTCTAATTGGACTATGATCCTTTGTGGCCGTAATTTATGACAAGCTCGAGGTCCTCTACAGGCACTAAAGCCGCAAGGCGAGACCGGGTGGGTTTGGTTCTGAGAAATGCACACATTCCCCGAGTTTGGCACTCATTGGCATGTATTAGTTCCAGAATTACCACTGTAGACCCCCGCGAGGACCCGGTCCCGCTCAGCAACCTGAGCTCGCCAAAGCTGCTGCTGCTGCTGCACTTGCACAGTGGTATAGGCAAGAGGCACACAGGGCTCCGTGGCAGGGCAGGTGCTTCGCGTTCGAGTTGGCGGGGGCTGGGAGGACTGCCAGTCCTGAGGAACCCGTGGCTGGGGCAGCAGGAGAGGCCTGGGGTTAGAGGAGGGAGGCGGTGCCGTGGTGGGGCGCCACGTCTGAGCTCGTGCCGCAGGAGCTGCCTGCCGGTTTGTGTGCCCGAAGGGCGGTGGCCGCCGCGGAGCTGCTGCAGGCGCTCGGGCGAGCAGGTGCCGCATGCTCGCCGGGGAGCCGCGCTAGCGGCCGCCCCCAGGGCCCTCGCTGCCCGGAGCTCCCTGGGCGGAGTGCTGCATTAGTTCCTCGGCAAGGGAAGAGGCGTGCGGGTGTCGGGGCAGGGGCCGCCTCCGTGTCCTTGCAAGTGTGTCTTGTTACTTTATTTATTTCTGTTTGTTTGTTTCTCTTAACGGTCGTTGCCTTTTTTTAAATATTTTTTTTTCCAGACGGACGATGTTTTTGCTGGTTTTGCTGCTGCTTTGTTAAAGGGTTCTCGTCTTTTTATTAGCGGCTTTTTTTTTTTTCCCCTCCTTCCTGCTGTGGCTTTGTTAAAGGGTCTGCACCTATTTATGAAAGGTTCTTGCCTTATTTTTGTAACATTTCTCCCCGACCTCTTTTCTCCCCCCGCCCCCCTCACTATCCCTCTCAGCACCCCCACACACCTCCTCTCCCCAGACCCAACCCTCCCTGTGGCAGCCTTGGTTCCCCCCGCAGACATGAAGTGGAAGCCCAAGCTTGGCTGAGGGGGGAGCAGCGAGGGAGGCCGCCGAGGCAGCTCTTAATGCCCTTTTCTCTCTGCCTAGATGTTGATAGTTTCTTGCTTTTTCAGCAACTGCGTCATTCCGAATTGTTATGTGGCTTTCACAGCCGATGGTGATGTCCACCGCTTTAGTGCAGACCCCTTCAAGCAACCCCAAATGTGGCTTGAAGAGTTCCTTGGTGGAATCTCTGAGAGGGGCTTCTAAATATATCTCCCATGCCAGTTTCTTTGGCTCTTGGGCCTGCAAATCACATAAGATGTTCTACCTTTTGATGAGTGCATCCTGGGCAGCAGGATAAGAGCGGATTCTATGCAAGCGCGATTCCCCTTCTGCAGGACAGTGCCTGCATCCCCTTGGGACACCCTCCCACACACCACAGGCCAGGAATTGCTGTGTAGGATAGACGTTGGCCCTTAGCTGGATAGCTGTTGTTAATTTATGGTGGGGAATGCATCAGTAATTCACAGATTCACAGAATATTTAAGGTTGGAAGGGACCTCTACAGATGATCTAGTCCAACCTTCCTGCTCAAGCACGCACACCTAGAGCATGTGGCACAGGGTGGCACAGGGTGGCATCCAGGCGGGTTTTGAAGACCTCCAGAGTAGGAGACTCCACAACCTCCCTGGGCAGCCTGTTCCACTGCTCTGTCACCCTAACAGTAAAGAAGTCCTCACCTGGAGACGGAACTTCTTATACTTCAGCTTGTGGCCATTACCCCTCGTCCTATCGCTGGCCACCAGTGAGAACAGCTTGTCCCCTTCCTCCCTGCATTCTCCCTTCCTGAAC
>NW_020455941.1:2862-29412 GCF_003342845.1 Nothoprocta perdicaria
GCTCCATCACCTTTCCAGGGACAGAGGTGAGGCTGACCGGCCTGTAATTGCCCGGCTCCTCCCTCTTGCCCTTTTTGAAGACTGGAGTGACGTTGGCTCTCTTCCAGTCCTYGGGCACCTCCCCTGCTCTCCAGGACCTCTGAAAGATGATGGAGAGAGGCTGAGCAATAACCTCGGCCAGTTCCCTCAACACTCTCGGGTGCATCCCATCTGGGCCCATAGATTTTTGAGTGGCCAGTTTGCCTAAGTGATCCCTAACCCAATCCTTCTCAACCCGTGTTGATGTTGATGTTAATGTAGCAGCCAATCCTGACTTATCTATTTGTTCTCAAAATTTCAGATGTGGCGGCCTTAAGATTTGAGGTTGGCCCAGTTCTCCATTTCCCCCTTGCTCCATCTCCAAGGAAGCAGAGAGATGATTCACGATGATGGCCTTTGCCGTTCGGTTGAGGAATYGCCAGCCATTGGGACCCCACTAGCCACCTTCTGGAAGTCCTCCGTCACTGGTGGTAGTTTCTCCGGCTGCTGTCCAGCAGAGATTCAAAGTGTCTTTAATTCCTCCTGGACCCCCTGTTCTAGAACAACCTTCCTGATGTTATCCTCCTCTAACTGGGCAACCCGCAATGGTCTGCGAGTCCTAATGCTGGGAATTTGGCTTGCAAGACGAGGGAATCCTAGACCGCCATCCTCAGATGTAATGCTTAGGATAACTCCTGGAAATGTTGACGTTCTGTAATGGCTTTAAAGGGGCTCTCCCGATGGTCTTAATGCAGTGCTCCAGTTTCTCCTACAGCTCAGGTTTGGCTAGTACTATGCAGGTCTCTATCCCCAGGCCTAGATATGTCTCGGAGCTACCTGGATCAATCCTATTCAATTGATCTCCAGCAACGGAGGATAGGTCGCAGTCGTTGATGGTATACGACTCCTTTGTTGGCCTGATTAGAAACCCATGGCACTTGGAAGCCTGGATCTGCAGCCTGGATCGTTGACAAAATTCCTCAACCATTACGATATTTTTGGAATTCAATAACTGGTGTTAAATGACGCTGCTTCGGTTCCTTGGGCGAGGCCATCCACCCTGGGGTTACAAAGCGCTGACAGCAATGTGATGGGGTGCTAAGTGAAGTTTATTGCTTGATTCACACATCCTTTATAGTTTCCCTTCTGGTGGAAGGGCTGCAGGCTACGCCCAATCCCCAATCACAAGCGTAGCCTGACAATATATCCTTATTTGGCAGTGCTATAGACATGTCCCTATTCTTTCCGTAACATCGCGAGATCTTCCGAACGCTCTTGCCTATGCTGAGTCCTGTCTTATGCTACGTCACTTACTTATGCTAAGCTCCCAACACTTCTAAGCTCCCTACACGATATTTTCCCTCATGCCCTCCCAAGAGTGACCGAGTAGTGTGAGATCTTCTATGAATGCTCAAGATGCTGTGAGCTGCTCACCGCATCTATATCCCTTGCCTCTCCTTTCCAGGACAATGGGTCTCCCTGTTTCACTCCCCTGAGGATCTTAAGTAGTTCTGAGCACTGGCCCTCGGAAGCAGCTCGATGGTTGTTCCACAGTTGTTATAGAGGTCCCGTATGGTGTGGACACTATGTTTGTCAACCCCCTTTTGGGCCAAGATGTGGAGGATGTGTTGTTGACTCACTGTGTTGAAGGCTTTCGCCCAGTTGACAAAGACAACCCCGAGTGTCCTTTGATCTTTCTTGGCACTTTGTATCAGTGCCTGAAGGAGCTTTAGATTTTCTGAGCAGCCTGGTGCTGCTATAAACCTTCTCTGGCATTTATTAATGGGCATGTGTCCCGATCCACTGTCGGGGGAAGTTTCGATACGATCCCAAGAGCGAGATTAAGACACAAATGAGGTCAAATGCCATACAACCTTATAAGCTCTATTTTCATAATAGCGATAGGACAGAGAGAAGTAGGAGAAGAAAAGGAAAACAAAAAGAAGAAGAAAGATAAGCAAGCAAGCAGGAGAGATGCAGCAAGATTAGTTACCACCACCACCAGTCAAGTCGTGTTTTGTCATCTCTGCCTTGGCTCAGGTGATGATTTTTCTTGGAAGAGAGTTGAGAAGAAGGAAAAGAAGTTTCTCTCTTTGTGCCCATCTTCCCCCCTGGGGGGTGTAAAACATAGTCCTTTTATTGTCCCAGTTCTTGAAGAGTCCGCCCACTTTCTTTAAGTTTTTTGCTTTGGTGCTCCTCTTCCCCCCTGCCATTCAACTGCCAGAGCCGCTTGTCAGGCTCTGCTGAACATTGTTGGGGTCTTGAGCTAATCCGTGAAGTCATAAATTGTGTAGAGATAACAAACCTTGAGCTGGTATCCCAGTCTTCCCATGGACAGGATGCCAAGGCCAAGAAGTTGTTAATTGTATGAAGATAAGACACCTGGCATATCTCAGTCTTCCTGGAGGCTAGGAATTTGTAAACTATATGAAAACAATGTTGAGACAGAACACAGTCCACAATAGTCTCTTACATAAACACAATCCACAATAGTCTCTTACAGCATGCCTGCCGCAGTCAGGCGCTTATGGAGAACATTAGAGACCCGATAGGAATGGGTGGTCAGTTGTTCATGTCCTCCAGTTTCTGTGAGTCGGCTAACTTTGGTATTAGCACAGTCCTTCCTTCCTTTACCTCATCCAGGACCTTCCCTGCCAACAGCCACAGAGTGACCACTTCTGCCAATCGGCTGCCCTGAGGGGTGGTGGGAATCTCGTTCGTCCATTCATGCACGTCACTAATTAGATGATGAGGCATTTGACTATTTTATGAACCTTGTGGCTGCAAGGCTCCTCTTCCGGCTAATTATAGGTGGCCAGTCCACCTTGTCAAAATCAGTGAAAAATAGACATGCCATTTTGGACCAGATTCTTGTCCCAGGGCTAAGTTCTCAAAAATCCCCCTCCAGACACAGCCAAGGGAGGGCAGGGTAAAATCCATCGGTTCAAGGAGACAGAGCAAGCTCCGTCATCTGCGTGAAGAATTTTGCTCTCGCCGTCAGACTAGATGTTTTCAGTCTATGGGAATGCCTAAAAAACACACGATGGACGTGCTGAGGTTAATAGTTGTACGCTGCCCCCGAGATGGTCCATTAGACCCACTTGTCTCAACTGGCAAGCATGTGGATAAATTCCACTGAGGATAGGAGAGTTTTTTGAGAAAAATCTCTCGCCATCTCTTTTATCCAGCTAGAGGATAACTCAAGGTCAGAAAGGAGTCTCTCATTGCCCTCATACCACTTCCCTCTGGCACCAGTCAGCGTCACAGAATAAGTGGTGGTGGGGAGGGTGGGGTGAGAGTGACAAAATGCACTTCACTCATATGGAAGAAATAATAGGATTTATTATTATGGACAATGATATATTATCATTATATATTATATTACAATGACAATATGGACAATTTCATGAGATTCTATGGCAAGGTCACTTATTATTTACTGCACGGAGGCTCAAGATAATACACAATTATCTTGGGATACCCTCCCATTGAGTCATGATGTTCAGATTGGATTTCATTGCTTTCTAAGCTCCTTCTGAGAGGAGTCTGGGTGCAGCTGGATCCAATCCTAATCCCAGACCTGGTCAACGGTTTATGAGTAAGGGTTTCTGTGCACAGTTACAAAGYAAACAGAGCGCACTATATTCACTTACCACAGATCTGTTGTGGAAAGGCGTCTCTCAGC
The DNA here is from genome assembly GCF_003342845.1 of Nothoprocta perdicaria. Taxonomy (NCBI): domain Eukaryota; kingdom Metazoa; phylum Chordata; class Aves; order Tinamiformes; family Tinamidae; genus Nothoprocta; species Nothoprocta perdicaria. The sequence goes on from NW_020455941.1 coordinate 6,566, forward strand.
CTCGAAGAGTAACCTTGGGAGGTGTCCCTGCTCAAGGGGAGATCCTGATGTGCAGCCCACTACCATGCCAGGAGAGCTCAAGGGGGTCTTGGGCTGTCCATGTATTTACAGGATAAGATGATTGACTTGTAGTCATTCTTTCATGTCAAAGGATGCTTGCTAGTGTAGTAGCCTTTTCTCTCCATGAGGATGCAGCCTTCAGGACTGTTATGTTAATGTCTGAATGGGAGAAGAAGTCAGGAAGGCGCCTACCAGGATTAGATAAGTCACTGGTGGTTAACAGCTGAATAGGGCTCCATGTGGAAGGTCAGATTGAGTTGGGAAAGGAGCATATCTGTCACAACCCCTTGTGCCTTGCTTTAGCAGTGCATCTATTGCTTCTACATGCTGAGAGCAGTTGGGTGGACTTAGAAGTTCGGCACAGACCTTTTGTGAAATTTCTTGCAGGTCCAGAAAACCGTTAAGAAGATGGCTGAAGAACTGCCAGTTCTTCAGAAAGTGACTCAGTGCTATTTGGAAGGAGATCAGGGTGTGAGAGTGACCTATTCCTTCTCAGGCATAATGGAGGAGGTAAAAAGTCAGGCTGAGTCACAGGACACTGAACAAAAAGGGTATGTACGCATGCGCCAGCTTCAGGAAAACTGCTGTGTAGCAGAGTCTGCAAGGGGTCAGACTTGCAATCCCAGAGTCACTGGTTTGGACAGAGCACCCTGAGAGTTTTCACAACACAGGATGGATCTGCGTTCCACCTGGACATTAAACCCCTTTCTTCAGTCCTGAGCAAATACCAGGCACTCTTTTGGAGGGTGCAAATAGGRCCAGGGTGGAGGACCTGGGGGAGGACAAAAACAGGAGGAGTCTCTGACAGAGTGAGAGATGTCAGTGCTGCTGCAGCTTTATTTCACAGTGAGCGAGTCACACTGGCCTTGGATGAGACTTCCCTTCTACCCCAGGATAACACTTGATGCTCAGCACAGGCTGCAGTTTTGGGACCTACAAGTGCTGAAGAGCTCAGCACAAAGGGACCTCTCCAGGGTTTGGATGCACCTTTTCAAATTGCCCCCTGAAGGTGGAGCCCAGAGCCAGGATCACCCCCAGTCTGGGCCCCAGCAAGCTCATCCCCAGGCTGATGTGCAGCATGGGGGACCTTGCTTGGACACAGGGGCCTGTGTTACATGATGGTGAGCAGGGAGATGCCATCAGAAGCATATCCAAGCATACATGGCCTGAGCTAGTGTGTGGTATTCTCTGCCTTTCTTCCCATGCATAACGCAGCCTCTTCCTTTCTTCCACCTCAGCACTGGCAAGACAGGCAGGAAGAGGAAAGGGAAGACCATCTGTGATACCCACATACAGGAAGTTTTATTCTCTTGAATTAAATCATATCCCCCAACTGCTGTGGACCCTTTTTGGGTAAGGTTGGTTTGGAATAAAGAGGGTCGCAAGGACCAGAAGTGAAATCTCTCAAGCAGGGGAGTTGGGACCAGGAGGRTCCATGGCAACAAATCCTGGCTGAGTGCTGATATGTCACCTGTGTAGTGACAAAGGTCACCTGGCCGTCTGTCCGGGCCCTGTAGGCTCTGGTAGGCCTTGGTGACCCTGACCAGCCGCCCCTGGGGCCTGCGCTCACCCCTGCCCCTGGGTCCAGATGCCCTTTGTGCTCAGTATGGGGCGCTGAGGCCCTGCCTGAGCAAAGTGGGAACGGGACCAGTCTGCACCCCTCACAATAGGGGTCTTTGCTTCTCCCTGGTACTGGAAAGCACAGCAAGCCCCTTCCCGGGACTGGGGCTCTCTCCAGGGAGTAGCAGGCTCCATGGGGCCTGCAGGAGCATGGGAGCAGCCAGGCCAGGGCTGGAGGCAGCTGCAGCTGGGCGTCCTAGAGGGAAGGCAGGAGGAGTTGCCCTGGGGTTCCAGAGACTTCACAGAACTTCATCGAATCATTACGGTTGGAAAAGATCTTCAACATTTTCAAGTCCAACCATAAGCCGGTCAACACAGTATGCCTGATAAACCGTATCCGTAAGAAGTGTGTCATCTACATGTTTCTTGAACACTGCCAGTGATGGTGACTCCACCACTTCCCTGGGCAGCTCGTTCCAAAGTTTGATTACTCTTTCCATGTAGAATTTTTTCCCTAATATCTATTCCAACCTGGTGCAACTTGAGGCCTTTTCCTCTTATCATAGAATCATAGAATCATAGAATGCTTAAGGTTGGAAGGGAGGTCAGAGGTCATCTAGTCCAACCCCCCTGCTCACACAGGGTCACCTAGCGCATGTGGCACAGGGCTGCGTCCAAGCGGTTTTTAAAGATCTCCAAAGGAGACTCCACAACCTCTCTGGGCAGCCTGTTCCAGGGCTCTGTCACCCTCACTGTCAAAAAGTGTTTTCTCAAGTTCCTGTGGAACTTCCGGTGCCTCAGCTTGTGGCCATTTCCTCTAGTCCTATTGCTGGCCACCACTGAAACGAGGAGTTATTCTGAAGAAGACATTGACCCTCACCTCACTATAACCTCCTTTAAGGTAGCTGTAGAGAGCAATAAGGTCTCCCCTGAGTCTCCTCCATACTAAATAACCCCAGCTCTAACTACAGAGCCCAGTGACAAGAGAGAAAATCTGCAGGAAGAAAGGCTTACCCTGATTGAAGAGGACTGTATTAGAGACTATTGAGGAAAACTAGACACCCACAAATATATTGGTCCAGAGGGGGTGCACCCTGAGGAAACTGGGAGGCGTTATTGCTCAGACACTATCATCTTTGAGAAATTATGGAGAACAGGAGAGGTGCCAGAGGACTGGAAAAAAAGTCAAAGTCACTCCAGTCTTCAAAAAAGGCAAAAAGGAGGACCCAGGAAACTACYGACCAGTCAGCCTTACCTCCATGCCTGGAAAGCTGATGGAGCAGCTCACCCTAGAGATCATCTCTAGGCATGTGAAGGAAAAGAAGGTGATCAGGAGTAGTCACCAAAGGGAAGTCATGACTAACCAACTTGATAGCCTTTTATGATGGGATGATTGACTGGATGGATGAGGGGAGAGCAGTGGATATTGCCTCCCTTGATTCGGCAACACTGAGAGCAACAGAGGAGCAACAGTGTCTCCCATAACATCCTCATAGGGAAGCTCTGGAAGTGTGGGTTAGATTAGTAGACAGTGGGGTGGATTGTGTACCAACTGAACTGGAGAACTCAGAGGATTGTGATAAATGGTGCCGAGTCTGCTTAGAAGCCTGTGGGCAGTGGTGTGCTTCAGGGGTCTGTACTGGGTCCAATGCTGTTCAACTTGTTCATCAATGACCTGGATGAGGGTAAAAAGAGCACCCTGAGCAAGTTTGCAGATGATACCAAGCTGAGGGGAGTGGCCGAAACTCCAGAGGGCTGTGCTGCCATTCAGAGGCACTTGGACAGGTTGGAGAGTTGGGCAGAGAGGAACCTCATGAGGTTCAACAAGGACAAGTGCAGAGTCCTGCACCTGGGGAGGAATAACCCCAGGCATCAGTACAGATTAGGGGTCGACCTGCTAGAGAGCAGCTCTGCAAAGAGGGACCTGGGAGTCCTGATTGACAAAAAGTTAACCACGAGGCAGCAGTGCCCTCGTGGCCAAGAAGGCCAATGGAACTGTGGCCTGTATTAGGAGGAATGTTGCCAGCAGGTCAAGGGAGGTGATCCTGCCCCTCTGCTCAGCTCTGGTGAGGCTGCACCTGGAGTATCAGGGGCAGTTCTGGGCTTCCCAGGACAAGGGGGAAGTGGAGCTTCTAGAGAGGAACCAACACAGAGTGACAAAGATGATTAAGGGACTGGAGCATCTCTCCTATGAGGAAACACTCATAAGTGGACCTGTTTAGCCTGGAGAAGACTGAGAGGTAATCTTATCAACATGTGCAAATAACTGAGGGGAGAATGAAAAGAGCCAAATTCTTCTGAGTGGTGGCCAGTGAGAGGACAAAGGGTAATGCATGCAAATTGAAACACAGGATGTTTCATGTGAGGAAAAACTTCTGGAACAGTCTTCTACTCCAGAACTTTCCTGGAATAGGCTGCCCAGAGAGGTTGTGGAGTCTCTTTCTTTGGAGATCTTTCTTTAAAACCCACCTGGATATGATCCTGTGGCATGTGCTCTAGGTGTTCCTGCTTGAGCAGGGCGGTTGGACTAGATGATCTCTAGAGGTCCCTTCCCACCTCACGCATCGTGTGATTCTGTGTGTGTGTGATCTCTGCTGATGAAGGGGAAAGCAGGTGTTCTGTTTCAACAAAGTTTCTGAATCTTATTCAAATGAGAGATTCTTGAGCAAAAGCAAGGTGATTTTTTTTTCTTTTTACAAGAATGTGACAACAATATAAGAAAGAAAGAAAAAAACAACACAAGACTTTGATATTAAATGCCCTGTGAATTATAAATGAAGGCACATGGAAGCATTACTGATGCTAATGTTGTGCACATAGAACCAGCTTCCTTAGTGCATCCTTCAGCTCCTTGTTCCTCAAGCTGTAGATGAAGGGATTCACTGTAGGAGGAACCACAGCATACAGAACAGCAACCACTAGATCCAGAGCTGTGGAGGAGAAAGAGCGGGGCTTCATGTAGGCAAATGTGAGAACACTGACAAACAGGGAGATCACAGTCAGGTGAGGGAGGCACATGGAAAAGGCTTTGTGCTGACCCTGCTCAGAGGGAATCCTCAACACAGCAGTGAACATGTGCACATAGGAGAAGATTATGAAAACAAAGCATCCAAACGTTAAACAAAAACTAACAACGAGAAGTACAACTTCCCTGAGGTAGGAGTCTGAGCAAGAGAGCTTGAGGATCTGGGCAATCTCGCAGAAGAACTGGTCCAGGACACGGCCTTGGCAGAGTGGTATAGAAAAAGTGTTAGCCGTGTGCAGCACAGCATAGAAAAAGCCAGTGGCCCAGGCAGCTGCTACCATTTTAACACAAGCTCTGCTGCTCAGAACGGTCCCATAGTGCAGGGGTCTGCAGATGGCAACATAGCGGTCATAGGCCATGATTGTAAGGAGAGAAAACTCTGCCGAAAAAAAAAAGAGAAGCAAAAATACCTGTGCAGCACATCCTGAGTAGGAAATGACCCTTGTGTCACTCAGGGAAKTAGCCATGGATTTGGGGACAATGGTAGAGATGGATCCCAGGTCGAGGAGGGAGAGGTTGAGGAGGAAGAAGTACATGGGGGTGTGGAGGCGGTGGTCACAGGCTACGGCTGTGATGATGAGGCCGTTGCCCAAGAGGGCAGCCACATAGATGGCCAGAAAGAGTGAGAAGTGCAAGAGCTGCAGCTCCCATGCGTCTGTGTATGCCAAGAGAAGGAACTCTTTGAGGGAGCTGCTGTTGGACATTATGCTCTCTCTGCCCATGGGGGACTGTCCAAAGAAGCAAAGAAATGGAGAATTAAGGAGGGAGTTCAAAACAAAAGAAACCCAGAAAAACAACAACAACAACAACCATTCTTCCTACAGTTCCCCATTTTGCCCCTGATTACTGAGAAGTTCTTTTTGAAGCATTCTTGCTTGAGCTCCGCTTTCCACTGCCTGAATGTGTTGTGAGGAGCAAGACCCTCTGCCCTTGGGCTGCAGAGGAGTCAGTCCTGCTGTACCACAGTGGGAATGAAGAAATGCGGGTGACTAGATCTGATATTCACAATTTCTGGTCATGTGAAATGGCTCTCAGAAACAAGGTTTATAATATATATATATGTGTATATGTATTTTAGATGTCTTTATCAACTTTGGGAGTGTTCCTCAAAGTTAGAAATCCTTGGAATTTCCACCTCATCCCGAGAGGAAAGGATTCACTATCACTTGGTGCAGATTGAGGACAGCTTGTCCATCTATTGCTCTTGTTCCCAAATGCCCTGTGTTCACACCCCTTTGACCTGGGTGTGATGATCACACTCATTTTTTGCCCTAAGAAGAAGCAGCCACTGCTGAGAGAAGACAAGTTCTGCACTCCCCTACTAGTCAAAGTTTCAGCTTTCAAATTGTACTGGACTCTCCTTAAGGGAGAATCAGCACAACTCCCAACCCCATGGAGTGCATTTCCTGGGATCACACAGGACAAAAAGAATCTGGGGCACCCTCACTCCCCTGCAGTCCCTCCTGTTGCCCAACTTTCACGATCCTGATGACAAGGGAGGCAAGGAGTGATTGATGTGCTTTCAGGACTGCCTTCATGTTTCCCAGCTGGGCATGCCACCTCAAAGATAGTAGCAGTGCAGGGCACCTACTCTCAGCCCCTCTGACAGGCAGCACAAAATGGGCCCATGGCAGAAGAGATGTCCCTCTCCTGTGCCAAAGTCCTGGCTGCACAGGAGGTGATTCATGGCCTGGACTCCAAAGTTGCCAAAGATAAAGTTCTACTGGATAGGAGAGGAGCCACGGGCTTGCTTGGAGGAAGGTGCCTGCAGAGGACGGACTGACTGTGACTTGACTGAGTCCATCCTTCCTTGACAATTCTCTTAGAAATTCCCTCTCATTCTCTGCCCATCTCTGCTGCTTGCAGCTGTCCCTGCTGAAGCTGTTTCTCTGTCCCAACATCTTTCTCCAGTCAGGGCGCACAGACCCCAGCCCATCCCCTGCAGACACACTTCTGCCCTACTGAGAACTCCTGGCTCAGGACATTGTCCAGGGGCATCTTTGTGCTTACAGGTGCTAAGGAGCAGGGCCCAGAAAGACCAGAGAGACCACAAAGGTGATGTTGGTGTTGACCATAGGCTGAGGTGCAGACCCTTTGCACACCTCCGTGCAGACCCTGCCTTCAGACCCCTGCAGCCATTCCCTGGTGAAGGCAGTGATGCTCTGTCCCTCTGATGGTGTGACAGGGAATCCCTGCTCTAAAGTACCAGCTTCTACATGCAAGCAAAACTGTCACAGCCACCCTGAGAGATGCTTTAAGCCATGGAATGTGCTAGCTTTGGAAGACCCTTCCGGGAACCTCAGCTGCATTGCCATGCTGCCAGAGACTTACTGTGTTGAGGACTGTGAAGATTCCTCCTGCAAATGAGCTTCCCTCTGTGATCTCACCTCACAGTGTCTTGAACATGGGCCTGGGCCCAGCTCAGGAGCATTGGCCCAGCCAAAGCTGGGATGCTCTTTGTACCTTGTGTACCCTTCAGCTGTCCATGGAACAGCAGTGCTGTCAGCTCCTGAAAGGCAGCAGGTGATCCCTGGGGAATGCGCTTTGAAGTAAACTAAAATAATGACCTACATTGCCTCTTGCATTCCTTAGAGACCAATCCTGGCAGTGAGTTTTCTCCTGTCAGTGCACGGGTGCCCAGAACAAATCTCTTTTCTTCCAATTGGTAGAGAGGACACCTAGACAGCTACAGAGATTCTTTTTGCCCTGCCTTGCATAGTGATTCAGAGCAATCCATCTAGATGCCTATTCTGGCCCAAGGTACAGGGGAATTCAGCTCACTCTCATGCACACCACAAAGCTACAGGAAGTGGTAGTCCTCTTGCCAAAGTGTAATTAGGAACAAAATAAACATATCTGCATGTGAGTATCTAGTTTAAATTCACACTACCATCAGGGCAGTGGACTCACTCAGGAACCACCAGACATCTCAGGTGCCAGAGGCTCTGAGATATGCTACTCCCAGCAAGCTCAGATAGAGCACTGCTTAGGCATCCACATTATTGTGTACCTTCATGAACCTGTGTTGGCTGGACCTCATCCCCTGGGTGTCATGCATATGCTGTGTGATCACCCTCAAGATGATCTGCTCCATAACTTTCCTCAATACTGAGGTCAGGCTGACAGGCCTGCAGTTCTCCAGATGCTCCATCCAACCCTTCTTGTAGGTGCGTGTCACACTGGCAAGTGTCCAGTCATCTGGACCTCCCTTGTTGACCAGGACTGCTGAGAGATGATAGAAAGTGGCTTCGTGAGCACTCCCTCAGAACCTTCAGGTGGATCCCATCTGGCCCCATAGATTTATGGGTTGCCAAGCAGAGTAGTAGGTCACTGGCTGTTTCCTCCTGAATTACGGGGGTTTCCTCTGCTCTCCATAAGTGTCTTCCAGTTCTGGGGACCAAGTACCTTGAGAAAAACTCATCTGGGTGTTAAATACTGAGGCAAAGAAGGCATTAAGTACCTCAACCTTATCCTCATCTTTGGTGACAATGTTCCTCATTGCATCCAGTAAAGGATGGAATTTCTCCTTGGCCCTCCTCCTCTTGTTACTCTATTTGTAGAAACATTTTTTGCTGTCTTTTACAGTGGTAGCCAGACTGTGTTCCAGCTGAGCTTTCACCTTTCTAACTTCCTCCCTCATGCCATAGTGACTTCCTTGTAGTCTTCCTGAGTTGTCTGTCTCTTCTTCCAAAGGTGGTAAACCCTGTTTTTTTTCCTGAAGTCTTGGGAATAGTTCCCTATTCAGCCAGGCCTCTCTTCTTCCCCTCCAGCTTGTCTTTTGGCACATGGGGATGATGCGCTCCTGCACCTTTAGGATTTCCTTCGTGAGGAAAGTTCAGCCTTTCTGGACCCCTTTGCTCTTCAGGACTGTCTCCAAAAGGGCTCTCCCAACCAGTGGTCTAAACATTCCAAAGTCTGCCCTCCAGAAGTTCAACATAGGACCTCAGGACACCTCTCCTGACTTCACAAGAATTGAAAACCTTGTCATTTCATGGTCACTTAGCTGTAGCTGTGATGGACTTGGCCTAAAGGCAGAGATGGGATCCAGTTATTTGGACACTGTTAGGAAACCTGAGATGCCCTGTGGCACTTGTCCAGCTGCAGCACCAAAGAGGCAGGAGGATAACAACTGGCCTTGCCTGTGCCACTGTGTTATTCCACGTGCAGTCCTGTATGCAGCTGGCCTCATTTGTGGGGAGCATGCATCCCTCGTAGCAGCCATGCCCTTTTTCTCAGGATCACACACTGGTGGTGGGATTCTCCTTGCCAAAACTAAAATGAGCACAACACAGAGGTCTGAATGTGCTCTTCTGGTCTAACCTCCCATCCTCCAACCTCTCCACTGCAGACGGAGAATGAGCATCAGTTTCTCACACACAAACACCTAGTGACAGTGGAAGAGATTGACATTGCCCAAGCAATGTGCCAGTGCCTGTTTGCTCTTGTTGTGGTTTGAAATGGGGGCAAAATTAGTAAGAGATGAATCTCCTTGTGTTCTAGCTGATCCTCAAAGGTTAGGGTGACTGGTGGTGGTTGGACCCATCTCTTCATAGGGATACCAAATACTACGGTAACTATAGGCCCAACTCTAGCAGTACCGAATTCACAAACATAGGTTTGTGTCAATGTAGGTCAGATGTAGGTTAGACTGCTACGAATCATGAATAGTATGATAGAGATTACGAATAGTATGATTTATTCGAATACAACATTTGAAAACATGTTTCTGAAGCCTGTACAGGAAATTCTCTACTACAGCATGGGGTTCTTAGCTGGCACCTTGTGTACAAATGCACAACCATCACTCACTCCAGAAGACGGGAGAGGGCTCTCAACCTTCAGGAGTCTCCTCAGGTGCTGCCCTTACCCAAAAGAAGGAAAGAGAAGCCCGTTGACTGATCCAGGGGTTAAAATGGTGTCTTCCCTCTCCCCCTTTCCCTCCTTAGTTCACCATTTATATCTTTCCTTTTACATTTCGGTGGAGCATGAGTGATTCTAGTCATACTTCTCTGGAAGTGGGTAACTTATGGGATGGTAGTATGCGTTAGTATTATAGTGAGATTAGAATGAGGAAAAGTTTGAGCAAAATCCATCAGAAGGGAGTGATCTGCCACCACTGTTGGCCCAGCACCAGACATCTTATTGTACTACGCAATTTACCAACTGCATGGTACAACCAGGTTGCCACCTCTGCAGGGAATGCAACAGAGTTTGGCCATGTTTCCTGGTAGGCCTTGGTGGCAGAAACAACAGCCACAGCACATGGTGTGTAACATCCATTTCCACGTAGCACGTAGCATACAGCATATAGCACACATCATGTGCTTCCTGCACAGTCAGTTTGGGATGAGACCAGGTTTCTGAGACCTTGATACTGCCAGGAAAACCTCCAGCTCTGCAGATGGACAGCAGAGACGCTCCCATATCCAAGCCTAGAAAGAAACAGAGCTAGTCCATGCAGCCATGCCAGGACACGCATCTGCTGCCTGAGCTGAGTCTGAGCACTTTAGGGCCTGTGATGGTGGTGCCTGGAGATCGAGTAAGGACAAGCTGTCACTGAGAAAGGTCCAGGGTCTGAACAGCCGGTGATCCTGCCATGCTGTGGCTCCATCATTAGTATATTTGCTGTTCATAGCATCAGAGAGTGAGAAAAGATTTAGGGAGAGGAGAGCTATTGGGTTTGTGAGTATAGGTATATGTGTGGAAATCTTGGTGTGTTAGCTATTCTATCGTTGCAGCACACTTGGATGTAGATGGGACCAATTTTGCCTAAAGGCAGTGGTGGAAATCCTTTGTTTGGTAGCAGGTGGGAAATCTGAAATACCCTGGTGTATTTGCTCACTGATTATTCCAAAAGGACATATTTTTATTGCTGTCTCTGGGATGTATTTGCTAGAAACATGATGCTGTGTTGGACATCCCTGTGCATCTGACCTGGTCCTGCAAGCCTGTTGTCATTGCATTAAATCAACTGTCTGCTCTGAATTAATTTCATGAGCTCTTTGCAATGTCAGAACTGTGTCACCGCAGATGGCCAAGGAGGTTGTGCAGCTCAAGCCCAGCTGCAGCTCAAGGAGGCTGTGGGAGTCCTTKTTGCTCTGTGAGAGCAGGCAGACACTTGCACAGGACTTGGAGCACCTCTGTGGCTTCAAAAGCCCAAAGTTGGGTATGTGTGTGCAGCTGCCTCCCTCTCTCCATTCCTGTTGATCACAGTTGCAGCTTGGACAGGAAGCTCCGATGCATAGAGACATCAAATGTGGGGAAGGGGAAACAGCCGGTGAGTCTGTGGAGCACAGTGGAGGTAACTGAATCCAACTGCATCCAGGAGCTTCTCAATGGGCATTGGGTGCATTGATTAACTCCCTGTGAAGAGCCCATGGAGCAGGAAGAAATGAAGCAGCTTCCACCTCCTGTGCAGCTGTCCTGTCCGCTTATATGATGAGAGCAGCGGCTTCTGCAGTGGGTCATTTTCCTTTCACAGATATTGGTCTCCTGATGAGACCAACTGCAAAGCTGGATTCCAGGCTCTCACAGTCTCTTTCCACGGCTTACAAAGGGACCCCTGGTCATCATTTTAGATTGCTTCAGTGGAGATTTGTCAAGGATGACCCCACGGCCTTTCAGGAACTGTTTCCACTGGAGTCCCAGAAATTTCTTGAGGGTGCTCAAGGTGCAGAAATTGGGGTCTCTGCKTCTGAACTGGGCCTGGCTCCTGGGATTGCAGGAGCCCATGGCAACCTGGCAGGTGCTGCAGAGAGATAGCCCTGCCCAGGAGCAGCTCTCTTAGAGGAGCACCAAGACTCAGGGCACTGCCCGCAGGCACCAGGCTGGGATGAGTCACTGCTAAGTGAAAGACAGTTGAGAGTGGAAAGATGGTTAAGAGCTCAGTGCAGGCAGATACCTTCCCAGGCCTTAACACAGTAAGTCCCTGATGCAGAGCAATGCTGCTGTAGTTTCCACAGCTGATGGGATCTGTCAAGTTAACTCTGTCAGCTTCTCCTGTTTGGAGGAGGTGGTGCTCTGGGTCAAGGATTAGCTTCCACACCAGCATAGGGACAGGACATCACGGCTACCTTCTCCTGGAGATGGGGCAGAGATGTGAAGGCAGCAAGAGCCCCCAGCTCTGCATGGGCTCTAATTCTGAGCACTGTCCCTGCACCCCAGAGTGCTGCGTGCCCAGGGTAGTGACTCTGTTGCCTGTAAGGGTCAGCACTCAGCCTGCCTGGGCACCTTCAAGCAGTGCTGTGGGGAGAAGCTCTGAGTGGGCAGAGCAAGTCCCAACAGGGCAGGTTCATTGTCTTCTTGGAAAGCTGCTGCAGGGGTTAGGGGTTTTGGTGAGTGATAGGGTTAGGGGCTAGCGTAAGGGCTAGCATTAGGGTTAGATTAGGATTAGGAATATTTTGTGGTTTGGGTTAGGTTTAGGGTTAAGATTAGAGTCAGGTTTATATTAGACATAGGGTTATGCTTAGAGTTAGTAGTAGGGCTACAGGATAAGGTTAATTATAGGTAAGGGTCAGCTTAGGATCTAGTGTTAAGCCTATTGTTAGCCCTAGAGTTATGGTTAGGGTTACATTAGGCTTAAGGCTTGGTGTTAGGATTACAGGTTAGAGTTAGGGTTAGGTTCGGGTTAGGATTATGGTTGGTGTTGGGTTAGGGTTAGGCTTTAGGGGTAGGGATATGTGCTATGGTTAGAGTTGGGGTTAGTGCCAGGTTTATGGTTTTGTTAGGGTTATTTTTAGTTTAGGGATCATCTTTGAAGTTTAGACTTATATTAGGATTAGTAATAGGGTTAGGTTTAGGGTTAGGTTAGGTTTAATGGGGTTAGGCTTCAGTTAGGTTTAGGTTTACAGTTATGATTAGGGTTATGGTTAGGGAGTAGGGTAAGGTTAGGGTTACAATTATGGTTATCATTAGGATTTATTGCTGCGGTTTGGATTTAGTTAGGGTAAGGGTAAATTTTAGGTTAGGGTTAGAGGTATAGGATTAGTTTAAGTTTAGGCTCAGGGTTAGGGTTAGGATTATGGTTATAATCATGGTTAGGGTTAGGTTTAGAGTCTGGGTTACGGTTAGGGTAGAGGTTAGGATTCGGGTCAGGGTTAGCTTTGGCTTTAGGGTTTCAGGTTATGGATGGGGTTTGGGTTAGGGTTAGAGTCAGGGTTAATGGTAGCTGTTAGGATTATGGTTTGCCTTAGACAACAGCTAGGGTTAGGTTAGGGTTAGGGGTTAGTCTTAGGGTTTAGGGATAGTGTTAGTTAGGGTTAGTGTTAGTTAGGGTTAGGATTCAGGTTGGAGATATCCTTTGGGTATTATTTAGTGTTAGAGTTAGGAGCTATTGTTAAGGGTTAGATTAGGGTTATGTTAGCCTGAGGGTAGAGCTAGGGTTAAGGTTCGGTTAGGGTTATGGTTAAGGATAGGATTAGCATTAAGGTTATGATTTTCGTTGGGAACAGGGTTAAATCAGAATCAGGGTTAGAGTTAGAGTTATTGTTAAGGGCTAGGGTAAGGGATTATGGTTAGGGTTAAGGGTTAGGATTAGGGTTAGTTACAGGTTAGGTTTAGGATTTAGATTAGAATTTAGTTTAGATTAGTTTAGATTTAGATTACTTTAGGTTTATATTAGAGTTAGGATTAGGGTTATGTCTTAGGTTAGTCATAGGGTTGGACTCTGTTAGATTTACCTTTTCAGTATTGATTAGAATTAGGTTAGGTGTACAGTACGTTTAAAGTGTTGAGTTTAAAGAGTTGGGTTGGAGTTAGGGGTTAGGTTAAGGGTTAGAGTTCAGATTACATCAATGTTCATTTAGAATTAGGGTTAGGGTTGGGATTAGAAGTTAGGATTATAGTTTAGGGTTACAGATAATCTTATAGTTTGGATTAGGGATTAGGATTAAAGGTCAGGGTTAGTGTCTAGGTTAGGGTTAGGTTTATGTTAGTGTTAGGATTAAGTTTAAATTGGGGTAGGGTTAGGGTTATGGTTGCGGTTAGGTTTCGTTTTAATCTTACTGTTAGGATTCAGGATTTTGGTTAGGGTTATAATTGGGTTAGGGAAATATTTAGCTTAGTAATATTTAGCTTAATATTTAGTATTGGAGGTCTAGGGTTAGGTCAAGGTCAGGATTCACGTTAGGGTTTGGGTTACGATTTGGTTATGGTTATGATTTGCTTACAGTTATGGTTGGGTTTAGGGTTTGGTTAAGGATAGAGTTATGTTAGAGTTAGGGGCTAGGGTTAGGGTTAGCATTAGGGTTAGTTTGAGGTTAGGGTGAGATTTAGAATGCAGATTAGGTTTAGCATTAGAGTTACAGTTAGGTTTAGAGATAGGGTTAGGTTAGAGTTAGGGGTTAAGAGTTAGGCTTTGGTTAGGAGTAGGGTTAAGTTAGGGTGAGAGGTTAGATTAAGGGTTACATTAGGGTTAGATTAGGGTTAATTTTAGTTTCAGGTTAGGCTTAAAAGTTTAGAATTAGTTTAGGATGAGAGTTAGGGATAAGGTGAGGCTTATGGTTAAATTCAGGTTTATGGTTAGAGTAGGTATTAGGCTTAGGTTAGAGGCATGTTCATGGTTAGGTTTACAGTTATGATTAGTTCTAACTTTAAGGTTAAGGCTAAAGTTAGGCATTATAGTTTATGGTTGTGGTTTGGATTTACTTCGTRTTGGCATAATTCACGTTCTTTTGCCTCCTATTGGGTTGCTTATTCAGCCTCTAACCATGTCCATGGCACAGGGAGCCCACTGTGCACCCTGGGGTCTCTCTCCTTTCTCTCCTCTGTCTCCCCTGTGTCTCCTCAGTCTGCAGCATGCACTAGCATCATGGAAGGATTGGTTTAGGGAGTTGCCTTGAAGTCATGACAAGTTGTGGAGTTGAAGCCCTGATAGAAGAAGTCTGGAATGAGGTTGTTTGCCCTGCCCCCTCCTGCTCCCAGCCCAGGGGTTCAGGAAGGTCCAATGCTGTTAGTGTTGTTGAGTTGGGTTTCCTTTGACATCCCCAAGTCCTGCTTGCATCACACTGAGTAGCCAGGAAAATCCCTCCTCTCCAGGGTCTTGCATGAGAGGTTTTCCCTACTTTTGTAGAGAGACACAGGCAGGTTTGTGATCTCCAAAAGCAGCGTGGCCCACATCATGACCTAGGAGCCCCGAGAAATGTATGGCTCTCCCATCCCTACATGTCCTGCTTAAATTGTCAATTTCTAACACTTTCCTTACAGGATACAAGTTGGCCATTGTAAAATGACAGTATTGTGACACCAGCTGTTCCCTCAGAGACCCAGCTGCTAGTTTGCACTTCAGAGAGTTTAAAGCTTGCTCTGTCTTTCAGAAAGGCTAAAGGGACCAGAGGGCCCTCATTGTTGACATGTAGAACTTACTTACACTACACTCAAAGAGCATAATTGGTATTGATGAAATTATTTCATGCTTTATTTCTGTTTGCAATTAAGAAAAATCCTGTATTTAATTGCAGCTAGTTCTCTAAGGAAAGCAGGTGGGAGATGGGACAGATGAGCTAAAACCTTCAGTTGCTTATTTCAGTACAACAGGGAAGCTTGTAACAAGAGTGACGGAAGTCCCAGGTGACTGATGAGAGGAATGGCAGCGTTGGGGAGGAGGGAGAAAGAGTGTCCATACAGTGTTTGAAGTCTGGTCTTCCTACATGTCCAGACTTCATTAGGAATCATTCTGAATTGATTTCAGTTGCACAATGCTGCTGTCACTTACTCTGGAAGCTGAATAACAATAATAACATGAAACACTTAACACTTTAAAGGAAAAATACTTGTATATTTTGATGTCTCCACCTTTCAGCTGCACTCCCCAAAGCTCTCCAATTAGCCACRCAAGACTTGATAAAAATTGCAGGGAGAGCCATGGTTTGTGAGGGTTTTTGCATTTTAATGAGCCTCGTGGTATATTTGATGCTAAGCACCTGGACCTCAATTACTGAGAGAAGACTGAACAAAATGTTCAAGAATTGAAAGTGAAGATCAACTCCCAAATTTCTGTTGAGTTTTAATGGGTCCCACTGATAGTTGTTAGCAGCAAAGACTCCCCAGGGGCTGATTAGAGCAGAAAATTGTCATCACTGATAACAGATAGGCAGAGGAAATGTGCAAGTGGCTTTGATGCCACATTAACCCTGGATGTATTTTAACAAGCAAAATGTCCAGGCTTGGCCATGGAGCTTCTGAGAAGGGAGATCCTTTCTCCCACATGTTTTCCAGGTCTTCTTGGGCACAGTGTGTGTGGTGGGGTGTGCAATGCTCAGTGCAGGTCAATGATACAACATCTTTCAGGGTAACGACAAGGGGACACTGAGTACCCAGTTTCTCCTGGCAGACCTTGGTGGCAGAGACAACAGCCATAGCCAAGAGGATGAAGACATCCTCTGATGTCTGTGAGACCAGGCGGTGCCTTCGGCCATCTCCATCAGAGCCTGTCCTATGCTGCTGGGACATACTGCAGCTCTGTCCATGCAGCCTGTAGGCACCTAACCTGCTTCCCCACTTTGCTGTCACATAGGATCTGCTTCCCTTTACTGATGTCTCTACATCCTCACTGGCTGTCCTTCTAACACATGATCCTTGACCCCTCTTGGGTGTCCTGTTGTATCACAGCATTAGCCTTCAAGGGATATTTCCTCATCCTAATGTCCAGTCTGAAATCCTCAATCTGGGGAATTTTTTGGTCTATTTCATCTTTTCATACTGTTTTCCACTAGCAAGGAAAGCTCCTGGCATCACCACATTGTGGGGAAGAATATAATCTTGTCTGTCAGGACAGTTCTATCTGTCTGACAGAAAATGAGGAATTCAGGGCAGGCCTGAGGAGAAAGGCCTGGGTGTTACGAGGGATGCCACATGAGGCAGTGGTTCATGCTCACCTGAATTCCATCAGGTACCTATGGGGTTGCATTAGTAGTAGCATGGCTAACCAGAGGAGGAGAGATGTTATCTGCCTCCAAGGGGGACTTTTCCTGAAGGCAGTGATGGGAATCAATTTTGTGGGAGCAGGTGTGACAACTGAGATGTCTTAGGGTGTTCGCCAACTAACCACTTCAAAGGGTCCAATTTTTGTGTTGTTTCATTCTTGAATATGCAAGAAATGTGGTGCTTTTGCTGGACACTCCAGGTATCTGACATGGCTCAGTAGGTCTATTTTCCTTGCATGAAATCAACTGTCTGCACAGAATCATGTAAGCTTTTTGCAATGGACATGGATCTCCTCATTGCTCTGTCAGAACAAATTGACACTTGCTCCTGTCTTGGACCAGCTCTGTCCAAGTTGGACTCCCACCTCTTTGGAAAAAAATCCAAAGGGGTGAGATTCTGTGTAGAGCTGATCCCCTCCCACCACTGCCTGCGGCGGGAACTCAGACAAGGAGCGACCATGCACACAGCCATTTTGTGCACCTGGAAAGTTGGAGAAAGGGAGTCCTCCTCTGAGTCTGTGGAGTGCGCAAGAGCAAACTGAATCTCACTCCCTGCCAAGAACTTCTCAGTGGGCATTAGAACTACTGATGAAATGCTCTATATACTTTCCTGAAGCATGAGGAAATGAACTTGCTTCTTGCCCCTATGCAAGTGTTCTGTCTTCCTACGGGATAGAAGCAAAGGCTTCAAGAGCAGGACATGTCCATGCCTCTTAGACAACCACCTTCTAACGAGACCAGCTGCAGTGCTGAGCCCTCTCCACGAACTCTGTCCATCAACGGACACTAGCCAGGAATGACCCTGATGCCTTGCAGCAGCTGCCAGCTCTGAAGCACCAGAAACACCTGGAGGCTGCACAGGGGACAGAAAATGTCCCATCTCCAGCTGAGTCCCTGCTCCTGACATGGACCTGGCTCCTGGGATTGCAGGAGCCCATGGCAACCTGGTAGGTGCCGCAGAGAGACAGCTCTGCCCAGGAGCAGCTCCTCTTAAAGGAGCACCAAGACTCAGGGCACTCCGCGCAGGCACCAGGCTGGGATGAGTTGCTTATAAGTGAAGGACAGCTGGGATTAGGAAGATGATTGAGATCTTACTGCAGGAGAAACCTCCCCAGCCCTTAACATGGTAAGTGTCTGGCTGCAGGACAACAGTGCTGTGATTCCTGGATGGATCTTCTGAATCCTGCACCTTCAGGAGCTGATTGTATGTGTCAGCTTCTCCTACTTAGAGCTGGTGAGGGCGTGGCTGTAGTTTGTGAGGTCCCTCCTGAGGGCAGAGCTGCTTGGGCAGTAGCAGAGCTGGGTCTGCCTAGTGACTGTGACGTCACTGCTCCCGCAGCACCTGATAGGGCAGCAGCAGGTCCCTGCCCGGCTGGGGGCTTTTGAGCTCCCCTGTGCTGAGCAGCTGCTGAGCCGGGACTGGGCTCAGGGCTGGGGAGGTTTCGGGGAGGCCATTTCTGTGCTAGAGGCTGCTGGGGCAGCGAGAGAGACCCGTGTGTGATGGGGCTGTGATGTCATGTCTTTCTGAGGCGCTGATAGGCTGGCAGCAGGAAGGGGGCGGTGCCTGTGAGGTGCCTCTTGTGAGAGGAGCTGGTGGGGCAGCCCTTGTTCCTGTATGGGGAAGGGATTTGGAGGCAGCTGCTGTCTCTGAAGGCCCCAGGGCAGCATGACGGTTGTGGTGGGATTGGCACCTGTGCGGTCACCTCCCTGTGAGCAGCTGATGGGTCAGGAGAGGTTCCATGTGCCTGTTACAAGGCCTTGGAGGACTGGGCGGGAATGGAAGGGGTGGAGAATTGGGCTTGCTGTGGTTTGTGGCCCTTTGGGGTGTCCTGTCTGCTGCCATGTGTGGTGCTCAGCCCAGTGTGTCCTTGATGCAGAGGCAGGTGTAGGCTGAGAAGGCTCTGTTCAGGTGTGGAGGTCGTGACATGCTCTGGTGCCGGGGTGTCCACAGTGTCTTGGTGCTCGGAAGGGAGGAGGTGTCTGGAGAGAGCAGAGCTCTGCTCCCAGAGCCCAGCCTGCCACGCCAGGGTCCTTGTGGGAGACCTGGGGGAGGATGGTTGGTGACTGTGTTCCCTCTTTGGAGCACCCTGGTATGACCCAGGGCTTCTGGCAGTTGGGGGGTTTCTGTGAGCTGATGTTCATGCTTCCACCTTCTGAAGATCTTGACGATTACCTGAATCTTTGGGATTTTAGTCACTCTGGTAGAGTACATTATCTTCTCACTCTTTCCAAGGCTTTCAGCCAGCGGTGGGCCTTCATTGCATCCTCCCTTTTTAGACCCTGATTCCTTGTGAACCCTCATGCACAGGGCTAGCTAATCAAAGCATTCAGAGCTATTTCTCCGCTTTGTGCAAACACAGACACTTGCAGACAGGGAAAGGCCCCGGTGCAGGAAGTGAGGCCTCTCAGGGCAATGGGTGGCTCTCAGATTCCTGTCCTTGGTCAGTGGTGGAGGCCACAGTTGCAAATTAATAGGTCCCTCTCGAAAGCCTCTCAGAAGTGTAGTTTGCTTGAGCCTGCTTTTTGGAAGCCATTTGGAGGTAGGGATCCAACATCTTGGTGAAGACAGGTCCCAGTTGAGGTTTTATCTTTGATCCTTTTCGAGTGAGATTTTGATTATATTTGAGGAAAGGAGGAGATCAGAGAACCTCTGGGTCCCTGTGCCGTATTTGGGCCATCCTCATGCATTTGTATTTGGGAGAGCAAAGTCAGGATGGCCAATGACATACTCTGCCTCTCTTTTTGGTCTTATGGAGACCATGTCTGTACACTGGATCCCAAGTGGTCGCTCCAGTTCTGCAAAAGCATTAAAAGACAGGAGAAAGTCATACACCAAAGGTACACCAAGATGGTCAGGGAATGGAGTGTGGTGCAGATAAGAGATACTGGGAGAGCTGGATCTATTCAGCCYAGACCAAAGAATGCCAAGGGGGATCTTCATGCTGTGCACAGCTCGCTTGTGGAGGATACAGTGTAGCTGGATTTTCTTGAAGGGTCCCACTAATGGCATGAGAACAGTGACAGGAAGAAAAAAAAATGAGAATGAGAAATTCTTGGATGTTTAGAACAAATCTTTTTCTCCAAGAGCGTGAGCAAACTCTGACACAAACTCTGACACCGGGATCCAGAGAGATTCTCAGGTCTCCATTCTTGGTTATAATCCAAAGTTCACTGCAAAGCCCCAAGATACCTTCTCTACTGGGACCTGCCTTCAGCAGGGCCTTTGATCCCCTCTTGCAGCCTCAAGGAATCTGCTCTTCAGAGACAGGCTCTATAGGCTTGTTGCTTTAAAAAGTCCACAGCAAGGTTTCTTAGTCTGTGGTAGGGTAGAGATGATATGTCAGGAAAGAGCAAACATGCCCTTAACATGTCTTCCTTCCTTTCTTGTAGAGGGCTTGAGATGGGATATTGGTTCCTGCTAGGCTCCAAATCCATGGGCCAAGCCAGATAGCCATTCTGAGGAAGTTCTTCCAAATCCCATGAATTTTGTCATCTTTACTTCATCTGTCCCTGAAGGAAAGCTATTTCTCATCGTAGACCTTAGTTGGTGTTTGGGCTTTTCCATGACACCTCCAGGTAGTGTTTCTACCCTGAATATGGTTCCTGGCACCTGCCTGTTTTTGGGATCTGAAGAGCCTTGGCAGCCTGGATCTCCCACACTTTCGATGCTGGACAGGCGCACACATAGCAGCGCTGCTGTTCAGGCTGCTGTATGGAGCCTGTAAGACCCTGATGTGTCTCAGGAGCTGCATTTCCGCTTGTTCTGAAGTTGGTGACCATGTCTTATCCTGGGGCAAATCTTGAAGAAGGCAGACCCCATCCCTCTTGAAGCTTGTTAGAGGTATGTCTTTCGAAGACACTGCGAAGGGAAGCACGTCCTTCCTGCTTTCCTTGGGTTGCTTATTCAGCCTCTAACATCCTGTCTATGGCCTGTGGAGGCCCACTCTGCACCCTGGGATCTCTCCCGTCTCTTCCGTGTCTACTCAGTCTGCTCTACGCACTAGGGTCATGGGAAGCATTGGTGCAGGGAGATCCCTTGAAGACAGGACAAGTTGTGGAGCTCAAGACCTGATGGAGGAAGTCTGGAATGTGGCTCTTTCCCCTGCCTGCTACTGCTTCAGATTTTGGGAGGTTCCACTGGGGTGCGCTGGGGTTCCTTTGACATTCCCAAGTCCTGCTTGGGTTGCTTTGAGCAGCCAGAAAAATCCCTTCTCTCTAGGATCTTGCATCAGAGGTTTTTCCCTACTTATGCAGAGAGCCACAGGCAAGTCTGTGATCTCCAAAAGCAGTTTGTCACACATCATGATTGGGGGCCCGCAGGAGCTGTATGATTCTCCCATTCCCACATGTCCTGCTAAATTGACAATTTCTAACACCATCTATATTGGACACGAGTTGGCCATTGTGAAACTGCAGCCTTGTAACTCCTCCTGTTCCTCTGTGTTCACTCAGAGACTCAGCTGCTGGTTTGCACTTCAGGAAGATTAAAGCTTAGCCTACGCTCAAAGAGGTTAATTAGTGTTTCTGAAATTATTTCATGCTTTATTTTCTGTTTATTTGCAATTAAGGAAAACTCTGTATTTATTTGCAGCTAGTGCTCCAAGGAAAGCAGGTGGGAGTTGGGGCAGATGAGCTGTAACCTTCAGCTGTGAATTTCAGTAGAACAGGGAAGCCTCTAACAAGAGTAAWGGAAGACCCAAGTGGCTGATGAGAGCTGAATAACAGTGATAACATTAAATGCTTTAAAAGCAGAAATACTTGTGTATTATTCATGTCTGCACCTTTCAGCTAAACTCCCCACAGCTCTCCAGTTAGCCACGTGAGATTTGAGGAAACTTACTGGGAGAGCCATGGTTTGTGAGAGCTCTTTGCATTTTAATGATCCCCATCATGTATTTGGTGCTGAGCCTCTGAACCTCAGTTATTGCAAGGAGAATGAACAAAACACTCAAGAATTCCAAGTCAAAATCAACCCCCAACATTTTGTGAGTTTTAATGGGTCCTGCTGATAGTTGTTAGMAGTAAAGATTCCCCAAAGTCTGATTAGAGCAGAAAATGGTCATCACTGATAACATGTAGGCAGAGGAAACCTGCAGGTGGCTCTGATGCCACATTAACCCTTGATGTGTTTTATCAGGCAAAATGTCCAAGCTCTGCCACAGAGCTTGTGGGAAGAGAGATCCTTTCCCCTACATGTTTTCCAAGTCTTCCTGGGAACAGTGTGTGGGTGGGGTGTGCAATGCTCAGTGCAGAGCAATGATACGACACCTTTCAGGATCTCTCTGTTGGTGACAGATACAACAGCCATGCCTAGAGGATGAAGACCTCCTTTGGTAGCTTTAAGCCTTGGCGGGGCCTTTGTCTGTCTCCAGCAGAGCCTGTCCTATGCTGGTTCATACCTGCAGTTGTGTCCATGCATCCTGCAGATATTCAAACAGCTTCCCCTCTCACGGCCTTGGGGCCCCAGAAATGCCTGGAGGCTGCTCAGGGGACAGAAAATGTCCCGTCTCCATCTGAGTCCCTGCTCCTGAGCTGGGCCTGGGACTGGGGGAGCCCATGGCAACTTGGCAGCCACTGCAGAGAGACAGCCCTACCCAGAAGCAGCTCCTCTTAAAGGAGCACCAAGACTCAAGGCACTGCCCTCAGGCACCAGGCTGGGATGAGCCGCTCACAAGTGAAAGACAGTTGAGAATGGGAGGACGGCTGAGAGCTCCTTGGAGGGAGAAAACTTCCCAGCCCGTGTCAYGGTAAGTGCCTGGCTGCAGGACAAGAGTGTTTGAGTTCCTTGAGGGATCTTTTGAACCTAGCACCTTCCCCGGGTGATGGGATCTCTCAGGGTGGCTCTCCCAGCTTCTCCTGCTTGGAGCTGGTGCTGCTTTAGAGTCAGGATTCCCAGCCAGATCATCAGAGGGGACAGGGCATCACGGCTGCCTTATCCCTGGAATTGTGCAGGGGTATGAAGTTAGCAAATACCCAGTTCTGCATGGGCTGTAATTCTGAGCAGTGTCCCTGTGGCCCAGGGTGCTGTGCGCCCAGGGCAGTGACTGCCCCCTTCAAGAGTCAGCACTCACCCTGCCTGGGAAATCCTCATGGTGCTACAGGGAGAAGCACCTCTGGGTATGAGGAGAGATCCCTATCATTGAACATTCATATTGTGAAGGAGCCTTTTGAAGAGGACAGCCCAGGCAGTGTTAATGTTAAAGATCAGGAGATTTCCTGTGTCCTCCTGGTTGTGAGGAGCTGGGGGTGTGTGGAAAAGAAATGCCAGGTGATAGCAGGAA
>NW_020455942.1:0-1658 GCF_003342845.1 Nothoprocta perdicaria
CACTGTGCAGGGACTGGCATTGCTCTAGATCAGGAGTGACCCCATGTCCAGACACACTCGGGCAGACCAAGAGAAATCCCTTCACTTGGCATTGGTCAGGGCATCAAAGGAGCACCAGGGAGCACTGCAGAAATGCACAACTTACCCCAAGAAGAGCTGTTATCACCTCGTCCGACTCATTCATTCTGTCCAGGAGGCTTYTGTAAAACCTCATTTTCACAACYTTGTCTTCAATCAGCAGGATGCCRATGTCCCTCAGAACAAGGGCYACATTKGTTCCGCTCTGAAGACAGCAAGAGAGCTGGTTCATGGTCTCCAGGATGCAGGTCCGCGCTGCTCTGCATGGAAAGCTGGTGTAATATGCCACGCGATTGTACTGCAGGAGCACATATCCCTTAAGACCTAGGCAGCAACAAAAGAGCGACACAGTCACTGAGAGAGCTCTTGAGCAGGGGAAAATACAAGAGAGTGTCCTGCAGCTGGAAGGACTTCCAGCAAGACACTGCTACAGAGCTGTCTTCTTTAACCCCCTGGGAAACCTATAAAGGAGGCGGATGTTCTCCCTCCCATGGGAGAAATTCCGAGCCCTGCACAGCCTCATGGGCCAAGAGTGCAGCAATGCTTCCTTCCTGCAGAAACTAAAGACAGGCTCCTGGCTAACTCGCATGACCATGAGGCAGCACAGGGAGAGGAGAAAGGGAGCCAGTTCCAGCAGAAGGTACCACTGATGGTCATTGTGCCCGCAGGAGATGCCAGGTTTGAAGAGACTTAGCAGTGCCACATCATTAAGTAATTTTCGTTTTCACCTTACTCCTTCTGGCCACCCCCAGGCCCTCAGAATTGCTCAGGACAGAGCCCTGCCATGGGTGCCCAAGGCCATCCCCAAGGGATGCCAGACTGATGTTCATAGCCCCAACAAGATGGAGTCATTGGAAAGGAAAGGCCACTCAGAACACAGCTCAGAGCTCCCACTCTCCAGGCCATCACCCATGTCCCACTGCAGCTGCACTGCTCCCAGCACTGCGCGGCCATCACCGCATAGATGGCCTTGGAGGGGGTTTCCTGCACACTAGTGCTCCCATCACTGCTTCACTCTTCCAGCAGGCACTACGAGTGTCTTCAACCCGCTTGGAAGCAGAAGTAGTGGAAGAGCCAGCAGCAATGCTGCTCCTCGTCCTTGCAAGGTCTGCAGAGGCAGCAACAGGGAATGGGAGTTTAAACTGCATTGGATTAGAAGCAACAGCTCCAAAATACTTGGTTGGAGACAGCAAATCCAAGAGGCAGAGAGAGGGCCCTTCAATTCTGCAGTATGATGTCATAACAGTGCGAATTTTAAAAAATAACATAAAAAGATGTGCAGCTCTTCTCATCACTCAATGAAGGAACTGCAGATTTCACACAGCCCCTGCACAACAGCAGTTATCCACATCCCACAGATGTCACAAGGCAAAGCAAGTGTTTCAACTTGTCTTCTTACCAGCATCATCCTCCCCGTCTTGCTTGAGACCATGACGCTCCACAAGTTCCTTAGCGATGCAGAACATGGGTCTGTAGGCCGTCACACGAGTGTTCTTGCCACGTTTTCCTGTGACAGAGACCTTCTCTCGAACAACCCTGAAGACCCCAAGCGGACAAATCTTCACATCCTGCAAACAGAA
>NW_020455942.1:2624-11649 GCF_003342845.1 Nothoprocta perdicaria
TCCGCCGCGGTGGGCACTGCTGGAGGGAGCCCCACACAGCAGCTCCCACTGCCCCCATGACCAGAGAGACCTGTGTGTGACGGGGCTGTGACGTCATGTCTTTCTGCATGTCTGATAGGCCGGCAGCAGGCAGTGGGTGTGGGTGTTGGCTGTGAGGTGTGTGTTGTGAGAGGAGCTGCTGGGGCAGCAGTGGTTCGTGTGTGGGGAAGGGCTTTGGAGGCRGCTGCYRTCTCTGAAGGCCATGGTGCAGCATGAGGGCTGTGGTGGGGTTTGCACCTGGGAGGTCACCTCCGTGTGAGCAGCTGACAGGTCAGGAGAAGTCCTGTGTGCCTGTTGCAAGGCCTTGGAGGAGTGTGAGGGAATGGAAGGGATGGAGAATTGGACTTGCTGTGGTTTGTGGCCCTTTGGGGTGTCCTGTCTGCTGCCATGTGTGGTGCTCAGCCCAGTGTGTCCTTGATGCAGAGGCAGGTGTAGGTTGAGGAGCCTCTGTTCAGGTGTGGAGGTCGTGGCGTGCTCTGGTGTGGGGTGTCCGCAGTGTCTTGGTGCTCGGAAGGGAGGAGGTGTGTGGAGAGAGCAGAGCTCTGCTCCCAGAGCCCAGCCTGCCATCCAGGGTCCTTGTGGGTGACCCTTGCAAGGACTGTTTGTTGTTTAAAGGCCTTCTGCTGATATTGGATCCTCATTGCATTTTCCCAGCTCAGACTCTAATCCACTGTGATCCCTCATGCAAACAGGTCGTTAATCAAAGCTGTGAGAGCCATTTTTCCACTTTGTGCCTACGTAAACCAGGAGATGTCCCCTCACAAGACATCAGACCTCTCAGGCCAGTGGGTGGCTCAGGGATACCTGTCCTTGGTCAGTCGTGGAGATGGTAGTTCCAAATCCACGGGTCCCTTTGGAAAGAATCTCAGATTAGCGGATTCCTTGAGACTGCTTTTAGGGAGCCCTCTGGAGGTAGGGATCCAACACCCTCCAACACCCTGCTGAAGGCAGGGCCTTTTCCAGTGAACTTCATACAATCGCTGAGGCCAGGAGGAGATTGAAGAAATGCTCAGGGTCCCTGTGCCATAGCTTGGCCTCACTCATGCATTTGTATTTGGGAGAGCACAGCCAGGAGGGCCGCTCTGGGGGGCCCTGTCTGCGAGAAACATTCTGCCCCTCTTTTGGGCGCAGCAGAGACCATGTTTGTGCACCAGCTCGCATTTGGTGTCTCCAGTTCTGCAAAAGGCCCTGGTGAGCAAGAGGGAGTCCAGCACAGGGACACCAAGATGGTCAGGGGCTGGAGTGTGGTGCAGATAAGGAGATGCTAGGAGAGCTGGGAGAGCTGGATGTGTTCAGCTTAGACCAGAAAATGCCAAGGGGGATCTTCATGCTGTGCACAGCTCCCTTATGGAGGGCTCAGAGCAACTCTGGCACAGGGATCCAGAAAAATACTCAGATCTTCATGCACGGAGACAACCACTCAGATCTTCATGCATGGAGATAACCCCAAATTCACTGCAAAAGGCCCCAAGATTCGTCCTCTACTGGGATCTGCCTTTAGCAGATGTATATTCAGCAGAATCCTTCAGCAGATCCCAGTACTCGCTAATCAAGGCTCAGGGAATCTGCTCTTCTGAGACAGCCTCTACAGACACATTGCTTTTAAAAGTCCTCAGCAAGGTTTCTTGGTCTCTGGTGGGATAGAGATGCTGGGTTTGGTTCCTGCTAGGCTCCAAAACCGTGGGTCAAGCCAGGCAACAAATCTGGGAAAGTGTTTCCAAATTCCATGAATTTTGCCAGCTTTCCTTCATCTATCTATGAGGAAAGCCATTTCTCCTCTAGGACTTTCCTTAGTCCTTGGGCTTTTCCATGACACCTCCAGGTAATGTTTCTAATCTGAGTATCCTTCCTGGCACCTGCCTGTCCATGGGATCTGTAGTGCCCTGGCACCCTGGATGTCCCACACTTTTGACCCTGGGTGTCTCAGGACAGGCCCACAAGGTGTAGCCCTGCTGTTGAGGCTCCTGTATGGAGCCCGTAAAGCACTGACTTGCCTCAGGAGCTGCGTTTTGAATTGTTCAGAAGTTGGTGAGAGGACAATCTTCCGGCTCCCCAACTGCTGGAATTTCCACCAGTCAACATTCCTCTTTCCACACTGTTTACACAGTCCTGGGCAAATCTTGCAGAAGGGAGACCCTATTCCCCTGGAAGCTGGGCAGAGATGTGGCTTTGGAAGCCACAGCAAAGCAAAGCACGTCCTTGCTCCTTTCTTTGGGTTGTTTATTCAGCCTCTAGCAACGTGTCTGTTGCTCAGAGATGCACTCTGGGGTCTCTCCCCTTTCTTTCCCCTGACTCCTCCATGTCTCCTCAGTCTGCTCGGTGCACTCACGTCATGGAAGTATTGGTGTAGGGAGCTCCCTTGAAGCCATGACAAGTTGTGGAGATGAAGGCCTGATGGAGGAAGTCTGGGACGTGGCTGTTTCTCCTGCCCCCTCCTGCTCCCAGCCCAAGGGTTCAGGAAGGTCCAGTGCTTTTGGTGTTGTTGCACTGGGTTTCCTTTGACATTTCCAAGTCCTGCTTGGGTCACTCTGAGCAGCCAGAAAAATCCCTCCTCTCCAGGGTCTTGCATCAGAGTTCCCTACTTGTGTAGGAAAGTGCAGGCAGGTGTGGGATCTCCCAAAGCAGCATGTCCCACATCATGAGCCAGGACCTGCAGGAGGTGTATGGCCCTCCTCTTCACATGTGTCCTACTTAAATATACAATTTATAACATGACCTTTACAGAACACAAGTTGGCCATTGTTAAATTGCAGTATTGTGAGTCCTGTTCCTCTCTGCCCAGTCAGAGACCCAGCTGCTGGGTTGTATTTCTGGGAGTTTAAAACTTAGCCTACACTCAAAGGGCATTAGTCTTTATAAAATGATTTCATGCTTTATTTCTGTTTCTTTGCAATTAAGAAAAGATTCCTGTGTTTATTTGTAGCTAGTTCTATACGGAAAGCAGGTGGGAATTGGGGCAGATGAGCTGTAACCTTCAGTTGCCAATTTCAGTAGAACAGGAAAGCTGCTAACAAGAGTGATGGAAGTTCCAGGTGGCTGATGAGAGGAATGGCAGGTTGGGGAGGTGAGAGTAGGAGTGTCCATAGAGTGCTTGAGGTGTGGAACACTGCTTTTCCTACATGTCCAGACTTCATTAGGAGTCATTCTGGATTGATTCCATTTGGAGAATGCTGCTGTCACTTACTCGGTAACAACAAAAAGCTTTAAAAACAGAAATGCTTCTATATTGTTGATGTCTCCACCATTCAGCTACCCTCCGGAAATATCTCCAATTTGCCATGCAAGACTTGAAGAAAATTGCAGGGAGAGGCAGGCTTTGTGAGAGCTTCTCCTATTTTAATGAGCCCCATGGTGTATTTGGTGCCGAATTCATGAACCTCCGTTACTGGAAGAAGAATGAACAGAAGCACTAAGTTCTGTAGAGCTTTAATGGGTCCCACTGATAAACATTAACAACAAAGGGTCTCCAGGGGCTGATTAGAGCAGAAAATTGTCATCACTGATAACAGGGAGTCAGAGGAAACCTACAGGTGGCTCTGATGCCACATTAACCCTTGATGTGTTTTATGAGGCAAAATGTCCAAGCTCGGCCACACAGTTTCTGGGAAGGGAAATCTCCAAATGTCTTCCAGGTCTTCTTGGGGACAGTGTATGGAGTGCGTTGTGCAATCCTCCGTGTAGGATACAGACATTTCATGTATCTGTGTTGGTAGCAGAGACAACAGCCATACCAAGAGGACACAGACCTCCTCTGGTGTCGTTGAGCCCTTGCAGGGCCTTTGTCTCCAGCAGAGCCTGTCCTATGCTGGTTCATACCTGCCGCTGTGTCCATGCACCCTGTAGACACCCAACCTGCTTCCTCATTTTGCCCTCACGCAGGATCTCCTTCCCTTCGCGGTTGTCTCTCCATCCTCACTGCCTGTTCCCTCACACACAAAGCCATGGGATGATCCTTGTCTCTTCCTGGGTGGCCTGTTGCACCACAGCACCAGCCTTTAAGTGTCATTCCTTTATCCTAATGTCCAATCTGAAATTCCCAAGCTGGGGATTTTTTCAGGCTGTTTCATGATTTTATACTATTTCCCACTACCAAGGAAAGATCCTGGCTGTTTTGAGGGATGCCATATGAGGCAGTGGTACATGCTCACGTGAATAAGGCCAGATGCCTACAGGTTTTCACTAGTAGTAAGATGCTTACTGAAACAGAGAGAGCTCTTCCTACTGAGCAACTTTTCCTGAAGGCAATGGTAGGAGTCATTTTCGGAGTAGCAGGTATGAAAACCAAGGATTCCTAGGGTGTTGGCCCACTAAACACTTCTGAAGGGCCTGAGTTTCCTGTTGCTTTGCTCTTGAATATTCTAGAAACAAGGACATTTGCTGGAGACACCATAACAACATGCATCTGACATGTTGGCCTGTTTTCCTTGCGTGGTCTGAAGTATCTGCATTGTATTATAAAAGCTCTTTGCAATGTCTGGAATTGCACAACTCTAAGCTTCTAAGGGAGTGGAGCTCTGGGTAGCAGGCACTGAGATGTCAGTGTGCCAAGAAGACCTGCCTGATGCACTAGGTGGACATGGGTCTCCCAGTTGCTCTGCCAGAGCAAGGAGGCACTTGCACATGTCTGGGACCACCTCTGTTCCTTTTAAAGTGCAAAGGAGTGAGTTTGTGTGTACATCTGCCTCCCTTCCCCATCTCCACTAACTACAGTGGGAGCTGAGAGAAGAAGCTCACATGCAGGCAGACTTTTTGTGCACCCCAAAATGGGGCCAAGGGAATCCTGCTCTGAGTTTATGGAGTGCACAGGAGCAAACTGAATGTCACTGAATCCCAGGAGTGTGAGGTGACATCCTGACTGTATACAAGGGAGCTGAGCTCTTCTAATGGACACAGGACCCCTAGTCCCACCTCATCTGTACTCCTCTGGGCCTGACTCTGTRCCCTTGAGCTCCTTTGATGTCAGTGCTCGAAGAGACACTGCAAAGGGAAACTCTCCACATTGCCCTGGAGGCATCCAAAGGAGTTCAGGGCAGTGGTCTCTTAGGTTAATTCCTCTCTGTTGCAGAAGGAGGAGGAAGCCTGGCTTCAACGTCGTTGCAGCTCCTGTTACTCGTGCCGTAGATGAAGGAGTTCACTGTTGGAGGCCACCAAGCAGCACGCTTGAATGCAGAGTGTTGGGAGTTTCCCTGAAGGTGGTGGTGGGATTCAGCTGTCTAATCATAGGCAAGAAAATGTGAGAATACCAAGGGTCTTTCTCCATCCAAAAAGGCAGAGATTTCCTATCGATCCCACCCTTGCAGTTGTGCTAGAAACTCCAGGCATTTGACATTGTCCTACTTCAGTGTCACTCAATCAAGTGCCTGCACTGAATTATGTTCCAATTTGCACTCTCACCAGCTCCATGTGTCCCAGCTTCTCTGTGAGTGGAGCTTTGCCAGTAGTGGGCACCTAGTGCCATTTGAGATAACCAAGGAAGTTCCTCACCTGGCCCCCATCTGATGCTCTAGAAACATTTGGGTAAAACACGTGCTCCATTATGGCAACAAACACAGCTTCATACCTTGGACCACTTCTGTCCAAGTGTCACCAGTAACGGACTCCCACCGTCCAGTTTAGGTGCTTAGTGCAGATCCTTAGACAGCAAGCTCCCCTGCAGATATGGGTGTAGTTCAACCTTCAGCTTGGGCAAGGGGAATCTTGTGACCTCCATGTTTGTGGAGTTCCCAGAAAGGAACTGAATCCTTCTGCAGTCCATGTGCTTCTAAATCAGTAAGATACCCAGATTGACTCATCTGAACTAATATGTAAAACATGGTTAAATGCACTGTATTCTTGTCCTGATCTTGGTGTCCTGCCTAGCTAAGAGGTATGAATCGGGCCTTCCACAGAGAGACATTTCCAAATTTCATAGAAAGTCCTTGTGTGAAGAAATAAATTGCAATGTTGGAATCCATTTCACTGCTCTCTTGAGATAAAGAAAAGGGGTGATTATTTTAATTGCTTGCAGTGACCATGTCCCAGGAGGAGGGAGCACAAGGGACAGGGAAATTGGTGAGTTCAGCTGGGGCTGTGCTGCTGAGCAGCGCCAGGCTCCTGGGACACAGGCAGCTCGTGTCAACGTGGTAGCCCTGCCCAAAGACACTGTGTGCAGGAGGAGCTCCTGTGCCAGGAGCAGCAGGGGTGCGGGCACTGCCTGCTGCTGCTGCAGCCAGGAGAGGAGAGGAGGCAGCGAGAGGTGACCTGCAGTGTGCAGTGGGACCACAGAGCAGAGCTGGCTGTGGCAGAAACCTTCGCAGCCCTTGGCACGGTGAGTCTCTGTGTGCAGGGCAGTGCTGCTGAGCTTCCTGGAGGGGGTTTCTGACCCCAGTCCGTGCCGTTGCTGATGGGGTTTTAAGGCTCGCTGTCCTGTGCAGAGAAGGGGGAGATGCTTCAGAGCAGCCTTCCCGCCACCCCAACAGAGGGACAGGGCACGCTGCTCTCTCCTGCCAGGGCTGGCTGTAGGGCTGTGAAGCCAGGGTGTGCACCCCGCTCTGCCCAGCGCTGTAATTCAGAGCATGTCCCTGCGCCCAGGCTGCTCTGTTCCCTGGCCAGGGAGCCTGGCCACCTGCAAGGGTCAGCCCTCAGCCTGCCCGGGGAGCTCCCCACTGTGCTGTGGGGAGAAGCTCTAAGTGAGAGGGGTGACCCCCAGCAGGGCAGGTTCATTCTCCTGCTCAGGGGCTGCTGCATGGGTCAGGGCCACCCACGGCTGCAGCTCAACCCTGAGGACATTTTGAGAGTAGAGTTTTCCAGAGGACTCTTCTCTGATGGTGCAAATGGAAATGCTGCAGACATGTTTAAACAAGGGCTTGGCATCTTCATCAGCACCCTGCAGGATGAGTAGTTTTGGAAGTGACTTCACCACTCCCCAGCGTGCAGACGGCACCCGCGTCCCCTTTCCAGGCTCACTAGAGATTCTTTGATCTAGCAGCTGCAAGGAGAGAGATGTCCCTAGGCAGTTTCCTGATGCTTGGAGGTTTGTGTAGGACAGAGGAACATCTCCCAGCAAGGACACCTCCAAACAGCAGAGAGATGATTTGAGGGTCAGGGGAACCTGCTGCCAAACACCTCATGGAAGGATGGGGTGCAGGAAGTTCTTTGCCCACTCTTGCAGCACAGATGCTTTCCCCTGAGAAAGTGCCCTTGTGTGTTTTCTCTGCCACCCAGCAGAGGAACGGGGACTGAGGTGATTGTCTTTCAGCAGACCTCATCTTTAAGACACTGGACTCACCCTTGGTGTGCTATTGGGCTGTGCCCTGCCCTGAGGAGGATCACAATTCTTTAGTAGAACACTTAGGTTAGCTGAACATCGCATGCAGAAGCCACAGAGGGATTAAGGAAATGGAAATGGTGCTGGTGGRCGGGTGGGGAAGGTRYGTATGGGGGCAGCTGAAATAACCACTGTGTGCCCTTGCCTAGAAGCTGCATGTCAAAATCTCCCTCAGGATGAGCACCACACTGCAGAGCCCTTCTGATCATCAGAGCCATGCGCTACATTACAGCCCCTCCATGGCTCTTGGGACATCTGGCTGAGAAAGGGAGGTGAGCTTGGAAATCTGCACTTTGCAAGTGAACACCACTGTCAGCACAGGCCAGGCTCCTTTAGGGCTGAGATTGTTCCTTAGCTGAGAGAGGTGCATACCTAAAGCATCCAGGAAAGGGACTGATGTGGAGACCTGTTGTGCTGTCTCTGTGCTAGGACACAGAGAGGTTTTGCCTCTCACAATTGAAGCTTCATATAGGGAGCTAAATCATTATGTGTGGAGGAGGGATACGTGTGTCTGTGTTTCTGTTTGTGAGAAATGGAAAAGTTTTTGCAGAAAGTTTGTCTTAACTTGTCACTGTCTTTTTCTTCTTGGACCTTCTCTCATGACATGAAAGACCAAAATGTCCAACAGCAGCTCCTTCAATGAGTTCTTCCTCCTGCCATTCGCGGACAAGCGGGAGCTGCAGCTCTTGCACTTCTCGCTCTTCCTGGCTATCTACCTGGCTGCCCTCCTGGCCAACGGCCTCATCATCACAGCTGTAGCCTGCGACCACCACCTGCACACCCCCATGTACTTCYTCCTCCTCAACCTCTCCCTCCTCGATCTTGGCTCCATCTCCACCATTGTCCCTAAATCAATGGCCAATTCTCTGTGGGACAACAGGGTCATTTCCTACCTGGAATGTGCATCGCAGATGTTCGTCTTTTTTTTCTTTATTTCAGCAGAGTATTATCTCCTCACTGTCATGGCCTACGACCGCTATGTTGCCATCTGCAGACCCCTGCACTATGGGAATCTCCTGGGCAGCAGAGCTTGTGTCAAAATGGCAGCAGCTGCCTGGGCCAGTGGGTTTCTCAATGCTCTCCTTCACACTGGGAACACATTATCACTACCACTCTGCCAAGGVAATGCTCTGGGACAGTTCTTCTGTGAGATCCCCCAGATCCTCAAGCTGTCCTGCACAGACTCCTACCTCAGGGAAGTTGGACTTCTTGTATTTAGTCTCTGTTTTGTCTTTGGGTGTTTCCTTTTCATTGTGGTGTCGTACGTGCAGATCTTCAGAGCTGTGCTGAGGATCCCCTCTGAGCAGGGCCGCCACAAAGCCTTTTCCATGTGTCTCCCACACCTGGCTGTGGTCTCCCTTTTTCTCAGCACTGCAGTGTTTGCCTACCTGAGGCCCCCCTCCATGTCCTCCCCAGCTCTGGATCTTACACTGGCTGTTCTATATTCAGTGTTGCCTCCAACAGTGAATCCCCTCATCTACAGCATGAGGAACAAGGAGCTCAAGGAGGCACTGAGGAAAATTCTTCAGTATGTACAGTATCCCAACCAATAACTTTTTGATGTGTATCCACTCATCATTCCCATGTACTTTTCATAGAGACTGGATTTCCTTCCTTCCTTCCTTCCTTCCTTCCTTCCTTCCTTCCTTCCTTCCTTCCTTCCTTCCTTCCTTCCTTCCT
>NW_020455942.1:12379-13862 GCF_003342845.1 Nothoprocta perdicaria
GTCAGACGAGGGAAAGTTGGCAACATTCATGGGATCTRGAAAGTCCTCCCCAGATGTGCTACCTGGCCTGACCCATGATTTTGGAAGCTGGCAGCAACCAGGGTCCCAGCTAAAGTCCTCTGCAAGCAAGACATGTGTTAAGGGCATTTTTCCTCTTTTCCGACATATCATCTCCATTTGCATCACCACAGATCAAGAATCCTTACTGAGGACCTTTAAAAGCAACGAGCCTGTAGAACCTGTTTCAGATGACAGATTCCTTGAGGCTGCAATAGGGGATCCAATGCCATTGGAGTGAACTTGGAGTGAAGTCTTTGCAGTGACGTTTGATTGAGGATGGAGACGGGAGAATCTCTCTGCATCCCTGTRCCACAGYTTGGCCCACMCTCATTGGGATGAAGAATTGAGAATCTGAAAAAAGTTTCTCATTGCCCATTTTTATCCTGTTGCCTTGCATGCTCTTACAGTACCCTTCCATGAAAATCCAGCTACTCTGTGCCCTSYACAAGGGGGCTGTGCAGAGGAGCATGCTTGKTARGAGCTCCTTMMAAGGAGMGGGGAGATGCCCCTTGGAMTTCTCTGGTCTACGCTGAACAAAACCCCATTCTCCCASCACCTCTTTATCTGCACCACACTCCACCTCCTGACCATCTACCTCATTGTCCTTGTGCTGAACTCCCTCTCACTGGTTAGTGCCTTTGCAGAACTGGAGAGTCCACATGCGATCTGGTAGACAGATATGGTCTGCACTGTGCCTATATGGTYAGTGTGTTGATGGCCYTSTTGACTGTGCTCTTACAAATACAAATCTGTGAAGGTGGYCAAACCATGGCACAGSGACACAAGTACTCGAAGATAACMAAARCTTCACYGGAAAASWCCCAAAATCATGCTGGAAAAGGCAAAGATCTCCTCTACTTGGACCTGCCTTCAGCAACGCCTACCTACRGCTGTCCCCTTGACTGCAGGCTCAAGGAATCTGCTACTCTGACACGCTTTACAAACAGACCTGTCAAGCTGGAGCTGCTGCCTCCAACGCTGACCAARGACAGATGTCTCAGAGCCACCCATCACTCCCCCACAGCTGCCAACCCCACCACAGCCCTCATGCTGCACCAYGGCCTTCAGAGACAGCAGCTGCCTCCAAAGCCCTTCCCCACACACGAACCACTGCTGCCCCAGCAGCTCCTCTCACAACACACACCTCACAGCCAACATCAACGCCCACTGCCTGCTGCCGGCCTATCAGGCACGCAGAAAGACATGACATCACAGCCCCATCACACACAGGTCTCTCTCGCTGCCCCGGGAGCCTCTAGCACAGAAATGGCCTCCCCAGAACTTGCCCAGCCCCGAGCCCAGTCCCGGCTCRGCAGCTGCTCAGCACAGAGGAGCTCAAGAGCCCCCAGCSCGGCAGGGACCTGCTGCTGCCCTAGGAGGGGCTGTGGGAGCAGTGACGTCACAGTCACTAGGCAGACCCAGC
>NW_020455942.1:14167-29351 GCF_003342845.1 Nothoprocta perdicaria
TGCTGCTGCCCAAGCAGCTCTGCCCTCAGGAGGGACCTCACAAGCAGCAGCCACGCCCTCTGGCTGCAGATGGCCTATCAGGGCCTGTGGCAGGAGGCACCTCCTCATGTGCAGAGCATCCCAGTGGCTGTCAGCTGACATGGCAACGCTGCACCCTCATGCCCTGGGCAGCGCTGGGTTTGGGAGCTCGTGGGAAGTTGTGACGAGTTGTGGAGCCGAAGGCCTCATGGAGACAAGTGTGGGACGTGGCTTTGTCCCCATGTCCCCTTCTGTCCACAGCAGGAGGATCCAGGGAGCCCTGTGGGAAGGGCAGTGGGTTGAACTGGGTGGGATGGGCTTCCCTCGCCACCCCCGAGTGCTGCCTGGGGTGCTGGAAGTGCCCAGGACAATCCCTCTTCTCCAGGCTCCTGCATCAAGGCCTGTCCTGACGTTTGTCCAGCAGCGCAGCCCAGTCCAATATCCACGAGAGCAGCAGAGCCCCTGGCAGGGCCGGGACCCGTCCAAGCTGAGTTGCTCTCCCGTTGCCTCGTGCCCTGTTTAAATGGACAGTTTCTAACATCCCCTGCAGGGCCCTGTCTGGTCACTGTAACATGGTGATTCCTCCCAACACTCTGTTCACCCACAGCCCCAGATGCTGGTTGGTCCTGCAGGGAGTTAAAGCTTGAGGTGCCTCTGTGTCATCTGTCCCTCTGACAAGTCTCTAATTCTCTTAATATCCAGCTTTTCCTGTCCCTCATAGACATTTCTAGTTAGATTATCATTTGGAACAGCAGAACCTCATTGGAGGCTATTGGACTTAGTGTACAGTCACAGAATGTCATTATTTCCTATAAAACTCTGCCAGGCTTTATTTTCTGTTTCTTTGTAACTAAAGGAAATGCTGTCCGTATTTGCAGCAAGTTGTCTCCATACAGCCGGTGGGAATTGGGGCAGGTGAGCTGTAAGCTTCACTTGCAGCCTTAACCAGGCTGTTAATAGGAGTGATGGAAAGTCCCATGAAGCTGATGAGAGAAATGTCTGGGCTGGGGAGATGGGGAGGAGGATTGTGTATAAACCCCTGATCTCTGGGGTGCTGCTTCTCCTGCATGTCCTGACTTCATTAGGAGTCACTCTGGATTGATACCAGTTGGGGAATGTTGCTGTCACTTACTCTGAAACCTGAATAATAATGATAACAAAGATCGCCTTTAAAAGCAGAAATACTTGTTTGTTATTGGCATCTCCACCTCTCAGCTACACTCTGTGTTGCCTTCTATTAGCCATAAAAGTCTTGAAGAAAATTGCAGAGAGAAACAATGTTTATCAGGGGTATTTGCTCTTTAATGAGCCCCCTAGTGTCCATGGAGCTGAGTCCATGAATTGCAATCCATGAATTACTGAAAGGAGATTGAAAAAAATATTGCAGAATTCCAAATCAGAAGCAAGCCCTAAAGTTTTGTAGAACATTAATGGGTCCCACTGAGGGCCATTAACAACAATAACTCATCAGAGGCTGATTAAAGCTAAAAAATGTAATGACTGATAATAGGCAGAGAAAATAGGCGACTGTGATGCTGCCTGCACCCTTGATGTGTTTTATCAAGATAAATGGCCAAGCATGGACAGGGAAACCCTGGAAAGCAAGATCCTTTCTTCCATGCACTGGCCAGGACACTTCTTGGCACTGGTGTTTGGGGAAGGATGGGCAGTGCCGAGTGCAGGACAAACTCAGGACACCTCTCAGGATGTCATACCCTCCTATGCTCCCATTTGAGATGCTCTTTGATTTTCTTGTTGTCCCTGGAATATATTAACTGGAAATACGGTGTCTGTGCTGGACACCCCATGCATCGGAAATGGACCTGCAGGCCTGCTGTCATTGCATTAAATCAAGTATCTGCTCTGAATTAATTCCATGTGCTGTTTGCTCAGGTCTGAGCCTCAGTGAGAGGAGCTCTATGGACGGTCGGCATCGAGTGTCACTGCAGACGGACAAAGAGATTGTGCAGCTCATGTCCAGCTGTAGCTCCAGGAGGCTCCAGATAGGACAGCAGTGGTTCCTGTGTGGGGAAGAGATTTGGAGTCAGCTGCTGTCTCTGAAGGCCATGGTGCAGCATGAGGGCTGTGGAGGGGGTTGCACCTGGGAGGTCACCTCCATGTGAGCAGTTGTGGTTGGGGTTCAGGGTTGTGGTCCGTGGTCCAGTGTCTGGCTGGAGACCTACAGCTAGCAGGGGTTAGGATTGAGTCCAGTCATGTTCAGTTTATTCATCAGTGACCTGGAGGAAGGGACAGAGTGCACCCTTGGCAAGGTTCCTGATGATACAAAGCTGCAAGTCGTTACCGAGACCCCAGAGGGCTGTGCAGCCACTTAAAGAGTCCTGGACTGGCTGGAGAGTTGGGTGGAGAGGAAGTTCAGCAAAGACAAGTGCAGGATCCTGCAGCTAGAGAGGAATGACCCAAGGCAGCATGCAGACTAGGGGTTGACCTGCTGGAAAGTAGCTCTGCAGAGCTGACAACAAGCTGACTATGAGCCAGCAATGTGCCCGCGCGGCCAGGAAGGCCCATGGTCTCCAGGAGTGTGTTAGGGAGAGTGTTGCCACCAGATCCACAGAGGTGATCCTCCCGCTCTGCTCAGCCCTGCTGAGGCCACACCTGGAGTGCCAGTACTGGTCTCCCTTTTACAAGAAGGTCATGGAACTACTAGAGAGAGTTGTAGGACTACCAATATGATAGGAGGGTGGTCAGTAAAACCACCATGTTAGATTTCCAGAGGGCAGACTTTGGACTGTTTAGGACATTGGTTGTGAGAGTCCCTTGGGAGACAGTCCGGAGGAGCAAAGAGGTCCAGGAAAGCTGGACTTTTTCTCCAGAAGGAAATCCTAAAGGTGCAGGAGAAGACTGTCAGGCTGTCCCCATGTGCTGAAAGATGAGCCAGAAGGAATGAATACCAGCCTGCCTGAATAGGGAAATATTGCTGAGACTCTGGGAAAAAAATAAGGCTTACCAACTTTGGAAGAAGGGGAAGGAAACTTGGAATGAATACAAGGATATCCTTAGAGTATGTAGGAAGGAAATAAAAAAGCTGAAAGCTCAGATGGAACTCAATCTGGACACTGGTTTTTTATTTTTTACAAGTTTCTACATATACATTAAGGAGAATCTCCTTGGAGATTGTCCAGGGAGAATCCTTTGCTGGATGTGGCGGGGATCATTGCCATCAAAGATGAGGACAAAGCTGAGGTGTTTAATGCCCTCTTTGCCTCAGTCTTTAACAGCCAGATCCGTTCTTCCTCAGGTAATGTGCCCTCTTGAGCTTGAAGACACCTGTGCAGAGCAGAAAAAATGCCCCATAATTCAAGAAGAAACAGTCAGTGGCCTGCTACTCCACTTGGGCCCTCACAGGTCCATCTATGGGTCCACAAGGGATGCACGTGAGGGTTCTGAGGTAGCTGGTAGACGTGCTCATGAGGCCACTCTCCATCATCTATCAGCAGTCCTGGTCAATAGGGAAGGTCCCAGATGACTGGACACTTGCCAGTGTCCAGTCCCATCTCCCATCTCCATTCCTCAGGAGGAGCACCTGGGGAATTACAAGTCTGTCACTGTGACCTCAGTATCAGGGAAGGTTACAGAGCAGGTCATCTTGAGGCCATTCCAACAGCATGCGCAGAACAAGCAATGGATCAGGACGAGCCAGTTTGTTCATGAAAGGTAGGTCCTGCATGACCAACCTGATCTACTTCTCTGATCAAGTGACCTGCCTAGTGGATGAGGGAAAGGCTGCGGGTATGGTCTACTTAGACTTTAGTAAGGCCTATCTGTACAGTCCTACACTGTCTTTTCCTGGAGAAGCTGGCAGCTCATGGCTTAGACAGGTGTACTCTTTGCTGGGTAAAAAACTGACTGGATAACCATGCCCAGAGAATGGTGGTGAAAGGACCTATATCCAGCTGGCGACCACTCATGAGCAGTATTCCCTAAGGATCCTGTGTTGGGAGTAGACCTCCTTAATATCTTTCTCGATGAGCTGCATGAGAGGATTGAGTGCAACTTCAGCAAATTAGTGTGCCAGGTCCTGCACTTGAGTCACATGCAACACACCTCATGCAACTCGACAGGCTTGGGGCAGAGTGACTGCAGAGCTATGTGGCAGAAAATATCTGGGGGTGTTGGTTGATAGTCATGTGACAATGACCCAGCAGGGTGTCCAGGTGGCCAAGGAGGCCAACATCATCCTGGCTTTTATCAGGAACAGTGTAGCCAGCACCTCAAATACTGTGCTCAGTTTTTGGTTCCTCACTACAAGAGAGACATGGAGGCCCTGGAGACCGTCAGAAGAACAAACGTGGTGAAGGGTCTGGAGCTAAGACTTTATGAGAAGCAGGTGAGGGAGCTGGGGTTAGTTAGTGTGGAGAAGAGGAGGCTCAGGGGAGATCCTATTACTCTGTATAACTACCTGAAAGGAGGTTGTAGTGAGGTGGGGGTTGATCTTTTCTCCAGAATAAGTACTATTAGGGAGTGTTCAAGAAACATGTAGATGAGACACTTTCGGACGTGGTGAAACAGGTATGGTGTTGAGGGGCTTAGAGTTAGACTTGATGATCTCAAAGGTCTTTTCCAACCATAAAGATTCAATGATTCTGTGGTCCTGGTGGGGCAGAGCTGGGAGAGTTCTTGTGGAGGTGCCTTGTGGTCTCCTGGGGGCTCCATATCTGTCACCAGACATGTCATATGGGAGATACTGCTTGACTATTCACGACCCGCAGGAGCGCTCCCAAGTAAGAACTGAACCCAGCCCTCATCCTCTAATATGTCACCTATGAGCTCACTGCATGAAACCCATAGAGAGGCATGGAAAAGCAACTGAGGCTTTGAGGTTGAAAGTCCTTGGGCACATTCTTGACTCCAGCTGTGGAAGGAGAGCCAACATTCAAGCACTGCACTGAGGAAATGCCCTTTTATTAGAGTGAAGTCAGGACTGACACAGTGACAGACACGTTCACAGCAGGTATCACAATCAGACAGTCTGGGTTGATCCAACTGGATGAGTTGGATGAATTTAAGCACCTACAGTAAATTTGTTATCGTCATAAGAGAGAATTCCCAGCAACAGAGATGTATGAGATGAACTGGAAACCACTTGTGAAGACAGATATTGAGCTTATTTCTGATGAACTAGTACAAAATGAACCATTTTCCTCAGTGCATCCTGCAGCTCCCTGTTCCGCATGCTGTAGATCAGAGGGTTCAGGGTTGAGGGCACTATTGAGTAAAGAACGGACAGCATAAGATCACAAGATGAGGAAGTGAATGAGGGAGGCTTCAGGTAGGCAAACATTACAGTGTTAACAAACAGAGAGACCACAGCTAGATGTGGGAGGCACATGGAAAAGGCTTTGTGGCGGCCCTGCTCAGAGGGGATCCTCAGCACAGCTCTGAAGATCTGCACATAGGACACCACAATGAAAACAAAACACCCAAAGCATAAAGAGACACTGACGATAAGAACATAAACTTCCCTGCAGTCGGAGTGTGAGCAGGAGAGCTTGAGGATCTGGGGGATCTCACAGAAGAACTGCTGAACCACATTGCCTTGGCAGAGTGGTATGGAAAATGTGTTCCCAGTGTGCAGGAGGGCATTGAGAAACCCACTGGCCCAGGCGGCTGCTGCCATTTGGAAACAAGCTCTGCTGTCCATGATGGTCCAATAGTGCAGGGGTCTGCAGATGGCAACATAGCGGTCATAGGCCATGACAGTGAGGAGATAATATTCTGCTGAAATGAAAAAGACAAACAGGGAGACCTGTGCAACACATCCCCAGTAGGAAATTGCCCTGGTATTCCAGAGGGAATTGGCCATGGATTTGGGGACAGTGGTGGAGATGGAGCCAAGGTCGAGGAAGGAGAGGTTGAGGAGGAAGAAGTACATGGGGGTGTGCAGGCAGTGGTCGCAAGCTACCGCTGTGATGATGAGGCTGTTGGCCAGGAGAGCAGCCATGTAGATGGCCAGGAAGAGGGAGAAGTGCAAGAGCTGCAGCTCGCACGTGTCCGTGAATGGCAGGAGGAGGAACTCGTTGAGGGAGCTGCTGTTGGACATTTACTCTTGATTCACCCCACTGTCCAATGAGGAAAATGCAACAATAAGTTAGAAAGGGCTTCTCTGAGCAAAACTCATTAAACCTCATTCTATTCTCATTCATAGTACTCCCGAAATGGCCTCTCTTCTTTACCTTGTTCAGCTCCCTTGTCTGACCTTTGGTTTTTGGTGGCTGATTGTGCTCTGCATCTGTGCTTGGGCTCCACAACAGTCAGTCCTGCTCTTGTGGGTGGTTTAAATCAAGGTGTCAAATTGCATCATGTATTTGATGAGGAGACCTGGAGATGGGCACCTTGAACTGAGTGTAGAGGATTTGCTCCAGTGACAGAGTAGGAATATCCTCTACTTACTGTTGCACAAGGGGCAGCTCTCATGACAGCTCAGTTTAAAAGAGAAGATCCTTGGGAGGGATTCATTTCCCCCTCACTGCCATCTGACACTTTTCTTTCTCTTCACTGTTGCTTGACACAAAGTAGTGGGAGAGGGAAGTTCCTGCCTTAACTGTAGCTGAGTCCCCATCCTTAGCTCAGGGAGCAAGAACCAGACCAGCAGGGAGAGGTGAAGAAATGAAGAGCTTTTGTATGAACTTTCTACCAAGAGAAAGTAAAGGGTAACACACAGAGGAGCACTGAGGAAAACCTTCACCTCCCCAGGCTGTGCACACCACCACCGAGACAGCAAGACTTCAGGACAGAACATTTCAGGCCCCTTCTCTTGCAGTGGGAAAGGACCAGGCTGCAGGAGAGACACAGCCCCTCTTCCACCAAGGACTGGGCTCATGACCCTATGGCCTTGAGGGCTGGGAGAGGAGACACGGGACTTTGCTGAGAGGAAGATTTCTGCTTTGCAGGGACTGACCAAGGCTGATCCAAATCCTCCCTCCCACTTCTAGATCCCTCCCACTTACTGATCCTGTCTCCACAGAAGGAGCTTTTCCTTCTGGCACTTGCTCCTCTCCCCCACATCTTCTCCCTGTCACTGCCACACACCCCATCCCACCCCCGGGCACTCGCTCTGCCCTACAGCAGGATCCAGCAGCAGGGCACTGGCCAGGGACATCTCCATGTATGCGGGTGGGAGGGACCAGGGTCACACAGACCCTGCTGAGGCCAGACAAGGGGATGCTGGTGCTGTCTGCAGTCAGGGGAGGGCACAGGGCCTTGCTGAGCTTCCTCACACACCTCTCCATGGAAAGGACTAGAGGGTCAGGTTCCTGCTCTCACCTGGCATTCCTTTCCATACACCTCCAGCTCTTCACAACCACAAGGACACAGGGAACCTCCTCATCTTTAACACTAACTGCCTGCACTGTCCTCTTCAAAAGGCCACTTCACAATATGAACCTGCCATGATGGTGGTCTCTCCTCACACCCAGAGCTTCTCCCCACACCACATGGTGATTTCCTAGGCAGGGTGGGTGCTGACCCTCGCAGGTGGAAGTCACTGCCCTGGGCACACAGCACCCTGGGGCGCAGGGACACTGCTGGGCATTACAGCCCATGCAGAACTGGGGGCACTTGCTGGCTTCACACCCCTGCACCGTCCTGGGCAGAAGGCAGCCATGATGCCCTGTCCCTCTGATGGTCTGGATGGCAATCCCTGCTCTAAAGCACCCCCAGCTCCAAGCAGAAGAAGCTGGGAGAGACACCCTGAGAGATCCCATCAGCTGGGGAAGGGGCCAAGTTCAAAAGAGCCCTCCAGGAACCACAGCACTGTTGTCCTGCAGACCGACACTTACCGTATCATGGGCTGGGAGGTTTCTCCCTGCAAGGAGCTCTCATTTGTCCTCCCATTCCCAACTGTCCTTCACTKAGGAGCGACTCATCCCAGCCTGGTGCCTGCGGGCAGTGCCCTGAGTCTTGGTGCTCCTTTAAGAGGAGCTGCTCCTGGGCAGAGCTGTCTCTCTGCAGCACCTGCCACGTTGCCAAGGGCTCCCGCAGTCCCAGGAGCCAGGCCCAGCTCAGGAGCAGGGCCCCAGCTGGAGACGGGACAGTTTTTGTCCCCTGAGCAGCCTCCAGGGCTTTCTGGGGCTCCAGGGCTGTGAGAGGGGAAGCTGTTTGGGTGTCTACAGGATGCATGGACACAGCTGCAGGTAGGAACCAGCATAGGACAGGCTCAGCTGGACACAGACAAAGGCACTGCCTGGGCTCACAGGCACCACCAGGTCTTCATCCTCTTGGTATGGCTGTTGTCTCTGCCACCAACACAGACACCCTGAAAGGTGTCATATCATTGTCCTGCCCTGAGCACTGCACACTCCCACCCACACACTGTCCACAGAAGGACCTGAAAAGTGTGGAGGAAAGAAGCCCCTTCCCAGAAGCTCAGTGACCCAGTCTGGATATTTTGCCTGATAAAACACATCAAGGGTAATGTGGCATCAGAGCCACCTGCACATTTCCCCTGTCTACCTGTTATCAGTGAGGACAATTTTCTGCTCTAATCAGCCCCTGGGGAGTCTTTGCTGTTAACAGCTAGCAGTGGGACCCATTAAAACTCAACCAAAAGTTGGGGGTTGATTTTCACTTTGAATTCTTCAGTGTTTATTTCAGTCTCCTCTCAGTTACTGAGGTTCATGGGCTCAGTACCAAATACACCATGGGGATCA
Organism: Nothoprocta perdicaria; assembly: GCF_003342845.1. NCBI lineage: Eukaryota > Metazoa > Chordata > Aves > Tinamiformes > Tinamidae > Nothoprocta > Nothoprocta perdicaria. The sequence goes on from NW_020455942.1 coordinate 22,852, forward strand.
TTAAAATATGAAAAGCCCTCACAAACCATGTATCTTCCTGTAATTTTTACCAAGTCTTGCATGGCTAATTGTAGAGGTTTGGGGATTTTAGCTGAACCTTGGAAACATCAGTAATATACAAGTATTTCTGCTTTTAAAGTGTTTCATATTATTGTTATTCAGCTTTCAGAGTAAGTGACAGCAGCATTCTCCAACTGGAATCAATCCAGAATGTCTCCTAATGAAGTCTGGACATGTAGGAAAACCAGAGTCCTAGAAGTCAAGGACTGTAGGGACCCTCTCCCCCCGCCACCCACCTCTGCATTCCTCTCAGCCACCTGGGACTTCCATCACTCTTGTATAGAAGCTTCTCTGTTCTACTGATGTCAACAACTGAAGGTTACAGCTCATCTGTCCCAACTCCCACCTGCTTTCTTCAGAGAACTAGGTGGAAATCAACACAGGATTCTTCCAAATTGCCAAGAACCAGAAATAAAGCATGAAATAATTCCATAAATACTAATTGTGCTCTTTGAGTGTAGGCAAGCCTTTAAAATCTCTGAAATACACTATGGGTGTTTGAGTTAAAAAAATACTGACAGGTGGCTTCCCAATATTGCAGTTTCACAATGGCCAACTCCTGTACTGTAGGGATGGTATTAGAAATTGTCAGTTTAAGCAGGACTTGTGGGAATGGGAGAGCCATACAGCTCCTGCAGGCTGCAGGGCATGATGTGGGCGATGCTGCTTCTGGAGATACCAGACCTACCTGTGCCTCTCAACAAAAGAAAGGAAAAAACTGTGATGCAAGACCCTAGAGAGGAGGGATTTTTCGGGATGCTCAGCATGACTCAAGCAGGACTTGGGGATGTCAAAGGAAAGCCAATGCAACAACACCAAATGCACTGGACCTTCCTGAACCCTTGGGCTGGGAGCAAGATGGGACAGCCACGTCCCAGACTTCCTCCATCAGGCCTTCAGCTCCACAACTTGTCATGGCTTCAAGGGAGCTCCCTACAGCAATCCTTCTCATGACCCCAGTGCACAGAGCAGACTGAGGAGRCATGGAGGAGTCAGGGGAGAGAAAGGGGAGAGACCCCAGAGTGCATCTCTGAGCAACACACACATTGCTAGAGGCTGAATAAACAACCCAAAGAAAGGAGCAAGGACGTGCTTTCCTTTGCAATGGGAAAATTTGGCTTTCCAAAGCCACATCTCTGTCCAGCTTCCAGGGGAATAGGGCCTCCCTTCTGCAAGACTTGCCCATGACTGTGCAAACACTGCGGAAAGAGGAATGTTGGCTGGTGGAAATTTCAGCAGTAGAGGAGCCGGAAGATTGTGCTCTCACCAACTTCTGAACAACTCAAAATGCAGCTCCTGAGGCAAGTCATTGTCTTACAGGCTCCATACGGGAGCCTGGACATCAGGGCTGCAGTGCGTGGGCCTCTCCTGAGACACCCTGGGTCAGAAGTGTGGGAGATCCAGGGTGCCAAGGAACTACAGATCCCACAGACAGGCACATGCCAGGAACAAGACTCAGGGCAGAAACACTACTGGGAGGTGTCATCAAAAGCCCAAAGACCAACTAAGGTCCAAGATGAGAAGTGGATTTTCTCATGGACAGATGAAGGAAAGCTTGCAAAATTCACGGGATCTGAAAGCTTCCCCAGATTGGCTACCTGGCTTGACCCATGGTTTTGGATCCAGTATCCCATTCTCAAGCCCTCAAGAAGGAAGGAAGACGTGTTAAGGGCATATTTGCTCTTTCCTAGCATATCATCTCTATCCTACCAAAGACCAAGAAACCTTGCTGAGGACTTTTAAAAACAAAGAGCCTGTACGGTGTGTCTCAGAAGAGCACAAACCCTGAGGCTGCTATAGGAGATCCAATGCCCTGCTGAAGGCAGGTCCCAGTAGAGGAGGTATCTGGGGCCTTTCCAGTGAGCACTGGGTTTCTCAGAGGATGGAGCTCAGAGAATATCTTTGGATTCCCGTGCCAGAGTTTGGTCATGCTCATCGAGAAAAAGATTTGTGACTCTCCAAGAAAATCCAGCTGCTCTGTTCCCTCCACAAGGGAGCTGGGCACAGCATGAAGATCCCCCTTGGCATTCTTTGGCTTACTCTGAAGAAACTTCGCTCTTGCAGCATCTCCTTATCTGCACCACAAACAGAAGCAGCACAAGTTCCACAGGATCTTCAGGAAAATTTCTTCACATTGAGGGTGACAGAGCACTGGAACAGCTTGCCAAGAAAAGTTGTGGAATCTCCTTCTCTGGAGACATTCAAAAGCCACTTGGATGCATATCTAGTGTAAAATGCTCTAGTTGATCCTCTGCAGTCGCAGAGGGCTTAGACTAGATGATGTCCCAAGGTTGCTTCCAACCTTTATGATTCTAGGATTCTATGTATGCTTCTACACAAATTATTGAGGAAGGCCAAACTATGGTACAGGGACCCAGGGAAGACCTCCAGTCTCCTCCTGCCCTCAAAGATACTCAAAACTTCACTGGAAAAGGTCCAAAGATAACACTTTGACTGGGACCTGTCTTCTGCAGGGTGTTGGACCCAGATGGCTTCCAAAAAACACACTCAAGGAAACTGCTATTCTGACACTCTCTCCAGAAGGACCCGAGCATTTGGAACTGACACCTGCACCCCTTGCCAAGAACAGGTATTTCAAAGCCACCCATTGCCTTGAGAGCACTCACTTCTTGCATGGGGGCATTTCCCCATCTGCAAATGTCTGCATAGGCACAGAGTGGAGAAATGGCTCTGAAGGCTTTGATTAGATACTCATTTGCATGAGGGTTCACAATGGATTAGGTTCTGGGATGGGAAGATGCAATGAGGATGCAGGATGAGCAGAAAGCCTTTAAAGGAGTGCAAAGATAACTTAATCAAGCTGCAAACTTGAACATCAGCTGACAGAAACCACCCAACTGCCAGAAGCCCTGGGTCACTCGAGGACGCTCCAAGGAGAGAACAGGGTCATCAACAGTCCTCCCCCAGGTCTCCCACAAGGACCCTGCATGGCAGGCTGGGCTCTGGGAGCAGAGTTCTGCTCTCTCCACATTGTCCACCAAGCAAGGGGGGACCTTGAGGGCAGAGTCAAGTGGCAGCCCTGCACTTTCAGGTCATTGTGAGTGCCCATTGGAAGGAAATGATTCTTCCTTGTGTCTGACCCGTTGTGCAAGCATTTCCCTACATAGTATTTATGTCTTCCCTCTGCTGCTCATTCCCGGATCTGCGCTGTGTTTTCTAGGGACCTGGCTAAAAGCAAGAGATTTTCTGCTCTCCTTTTGTGGGAAAAGAAATACACAACAGATGGGAAGGGCAGAAAAGAATCTACTCTTCTTAAAAAAAAATTACTAAGTTACATATTAAATGCAATTAATAAATGGTGTTAACTCCCTTCCATGCTCTTGCAACACAAGGCTGCACCCACAGGGCAGGAGCTCAGGGTGGTAAATGAGTGTGGGCAGAACCAAGCCCGTGTTGTGAAGCCCAGCGCGAGACTCCCAAGGGTTTTGTCTTGTCCTGGGGGCCGTTTGGGGGTTGGCGGCACCTGGAGCTGAGGGGGTGTCAAACCTGCTGCAACAGCGTGTGCTGCGTCACCCCCGTGCTGCTATTGGCCCAGGATGGTCCTTGCAGCCCTGTGGGGAGGGGATTTGTGGCTGGGCAGGAGCTAGGATGCAGGGAGAGGATGGCAGGGCAGGGCAGCACCTGCTTCCCCGGCTGCCTGGGGCTCCAGCAGCTGCAGGAGGTGCCAAAGCCGCAGAGAGAGCCGGGCTGCGAGTTGTGTTGCTGCCCTGGGCAGGAGACTGTTCTCGTGGGCTGAGCTGATGGTCGAGCAGGTGGCCACGCTGGTGAGGAGAGCCTGAAAGGGGAGCAACTTGGGAGGAGGATGACTCCAGAAAGAGTGAGGAAGGGATGGCTTGGGGTGGCAAGGAATGGCCACGGGGTGGTGTGGGAAAGGGGATCTTGGGGAGGGAGCAGTGGGATGCAGGGAGCTCTGCATGGGGGTGAAGCAAGAGGCAGTGAGGAGCGCAGGGGTGAGGATGGGGGTCAGAGCAGCAGGGTGGCCTTGTGGTGGGGTCTGCTCTGGAGCCCGGACACAGGGCAGCGTCTGCAAGGCCCCCGGAGTGTAGAGCTGGGCAGAGGACACCTCATCCTGYGCCCCAGGGAGCTGCTGAGGAGTGGGGAGAGGAGGTGAAGACGACGGGCCTGGTGTCTCCATGGCCACCAGCACCAGGGCTTTGTGATGGGGGTGGCATCGTGCCCGCAGGCCACTGTGATGGGGCAGTCCCCATGGTGACCGTGTCCCTGCCGGGCTCCTCACTCTGAGGAGAGCGGCGCGACCAGCAGGGAGCAGATCCCCTTGGTGCTCGTGCGAGAGGCCCTCAGAGAGGTTCCTAGCGATGGAGAAGGAGCAGCAGAGCTGCTCGTCCATGGAGGGAATCTACGGCATGCAAGAGTGCGTGAGTGAGGTGAGTGGTGGGGCTGAAACCCGCACGGAGAGCAAGAGGATGTTGAGGAAGGAGACCTGGATGAAGATTGCCCAGCAGGAGCTCCCCCAGTGAAGGGACAGATATTCCTCTCCATGGGCATTTCCTTTTATAAAATGCTGCCCGACCTGCACTTTCCCCGGTGCTGGTGAGGCCGCCCCTCAGACCATTCACTCAGGAATCTGGTGAAGGGTCTGACACACAGACCTKCTGAGRAGCTGCTGAGGGAGCTGSAATCATTTAGTGTAGAGAAGAGGAGGCTCAGGGGTGACCTTATCCCTCTCTACAAGTACCTGAGAGAAGGTTGTCATGAGGCAGGATTGATCTCTGCTCTAAAATACCATTAGGAGAAGAGGAAATGACTTCCAGCTGCACCCGGAGAGGCTCAGTTTAGATACCAGGAAAACTTTCCACATTGAAAAAGAGATGAATGWRTGGAAGAGGCTGCCCAGGGAAGTGGTGGAGTCCCTGGTGGTAGCTGATAGTGTTCAAGAACTGTGCAGATAAGGAACTTAGGGAGATGTTTTAGTAAGCGTGGGGTTGTAGGGCTTTCCGTTGCTTTATATGGTTTAGATTGAGCACTGCCGTTGTCAAGGGTGTCAGTAGATGCAGGGATTTTCCAAGTGGGAAGGATGGAGGGAGGGGGAAGGATGTTGGTAACGTGGCCTTTGTGGTGGGCTTGGATTGCAGGAGGTGGAGGACATGGCCAGCGATGTCTCCTGCGCGGTGCAAGATCCTCCTGCGCGGTGCGCCTCCTTTGTCCCGGGAGCACAGAGCATTCCTGCTGAAGAGCAAGTGCCTGCGCTGGAGATTCCTGAAGAAGCAGCGGCCTCTTCTGCCCCGGGTGATCCCCCGCAGGTTGCGATGGCAGCTGGAGGTGCTTCCGAGGAGGCTGCACTCAGCAGCTCCCCCACTGCAGAGGTGCCACCCAGCTCTGCCCAAGGCTCCACTGCCAGGGACTGCGAGGAAATGGCCCCACCGGAATCCATGTTGCCCTTCGCATCGGAGCCTGTCGACCTCGTTGGGAGAACTGATGGAGAACCTGGCACAGAACAGAGGTCTGAGAGCCAGGGCCCTGTCCCGTGTGGCCCCACAGTGCCTGCTGTGGGTCTGGAGGACGCAGACGTGGGGCTGGTGTCTGCCCCCTTGAGCCGTCGTGGTGCCGCGAGCCCTGGAGCCAGGCAGCAGCCAGCGCAGCCTGATGCCCTGGCACGCACCGTGGATCAGGGCACACAGACAAGCTCGTGGCTACTGCAGAGCATGGAGGAGGAGCAAAGCGGAGCCTCTGCAGCTCATAAAGGGCCAGATCCCTGCGGTGCTGGGGCAGAAAGGGAGCTGAGCAGGCCTGGTAGCCCAGCATCCCCAGGCAAGGATGGCGGAGCAGGGAGAGCACAAGCAGCAGCCGCAGGGCAGGGCTTTAAACACCAGCCCGTGGGCATCATGTGCCACGTGCAAGGCAGGCTGCTGCGCGTGCACCAGGACAACACGGCGCGGTGCCTGGGCGTKCTCAGCATCAAGACGGAGGCGCTGGAGGAGCTCGACAGGAGCTGCCTGGCCCGCACGGGACAGAGCTTGGCCCAGATGCGGGAAACCTCTTTCCTGAGGAAGGAGCAGAGTCTGCAGGAGAGCCCGGCTGAGGAAGAGGAGGGCCGGGGGAAGCGTTTCTCCCTGTCAGCATCAGGATCCCTCAATGTGAGACCCAAGGAGGTGAGTGCAAGGGAGGGCTGCGCCAGGCGGGAGCCCTCTCCGTGCTGGGGCAGCAGCCGGGCCACGCTGTGACAGCCGAGTTGTCCCAGCACTGGAGGAAGGAGCCCCAGGAGACCTTTCCTGWAKGGAAAAGAAGCTCCCTTCACACATGTGCCTCTCTYCTCCTAGCTCCTTGCCAGAAACTCCTTCCACAACCTGTGGAAACCAGAGATCTCACAGGTGGAGCTCCTCAAGGACGCCACGACCAAGTGGGAGGTGCTGGAGCGGCTCTATGTTCATGCCCCGGAGCAGAACATGAAAACAGGAGAG
>NW_020455943.1:0-50891 GCF_003342845.1 Nothoprocta perdicaria
AAAAAAAAAAAAAAAAAAAAAAAAAAGTATTCTGGGGAATTAAACAATGCTACTGATTAAGATACAAATGGTCTAATTTGTTTGCCATTGGTGGCAGTTTGGCCATGTAATAGCAATTCATTTGGCTTCCATTTATTCCCTGATAGTTTGAATCCAGCATTTGGCAAAAAAAGACTAAGAGGAAAAGAAATGTTAGTGCAATCTGCCTATGTAAGGGCACTTTATCTGATGGAAATACAATGGAGCGCAGTAGAAAATCCAGACAATAGTCAGACTATTTTCTAAAAGATAATCTGTGTATTTGCTGCAGATTCTTATAGTTAGTAACAGATGGGAAGAGTGATTGGGATGAAAAGAAGGCTGGAAATGAAACTGTGGAAAGCATGATACAGGAGGAGATGACAGGGCAGCTGGAAGATGAGGCGCAGGAAGCGGTTGGCAGCCCTCCATGCCATTTTTCAGCAATGTCAGTCCTGCTGTAGCTGCAATTGCTGGGTTTCCAGGAACCTATTCCTGAGGCCCCCTTTTAACAGGGTGCCATTTGGAATCACTTTGAGTGAAGTTAAGTGCTGTTTATTAAAGATATTGGCAGCAACCTGTCAAATGAAACTGTGCTTGAGAGAATGATGCACAATTGATCCTGCTCTGAGTTTCAGCTGAGAGTTATTAGTATTATTTCTCCCTCTCACCTCCTAAATCCTAAAGCTGTTATTGCCACTCCAGAAACTTTGAGATATGCCAGTAAAGTTGGGATATGATAATGTGTTTGGTTATTTCAGAGCCACGCTTTGATCATGGTGGATGTACTTTACTGGAATTCTTTCAGGGATATTCACATTTTGTGCCACAGAGGAAACTCCCATGTAAGCTTATAGCGTATAAACAACTGTGCAGCAACTCTCCAGGGAGAGTTTCTTGTGGTTTAAGTGCAATGTGTATCCAGGTGGCAGCAGTAAATAAGAAAAAGCATAATTCCTTTTATTTGATGATCCACACTAGATATTGAGAAAGGGATGCATTTTATTTTACCTGAAGGAAATGTGGATAAATCTTGCTATGCATTTACTTTTGACTATATTGTTAGCACATCCTTTTGACAAAAGAAAGAAAAGCTGCTTTACATGTAGGATAAGGAAAGAAGCTGCTTGTGGGTGTCCCCAGAGAGCAGTTGGTGCACTGATATCCGCTCTAGACTTAGATTATTGGAGAAGGAAATTATTGGAGAAGGAAAACCAAACAACAAAGAGAGTAACAGAGCAAATGAAGGGAAGGGCTGCTAGAAAAGGGGGCTTAGGAAGATGAAAACTGTCAGAACAATCAGCTAAGGCTGTAAAACAGCGGATCAAGTTCTATGGAGGAAGAGAAAACATAAGTAGATGAATGGAAAAGGAATAGAGAGGATCAGGAAAAGACATTAAAAGGTAGGCAGACAAGATATTTGGGACTGCTCAGAGATGCCTGTTGTCCATCGTATGCTTGATCACTGCAGCTCAGCAGCACAGTAAATTTGTTGTTTTAATAATAGATTTGTCTCATTCATTACCATGATCCAAGAAAGCCTAAAGCCTAGAGCCAACAACTTAACAGAAATGACTCTGTCATGCTCATGACTTAAAATCATCAACCTGAACTCATATTAGTCGATATGAGACTGAGTCAATCTTTAGAAAGGAAGACATCCAAGTTAATAGCACCAGTATTTCATAAATGCAAGTTAAATGCATAACCACTTAAATCTGATTCTGTAAGAAGATGGAGAGCTCCAAAATGCTACTCGTGTTTTACAGGGATGAATTTTACTTTGGAAATCTCTGTTTTCCACCCCATAGAGGAGCTGAAATAGCTTCAGGTGCTTCAAGATAAGCAGAAAGAAGGTGAGTACATACAGCCCAGGAAGATTCTGCTGCCTTCATGTGTATGGCTAACTCAGATGTGTCTTGAAAAGTATCGGCCTCCATTCAGTTATCTAATATGTCTCAGGGAGTCTTCAACATTAGCCATGTTACTTGTGTATTCACCTTATCAAATGTGGCATAAGATAATTGCTTAGCCCGGAAACTTGCAAGAACATAAAGACTTCAGCTCATGTGGGAAAAGAGACAACCCGTGGCCAGACTGCCATGTGATGGCTGTCCTCTTGTACAAAGAAATAAATAGAGAAATTAACAACTTTTTGCAGATCAGGGTATGCACAAATATGTATCTAGTAAATGACTTTCTAACTTGACACTTATAATCACTCCATGATTAACTCAATCAGATGCTTTATCTTGTCTGTCACATAGACATAGTGATCGTTTATGGCTCTCCCACTGATTACTGTAAGAGTATAGTTCAGAGTTTATAAAAGATTTAGTAGCTTTTGTTATTAAAAAGGTTAAGTTCAAGCTTCAGCTAATAACTTATTTTCACCAAAGATCTACTAAACAAGCAAAGCATAAAATTAGTCACATTTGAATTCAATTTATGAAGTTAATCACCGTAGAGAATCACTGATAATGTAGCAAATGGGGGTTACTAGATAACAGATTATAACACATTGCAATGAAATGGAAGAAGTAGAGGACTTTAATTTATTTATAAACTAAGGAATGCATAACTTTTGTAAGTGAACTGATCAAATATAGTCAACCTCTTTACAATCACTCTTGTTAAGTAGGATGATTTCACATTGCTGTGCTTTCCTAATATTTATCATAACTTTAGCAAGTGAGAGAAAATATAAACCACTGTAATTTCTAGAGCCCAGTTTCTCTGCCCACAGAAATACCATTTTTTTTTCTGATTATTTTGAGTCATTTGTGACATTTATGTGGAACTCTGGGTATTTTTCTTCTCTGGTGTTTTTCTTCTCTCTGGACATCCTTTTTTACCTTTTTCAGCAAGCACAGTGACTGATGCTAAATCACAATGATGTCTAGTTCACTGATCTACCATTTTCCAGCTTAGCTCCTTCCTATAGTTCCTCCTCCAGTTTTTGGATTTAATTTACTTTCTTCAGTTTAGTCATATCTCTAAGTTATTTTTCTATATGAGCCTTGATTTGATTTTTTCTCTGTGATATCAAATCTAAAATGCCTGGGTTTCCTGCTCTTCTGGTTTCTCTAAGTCCTTTGTGGAACACTAATAAAGCCCCTCTTTGTAACACATATAATATCAAGAACTTACTAAGTTGTTTGCAATGTAATATGTCAGTCAAAGTTGTTGTCAACATGTATTGTACTACATTAAAATCAAAGCCAGAATGTATTGTAAAGATGAACTCTTCTTCTTTTCAGCAATGTGTCAGAGTTTCCATGCTAGGTGACAAATTTATGCCAAAAGATCCTGCTTGTTTATTGCTTGCAATGCCTCCACAAAGGATGTCTTTCACTTGGCCTCAAACCTTGCCAGTCAGTCAGGCTCTTTGTCTCACTGTTCCTTCACATATACTCAACTTCCAGCTGGAGTGGGACCTGTGGACCTGTCACGTGCCATGATAAAATGTCTGCCTGTTTTGATGGTGTAGAAAATTTGTTTTCCTGTATTTTGTGTTATCCAGCAAAGAACTGAGAAGGATGCCAGACATACTCTCTCCCCTTCATAAACTTGTCTTTCATGCCTAATTTATGCCTATCATGATCTAACAATATTCACTGTGTGAATTATATCCATTCATTTAAGCTAAAATTTTCCAAATAAATTCAGTTAAAATTCATCTCACCTTTGTTTTCTGCAATTTGGAGTTTACATTTGCTTTAAAACACATGCAAAACCATTTTAATTGATTCAGTTGGATGAAAGCAATTGAGAATTAACTGGTGGAGTGGTCAAGCAAAATATTTTTTGTATTCATTGTTCCATAATACTCACTGTACCAAAGTTTGTAGCCTGAAAGGAAAATGGAAGCTACTTATATTTTTAATAAGTAGTCTGTTATAATTATCTGCACATTAGTAAATTTAAAAAGGAACTTCTGTGATTGCAGATGAGTTATTAAGTAAAACAGTTTACTTAAGATTGGCCTTGCAAATGAATATCAGATACATAAACGCAACTTCTGTTTATCTGGTATGAATGTGTATGGTAATGAACTTAGCTGTACTCTCTGAGCTGCATCATCATCTGATGTTTGCTTTGAAGGTTAGTCTTGAGCATCTAAGAATACAAGTGCTGATTTTCAAAGATATCCAGTAAAATGCAGAACATGCCAGCAGCTGAAAACAAAACTGAGCAGTCCACTCTTGAATACTTAAAATTCGGTACATGCAGATATATTGAGGCTTAAGATGCAATAGTAGCCAAAATGGCTAGGTGTATATTTCTACAACTATTGATTAAAAACTGATCTTTTGGAAATTTTACTGTACAGAAGTTATATATGATTTTATGGCCCCAATTTTATTACTGAAATCTCAGAACTTCTGACTGTTATGTTTCTTTAATTTCTGCACCAAAATCATATTTTTCACATAGAAGATTAATCTGATGTACTTTTATTTTATCTTTCAATTTTAGAAGGAAACCTAGAAGAATGTTTCAGATTTTTTTAGATTGTTTCTAAGTTTACAAGATTACCTCAACTGAATCATATATACATTTTCTATATTAGATGCACATAGCTGTGCAGATTTAAATTAAATTTAATTAAATTTAATTAATTTTTTTTCTAGACAGAAAAATGGTCATATACATCTGCAGTATGTCAGAATTAACAAATTCAATCATATTTTCCAAAGAGTGCAAATGAAGTTCTATTAACTTATAACAGTTTTTAACTACCTTTAGGCCATTTAATGTATATAAGTATCTGAATGGAGGGTGCAGAGAGGATGCGGCCGAACTCTTATCAGCCATTCCCAGTGATAGGATGAGAGGTAATCGGTACAAACTGAAACCCAAGAAGCTCCACCTGAATGTGAGGAAAAAAATATTTAATTGGAGAGTTACAGAACACGGTCACAGGTTGCCCAAAGAGTCTGTGGAGTCTCCTTCCTTGGAGATATTCAGAAACTATCTGTACACAATCTTGTACACAAAGGGCAATGTGCACTGGCTGAACAGGGAGTGGGACTAGACGGTCTCCAGAGTTCCCTTCCAACCTCAACCATTCCGTGTTACTCACATATTTCTACATCTATTTCTGCTTATGGCAACAGATCTGATACACATTTTCTGTGCTATGTACCTGTCAGTTCACAGTGGATCCAGTGCTCTGCACAGAGCATGAAGGGTGGGCCAGAGGAGTTATGTGTGTTTTCTACCAGTGATCAGCTACTGCTTTTGTTCTTGCTCCAGAGCCATCAGCTAGAAGGTCCAGAGCAGGGATAGAAGTTCTCATAGGTTTGCAAATGGAAAAGAACACAAAAATCTCAGTCCACATAGCAAGGAACCTGGAGTTCAGTATGAAGCAATCACTTTAAAATTAGACACCTGATATATTTTGCTTTTTTTCATGCTTTTATTCTACCTTAATTTTATTGTAGCTTTCAGAGTGAATTCCTCTCTAGGCCTAACCTTTTATTCCTTTTTGATGATAAATGCAAAGAACAGGATGACTCAGCTACGAGATTACTTTGTTACTTCATGTACCAAGGTAAAAAAAAGTTGGTTACTTGTAAAAGTTTATCTTTTATATCTTCAGAATAAAAACATGCTGGAAAGTTATGAACAATTAAACTAAACAAGCTGTACTGAATGAAAATTCTTTTTCATAATTCTACAGAAATTAGGGCATGCGCCAAAGTATTCTTAGAGAACTTAGCTGGCTTGTGAGAACTGTAGCTGGAAACATTGATAAGAAGCAGAATTACAAATCATTTAAAGATGCATAATGAAAGCGATGCTTGGCATGTATAAAAAATAACAGGTCATGCTTGACAAATTTGCTTACACTTTTTAGATTACTGTGTGCTGGTTCAAGTAGTCATTATTCATAAGAAGCTTATCACTGACTTCAGTGTATTAAGATCAGGATTTTAATTGATAGGTAAGAGTGAAAAGGAAGTAAGAGTGAAAAAGGCTTAGTAAACAGAAAATGCAGAGAGTAATAAAGAGGGTGTAGAAATTCTGAATATGAGAAAGAAGTTAGAATTTGCCTTTCTTAGTTACTAAAATTATTTCAGCTAAAATAGTTTAAGTTCATCAGGTTGCAGGTTTTGACTCTAAGGTTTCTATTATCTTTTAATCTCATTTTTTTTCCATTGAACAAGGCATTTTGTTTAGAACTTTACAGGATTGTCTTACTAAAACATTTGTGATCAAAGGAAGGAAATGTAATAAAACCTTGCTCTCCTAGTTTAATTAATGTCATTATTGCTTTTGGTCCTTAGAAGGATGAGTTCTCTAAGCAGGCACTATACCCTTTCAGAAAAGTAGAATTACAGGAAAATTTTTTGAACACAGTTTTAAGAGGCTTCAGAAGAGTAAATCAAAAAAATACATACAGTGTTTCACTATTAAAAAAAAAAAAGGATATTTTTAATAATAGAAGAGTGAATAAATAGATTAAAAAGTAATAAATAAACTAATGAAACTAGTGTACGTGTTGAGACTTCACTGGCAGATTTCAGTAGGAAGTGAAAAAGAACTAATCTGCAGGATTAATGTCTATAGATAAGACTTTTAGAAGAAGTCAAGGATTTGTCAGGAGAAAAAAATTATTTTAAATTTGTAAGAAATTAATTGAATATTTCAAGCTTGCAGTTTTGGAAATATCCCATACTTGTTCTTTAAATAAGATGGGCCAGAATATATGCTTTTTTTTCACTTATAAAGTATACTCAGTGAGTTGGTGATTTGTGCCTGACAATCACAGATATTCATGAAAAGAAAGTCTTTGGTGAGTAGTGGACTGAGTTATGGATCTACATAATTCTTTCTTATAAAGATAATAATTAAAAGGGTTATTCATTAGATATTATCTCTATCATCAAGACATTAAATGGACTAAATTCATGTCTCTGGCGCCCACCATCTTCACTGAGAGGGAAAGATGTTATATTTTTACAATCTACAAGCATTAAAACATTATATGGGGGAAATGTGTCACTTATCTAATAGTATTGGAATCAATCAACCAGTCAATCAACAAGGATTGCTACCTGGCCAAATATCCTTCTGGCCCATCTTGACATTAGTCTTCTTATCTACTGGTGAAAACATTAATCTATATTTTATTTTATTTGTTATTATTCTTATTTTCAGTGAAAGGTTATAGTAATGGGAAGCAACATCAGAGTTCCTTAATTCTGAAGGAAGATTTCATTCTTTAATAAACTTGGGATAAACAAAGGATGACAGGACTCAGTGAACACTGTGGTTTGAAATGAAGAGAGAATGAAGCAATATAGTAAGTATAAAAGTAGCAATGATATACAAAATATTTGGAAACTCATCAGCTTGCCTTCTAATAACAGATATATGTAAATGATAACCTCACATGCACTATATAAAGGCTTAAAGTAAAAATGTTGTACTTGCTACAGGTTTTGTGTGTCTTTGAAATTCTGGAGAGTAGAGGATGAAAGTAATCAGAAAAAAAAATATCTTTTTTAATAAGTATGTAAATTCTGAAAGTATGCCTAAATAAAAGTAAAAAAGAATTTAATGAAAACTAGAGATTCGGGAACAAAATAATTAAAACTACTTAGAATCTATATTTATAGCATTTAAAGAGGATATAGGAAAATACTAGCTTTAAATAAACTATATTTGACATACTATATATTAACCTATACTAATCTATTAAGGAAGTAAGAATCTTATTTTTTTTTTTTCAAAACACATCTGCAGGAATTTTTCCCACACTGGCTATAGAAATTAATTCAAGAAAAGCTCAGATAATTCACGGTGATTATTTCTGACTGATCATAATCTATAGCATGCAAATGATCTTTATCATCATCAGATGTACTCTTGCTAATTAATATTCCTGCACAGAACTCCATAATGATCTGCTTGTTTTGGCATTGAAAGAACATGCTAATATGGTACAAGAGTAGAAGTAGGTAGAGGTTTGTCGATGAGGCACAATTAGAATTGTATATTTGATCTCTGCAGGTGGCTTGTGTGCAGGTGACACCATGTACTTTGCTTGCTTTAGGTTAGTGACTCTCCTGAGGATCTCTGTACACAACTAACCTGTAAAAAATTGACAGGTAGAAATTATTTGTGTCACATGAAATAGTTCTGCTCTAAAATGAGATCTTTCCCTTGCTTATACAGGAAATCAAGCATGATAAGGTGATGTAATAAAATAAATGAAGTTCATTGGTGTGAAATAGTCCACTTCTCCCCATTCTCCATGCATCTGTTTTTGCGTGTTTTCAAGGACACTTTGTCCTTGCGGTAAGAAATAGATGACAGTTGACTTTTCTTTCCCCTGAATTGTTTGTTTTATAATGAAGCTAAAACTTCTCTGATAGAAAGAATTAGAACAGCTGCTTCGGCATCTCAGCATGTGAAAACATTTTAAAGTATCAGTAACTTATTTGAACCAGTATCATATAACTGAGCTAAAATTAGGCAGGAGAATAAAGAATTATAATTCCCTGACTACTAATGAGTAAAATTCAGGATTCATTTTCTCTTCAACTCTAATAAGTAAAACTGCAGAGCTTCCTTTTCTGCTTTAATCTTATTAAGAAATTTGTCTATTAATGATGCTACATACCTAAAGAGTCATTGTCCATGATGACCTTTAGGAGTCATACAAGAACATTTGTATAATTGCCTACTTGGCCTTGGAAGTATGACATTCAATAATTAACAAGTTATGGTTATTTTGTTCACCAGCACCTACAGATGTGAAGTAAAACATTTCTCAAATGAATTATTAAAATTAATGTCCTGTCCTTATTGCCACAATCACCGCATTCCTAGGCTTGTCACTTCTGTGGCCAGACTGTCCCATTTCATGGAAAGTATGCCCCTGGATATTTTTTCCTGTTTCAAGGAAATTCATTTCGATGTGAGGATTCTGTGAAGTTTAAGTTCAACAATGTCATCTGTGAAAGCTGTCTAGATCTATGAAGATCCTATGAAAGACTGTACTCCAAAGACTTGAAGAGCTTATTACAGACTACTGTGGCTTCTACAGCCTCAAATTTAACTGTATCATAGAATTTTGTTCTAATATTAGAATGAGCTGCAAAAAAAATATAAAACTGACTGGTGAACTCAAGAAAAGCAGACACTTATCATAATGTCCCAGAATCTGCAAAGTGATTTGTCATATGGTTGTTACATTGCTGTCCTTCGGTCTCATAAAAAAGTATTTGAGAAGCAGCTATCAGCAGGTGGCTATACCCTCAGTATTAATCAGGAGATCACCAAAGGCTGTATGTAAGGCGGTACATAAGGTATGTAAAGGCAGAGAGAGACATGTTAACAGTAGATGATGAATTAACTGTGAATGATATGGAAAGGAGAATAAAGGCCACAGTGCAGTTGCAGCTGGCTGGATTCTGCAACATTTTTCTCTAAACTGCTAATATCTTAAAGTAGCAAGAAAAGACAGAATCACCATTGCTGTAGAGACAACAGCTAAACGACTGATAGGTGTGGTACAGACTGCCATAGATGGGTCATTTTTTTTTGTTTTGTCTTGTACCTAAGACTTTGCACTTTGTCTTTGAACCTAAGAACACATCATGATTCTTGAATAGGAAGAGGAACATGATGTGAACAGTTACTCCCTGAATGCTTCGTGGTTTTTTTTTTTTTTTTTTTTTTTTTTTAAGACTTTGCACTTTGTCTTTGAACCTAAGAACACATCATGATTCTTGAATAGGAAGAGGAACATGATGTGAACAGTTACTCCCTGAATGCTTCGTGGTTTTTTTTTTTTTTTTTTTTTTTTTTGGTGCAAAGTAGATTATACAGCTTGGGAACATGTGAAAAGCAGCAAGAGTGAAATGAAGTTCAGTTATAGTGTCACTCAAGTGATATTGTGCAGACTGTCAGCATGTTTAGAGGCATCAATTTATGCTAGGGTCCCTGCTTCCATATAAATTAATCGTGTTGAATTTCCTGTTATAAACATCTTCACAGGCATATGAGAACTGCACATTGCCGTTCTACTCTGGAGAGCTCTCAGTTTCTCCTAATGTAGGAGAATCTCCTAATGTTCATTCTCCTAAACGAAACAAGACATCCTGGGAACCATATACATGGACAGAGGATGACATTTGTGTTTTCATTCTGACTATACTCAGGATAAGATGTATGTGAGGTATGTGTCAGACAGAGCCGTGCCTGTCTCTGTGACACTATGTGACTTTATTGATATAGTCCATATCTCAGGAGATTGATACAAGCATTCTTTGCTTCTTCCAACTTCCAGTTTGAAGTCATCCAGGACAAACAGGACTGGACAACTTTTCTAATATGGACAAAGGCTCTAAAACATGACAAGCATTAGACTTCCCTCATCAGGTACAGGCAATTTTTGGCTGGTGTATGCTATCAAAAGAATGCTAACAAAATAGGAGGTGCAATGAATAGATGTAATAAATAAGGAGGTGCCTTTCAGAGGGCATACGAGGTTCTGTATATTTTATATTGTTACCTGTAGATATGTGAACCTGCATCTAAACAGGTCAAAACCTTTTTTTTTTTTTTTTTTTCTTAATGTTGCATAGCAATCAATGTATTATGTCTCCTGCAGAGATGCATAGAAAGATAAGCAGTCCATGAGTTAAACTTACATTACATGTTTAATTACTGTGAAATACAAATTCAACCAAAGTTGAAAAAAAAGTACTTAGGCCTTTGCATTTCAATTTTAACAGTAAAAGTTAGGTAATAGAGTAAGATCTAATAGGGTTAGAGAAGTATGGAGTTGAAACATGCAGATGGGGATTATAAGTGTTGTAGGATATGAGTTAAAAAAAAAGAGGGGCTAGTTTTTGTTTCTGTTTTTCTAGGCTCAGACCAGTTTCTTTTCAAATACAAAATGTCAGAGCAGTTTGTGGAAAATATCCTCTTTGCTTGCATACATTGGCAGAAGAACGAGACTGGAATTCAAAGATTCTGTGGAAATTTGCAGCAAAGAACAGGATTCTCAGCTCTTCTCAGCTCTGCAGTGAGTTCTTAAGAGCAAAGCCTCTCTGGTCAGCAAGAGCCCACTAACATTATTAGACCTGAGAATCTGTTTTGATGTACTCACTTTAGGTTTTATATCGAATTTATATAGAATTAATATTATACAACTGTTCTACTTGTAACTCGATGAAAAACCTATTCACAGAATCACAGAATATTTAAGGTTGTAAGGGACCTCTACAGGTCATCTAGTCCAACCTTCCTGCTCAAGCAGCCACACCTACAGCATGTGGCACAGGGTGGCATCCAGGCGGGTTTTGAAGACCTCCAGAGTAGGAGACTCCACAACCTCCCTGGGCAGCCTGTTCCACTGGTCTGTCACCCTAACAGGAAAGAAGTTGCTCCTCACCTGGAGACGGAACTTCTTGTGTTTCAGCTTGTGGCCATTACCCCTCGTCCTATCGCTGGCCACCAGTGAGAACAGCTTGTCCCCTTCCTCCCTGCATTCTCCCTTCCTGAACTTATTCATGAATATTAATCAGATCCCCTCTGAGCCGTCTCTTCTCCAGAGAAAACAGGCCCGGCTCACTCAGCCTCTCTTCATACGAGAGATGTTCCATTCCCTTAATCATCCTGGTTGCCCTTCTCTGGACCCTCTCGAGAAGCTCCACGTTCCTCCTATACTGGGGAGCCCAGAACTGCACACAGTACTCCAGGTGCGGCGTCACCAGAGCTGAGTAGAGGGGCAGGATCCCCTCCCTTGACCTGCTGGCAACACTCCTCCTGATGCAGGCCAGGATCCCATTGGCCTTCTTGGCCACGAGAGCACACTGCTCACTCATGGTTAACTTAGTGTCAACCAGGACTCCCAGGTCCCTCTCCGTGGAGGTGCTTTCCAGCAGGTCGACCCCTAATCTGTACTGGTGCCTGGGGTTATTCCTCCCCAGGTGCAGGACCCTGCACTTGTCCTTGTTGAACCTCATGATGTTCCTCTCTGCCCAACTCACCAGCCTGTCCAGGTCCCTCTGGATGGCAGCACAGCCCTCCGGAGTGTCGGCCACTCCACCCAGCTTGGTGTCATCTGCAAATTCCTCAAAAGCAATTTTGCAAAATCAAGATAAATGTTTGAACACTAAGGGAGCAGGGCTTGATATTCTTACCATTGAAATTAATGATGAAAATTCAGTTCAAATCTGCTTTAACAGTATTGTTGTTGTTTTATTTAACACCTTTTAATAATCCAGAAAATTCCAGTAAACAGTTAACAGAACTATAGTAAAATTATTTTCTTTGATTAAAATTGCAATACTATAAAACTTTTGGTGTTTTGTAGTTTTAAATTTTGTCATTTCAAATATTTGAATAATGCAAGAAATGTTCTGTACACAGCACATTGTCGGTCATTTTTTATTTTTTGAGAAGAGAGAGAACAAACTTCCATTTGCTTAGGCTAGCATATGCTGCAATGGGCTAAATGTGAGTATTTGAATAGGGAAGTAAAATACATCTTTTTTTTTTTTTTTGAGAAACTTAAATCTTAAAAGGTTACCTTGTTATTTCTATGTTTAGTCAATTGTAAAATAAATTACCTACATTCACACACATACTGATTTATGATTCGTACACATGCTGCTTTATAACAGAAAAGGAAGGAAGGTTGCATATACTGCAGATTTTAGATTCTAGATTCAAGAAAAGAATAAAAGATGCTGGTTCTTTGAAAATTTAATGCACAACTCCTACCACCTTAATGATGTACCATGGAGTTACTCCAAAATGTATAAAACAAAATCCCTGATAATTTTTTCTCTCTTACCTCAAACATTATTCCACTAACGCCCTTAAAATGCTGTATGTATGAACATACACACAAACACATGCATGAATTTAAATAATACAGTTCTATTATTATTGATATCATTATTATGAATTATTATTATTGCTATGCACTCCAAACATGCTAGGCTTCAACAAAAGCCATTGGTACGCCACCATTTCTATCTGGGTAAAAGCATATCTAGAGTAGAGGCTCCCTCACCATGCTTACTCATGTGAATGGTTTCAAGAATGCTAATGGTTTTACACTGATGAGCAAGAAAGGAAAAGGTTGGACTGTGTAATTAATTTCATTTCCAGCTGTTGAGATTTCAGACTATCATTCTAAGCTCTCTAAGAAAGCATCTTCTTTTTCTTTGCTTGTTTCCAGGCAAATTGATCAGAGGTGCTTTGGGGGATTGGCTGTGTGCCCAGTTTCACAAATGCCAAAGACTCCTGCACATTGAGTTAATTAAAATTGACTGCTTGTTTTAGGCAGAAGAAACAGGCTAAATTCTGGACTGTTCTAAAGAATGATTGAACAATTTAGGCAAACAAAATAGCCTGCTTCTGTGTTTGGGAGTAAAAATAATGTATTGCTTTGTCTTGAAAAAGCAGATCATATTTTTATTTTGTTTTCACTTCCACCTCAAAGGCTTTCTCTGCTTTTTGTGTGTGTGCGGATTTTTTTTTCCTCAGATGCAGTGAATTGTAAAATGTTAAATCTTTGTATCCCAAGGACAGGAAGACCATATAAGACAAAGGTACAGGCGGATTTTACAGAAATAAATTCAGAATGAACATATTAATGACAATATTAATAACAAAGAACTGTGATCCTGGAGTTGTTTAAGACTCATAGGTGATTCCCTTTGACCAAATCTTCCCCAGAACCCAGTGTGACTTTTTCATTCTGGTTTCCCAAACTGCTGCCATCTACAGCTCAGGAACTGTCATATGCCTAAAAGCAGCTAAGTACCAAAGATCTCCTAAGGACATTTGATATGCATTTTGTGAGAAAAAAAAGTCACTGATTTTTTCTGTAGAGCTTCAGTGAACTAAAATCCTGTTCAATATTTATAGCATTTAGAATTGCAGTTCAGGGGTTAAGGGGTTAAAATTCACATATTCCTGAAGATGTTTTTATTTCCAGGTTATACTGTGGTCTGAGGTGGTCAAGGGGAGTCATTTCTCCTTCTTTTTCTTCTACTGTGCATGAAATATTTTATGTTTCATAGGGAAAGAGGTAAAAAAAGAAATTGGGGGGAGGAGGGAGAACCTCTAGAAAGAACATTGCACAATAATTCAGCATTTGTAATGTTCATAAATTCCATCTTTGCTTCAAAGCTTCTTTTATACTCTAAGTAACCATTCTTTTTTGGAAGGAAGCTGAACAGACTCCGAAAAGAAACCTGTAATTGCTAATTTTTCCCAAGGAGTGCTGTCCCCTCTAGTCTATGGAGGCAAGTCTCTAATGGGTCTTAGATTTTGTGCTTATTTGTATATTTGTGTATATATATCTTACTGTATGTGTGTGTGTGTTTATGTATATGTATTTGTACAGTGATGAACAAAGGTTGCTGAACAAATATGGCGTATGATACGTTAGAGTATTCCTCAAGCGAGAAGTGACATGAGTTTGGTGTTAGTAGATGACATCATATCATAGGTTTGTTTTAACAGAGAATGCTTAGGCTTCTGAAAGCATTTGTCTGAGGAGAAAGTTTTGGTGGACTCATAGGGTTTAGGAAACAATTTGGAAGAAAATCCCAAGAGCCATGTGCCATGGATCTATTTGCTCAGGGGTTTTGTTTTGTTTTATTTTTTTGAACCTCCCATGAAAGAAAAAAAAATATTTGCGTGAAAATGCAGTTGTAGCACAACTTCACAGCTGTAGCACAACAACAAACCCCCCAAAAGTATTCTGAAGAACAAGAAAATGTAAAATGAGAAAGGTCGGAGAAAGGACTGAAAGAAGAAGGCAAGGAATTATTTTCAGAGGGACTCTAGTAAGAAGGTAAGCACAATGCAATACAGAGTTACTACCTGAAGGGATTTGTGTCCTCTGAAGGTTGCTGGCCTTTTATTGAACAGAATATGCATATGCTAAGTTCCAGACAACACCATTTCTCAGAAAGGAAGTGCTCCATGACTAAATAATTTGTTATATGTTGAAGAATATATAGAATATAAAGAAGATTGTAATCAAAGAGCAAACTTTGCTATAAAAAATAGGTGAAGGAATAAAATATTATACACATAGAAGGTATGTGTATAATGTATGTGTTTGCTCCTCTTTCTGTGACAAACCCTATGAGTCCACAATATTTACTTTATTTTTATTTCTCCAAAATAAAAATATTTTACATAACACAGAAATATATTTTTCTTAAGATACATTTATTAGACAAAAATCTAAATGTACCTTCCATTTAGAGCTCATTTAGAACTAGCGTGGATATATCACTGAACAGAGATACACATCCCCATCTTTTGTTTCTTAAATCATTGCTAGTTTACTTTGTAAATAACCTTCCTCCCACTAATTCATTGTTTTCACATTAGTTATATTTTATCAATAAATTCTCATGAACAAATAATGATTACTTAACATTTCTAG
This sequence comes from Nothoprocta perdicaria, assembly GCF_003342845.1. Taxonomy (NCBI): domain Eukaryota; kingdom Metazoa; phylum Chordata; class Aves; order Tinamiformes; family Tinamidae; genus Nothoprocta; species Nothoprocta perdicaria. The sequence continues at coordinate 15,461 of NW_020455943.1, forward strand.
AGTGGATTTTTAAATTGAAACTTTTTTTTTTTTTGTAGCCTGCACATGTAAAATCTGAACCAAGCTTTAAAAAAAAAAAAAAAAAAGTTTTAAAGGAGTTTTAAGTCAGATAAAATATATGCAATATAACAGAATAAAAGACTAAATTCTTTAGCAAGGAAATTTTCTTGTTACTTCTGGAATTAGATGCTTAAAAGTTTTAACTCAACATCTAGAAATTGCATTTATTGATGTATTTCTAAATAAAATTATCATAATTTTCATCTTTGTACTTATTGAGTTTTGTGTTATCTAAAATCACAGAATAAAAGCAATAGACAAGTATCAGAATAACATCCAACTTGAATAACAGTTACATGGAAAAAAATCTAATAAGGCTAGTGGGTCTAAAGAATTTGATTCTTCATCAAAATCTATTTACAGTCTCTGAAATGATGCTGTCTCTATTAAAGGTAAGCAAATAATTAAGCTTAACTGATATGCCCAGAGAACAGTAAGCCAGAAACAGTTTGAAAGGGAGGGGATTATTCAAGCTAACTTATAAGAAAAGAAGGTGAGAAACTTGTCACTGCAGCAAGATAGTTATCACAGCTTTAAGATAAAAATCCTTACTTGAGAAGAGAATTTAATTTAATCTTAGATAAAGAAAGATTGATTTTCTTTTTCATTTTCAGTTTTCATTCTCTTACAGAGGTAACAAAATGACTAATGTATTGAAAGTAACATGTAAGCAAAACAAAATAAGTGCCAACTCTTAAAGACTATTTCTACTTTTCTAATATGACTTTATGCATAAAAGAAGCACTTACTATTGTCTTTTTTGCATGCATTTTTGGAAGCTCTCTGCTGTAGACATAACCACTCCCTTATTCATTGGTGTGTATCTGTATAGAATTTAGTTAGTACTACAATAGAAATATAAAACTTAAAGAAAATTTAAAAAGTTATGTACAATTTTCAGAGTGAACATTTTTTTCTGGCATTGGCTCCATTGTTTGTTCCAGCTCACACCCTTTTGTCTGGATTTGTTACTCCTATCTAACTCTAGCTTACACATTCACCACAGATTTCTTTTCTTTCTTTCTTTCTTTCTTTCTTTCTTTCTTTCTTTCTTTCTTTCTTTCTTTCTTTCTTTCTTTCTTTCTTTCTTTCTTTCTTTCTTTCTTTNTTCTTTCTTTCTTTCTTTCTTTCTTTCTTTCTCTCTCTCTCTCTCTCTCTCTCTCTCTCTCTCTCTCTCTCTCTTTCTCTCTCTCTCTCTCTTTTTCTCTTCTCTTCTTCCTTACCTCCCCTGTCCCACTTTTGGTTTTGATCCCCTTCTTTCACTTATTTCCGTTTAACAAAAATGTACTCGAAGAAGTTAAAGGTCATATGCAGTTCAAGCAGAAAAATGAAGAATCAACAGAAAGATTTAACTTTTCTTCTTCATCTCCAAAAACTGCATAGCTTTTGAGATTCTTTTTGAATTCTCTTGCAATGGCATGTGATGAACACGTAATTGATAAGTAAATACATTTTGTATAATTTATCCTCTTAGAGAGTATCTATCTGATCTGTGATTTTTACCATAAATACTTGGCTCCGAGTCCCATTTTCATGTCACGCACAATTTCTAAGGTGCTTCTTTGTCAATCTAGAAATAATATCAATTTGCATGTTTTGCATGAAGTAAATAATTAGAAGACAGGTAAGTTCTTTAGCTCCTCAATTTGCGTATTTCTATTTCTCTGATTTAGTTCTCAAAGGGTAGCAAGGCTAAATACAAAGCTCAAGGAGAAAAAAACAAGCTGAAATTCTCCTTCTCCCATTACTTCATGAATCTGAAGTAACTCCACTTAAGTTGAATGAGTGAGAGAACAAAAAAAAAAATCAATTTTTCACAATATGCTTACCAATAGCGAGTCCTTTTTTCGTATTGTCTTCTAGGGTCAGTGACAGAACTAGGGCAAATAGATAAGAGGGAGGAAGAAAATCCTGGATCGTTAGTCAATATTATGACAGTGAATGAAGTAAGAACCATGCTATGCCTATAGACAAATGTTAACATTTTTTTCAGAGTTACAATAAATACGTGAACCCCAGACAGCAGACTAATGCATCAGTTTAATAGCTGACTGTGGCATTAACACACCAAAAAGAATTAAAATAATCCTTAATAATCAACTCTAGGTACTGGTATATCTAGAGAAATGTAAGGGAGTAAAATATGTACCTTTGCACTGTTGTCCACTGAATTAGTATGCTCTAGGTGTAAGCAAATTAAAGTTAGATAGTGCCCCAAGAAAAAGACCCATTTTTACATTGTTACTTCAGGGAGTAAACAACCATTTTCATTCTATAGGATTTTAGAGGTCTCAGGTGTCCATTACAGCTGGTGCTGATACGCCTTATGATTATTACATTTCTTTTTGAGAATGTTTGCTCCCACTCTTTGTTAGAAGTCCAAGAAGAAAAGTTTTATCTTTGCTCTGGAGATCTTCCTCTTGCATAGCACAATGTACCATTTACAACAAGGGCTTAAAAAGATTTCCAAGAGAAAATAATGGGATTTTTCACACTTTGCCACTAACCTTGGCACTGTGTAAGAGGTGATAAATAGAAATTCTGAGCTGGGCATTAGGGTGATATTAACTTTATACGCTGGAAAGCTGGACACTGAGCTTGGGAACTAGAATTTGGAAGCTGCAATCTTGAATAATAGAGTGTGAACATATCAGAGAAGTAACAGTAAGTTAATGACTAGCTTAATGAATCACAGTGAATTAGGTCATGCTGAGAAGGTACTTTTCATCCTAAGTAAAACTGATAGAATCTGTCTCTGTTATCTGAGAGAGTCAGAGAGACCCAGAGCTCAGAGAGCCTGCTACATTCAAAATAATCTCTTTGGACACCAGGAGATGAATATGCAACATAGAAAATACTCATGACCCTCTCACTAATTTTGGCATTCACTGAGATAAACACCAAACCTCATAGCATCTTAACAATTACTATGATTATTGTTTGCTATCTGATATTCATATCCGTGATGGGCTAGCTGTGTATACACTCAAAATAAATGCTGAAAAACAACAACAAAAAATTAGGAATGTTCTTATGAGGTCCAATGAAACCTAACCTGTTTACTGGTTTACTGTGTGTTATCCTGATCTGTATGTTATCTGAATGTCAGTCCTCTCAATTTTTATCAGTGGAATTTTTTTTTTTTTTTTTCCTGTAGTACTCTGAGGAAATGGAAAAAAGAGTAAGTCATCAAAAGGTCCAACTTAAAAACATTAAAAATATTTCTGAAAAAAAATGTATTTTTAGACATTGTTTAAGAAAGGAGTTAAGATGATGCTGGGAAGAATAAGCACTATCATAAGCTTTTACAGATAAATATATTAACATCCTCAAATAAATCACTTTCTTGATCCAATAATGATCTTAATAGTTATCTATTTCTAGCATTGGTTTTACTTTCAGCTATTAGAAATTTTATCAACTATTAGAAGACTTTAATATACCATCTGTGGCCTGAGAAATTAACTGATGGGCTGTTATAATGTTTCTACATTATTGTGACCTTCCATTAAACTGTCATCAGTTTGAAGAATGCAACCTAACTTTTGAGAGTATGTTGAGAGTTTTCAAGGTAGGAACCTTACAGCTATCACAGCAGTAATAATTTCCTTGAGGGGTAACATATGAATCTCCATCTTCCAAACAGCAACAACAACAAAAAAATCTACACAAAATACTATTTTTGATGTATGTTTTTCTCCAACTTGGAACTGAGAGCTGAGCAGGAGATTTCCTGCTTCTGATTCATCACTAAGGTGTCCTGTAAATTGAATAAACTGCTCACAGGACTGATTAAACAGAAATCTTCCTATATGAAATCTAATACAGGTTTGTTTTTTCATTAACAAGTGGCAGGTCATGTATGGATTTTTGGAAAATGCTAATTCACACATTAGCCCAGAATTATCACTAATAAACATATCATTTTGCAGATTTTGGTTTTCTTGATGATCTGTGATGTCCAAATACACCTAACTTTGAAGTTACTTAAATAGCTATTTTTTTCCTTGTACTGCTATCTTTTGTTTATTGAATCAGTCAGTAATTATACCTTTGCAGGAATACTATATAAAGCTTGAAATCTTTCCTTGAAGCATCAATGACATATTTAAAGGATTTTTTTGAGTAAGTACTACTTCAGATCTTTCTCTGCTTTTTTTCTACTGTTTACTGTTTCAAAAAAAGAAAAGAGGTTAAAACACTATTTTACACACTAAATATGAGACCATCACAGATCCAGGAAAAAAAAAAAAAAAGGAAAAAAAAACCCTTAAGTCCTACCCTAATCTCAAGTTTAGATCAGATTCTCAATCACTTTCTAGCTATTATTGCAAACTGAAAGACAAATAATGTCAATAACTATCCTTCCTAAAGTTTTGAATTCCAGACCATTGACAAATGAAAACATGCTTACTATTATTATTATTATTATTATTATTATTATTTCTAAGATTTTTTTCTTTCTGTGTTTTTGAATTCTCCCATTTATGTTCAAGAGTAATTTAACTATAAATTACAGATCTTCTAGGAAAAAATGAAGTGCTATTTCATATAAACAAATATCAAATCAAGACTCTGACGTAGGTACATTGGCATACATCATTTAGAGCAGCTAAGGCAAAATTGGAATTTTCAAAAATTCTTCCTGTTGCTTGCTTTGTACTGGGGTTCATTTTTCCATCATTATTGTTCAATACTGTGTTATTAAGTTCCATTCAAGCTTGGGCAGATTTTTTCAGTATTTGTTGACAGGAACATCAGGAATTATATGCATATTTAATATTAGTCTTTGGGGAAAGGCAGATGAAGGCTTCATATATAAAGAAGGCACACCAGTTTCTCAAGAACTCAAGTACAGATAAAAGCAGGATCCTGTGGCTAGTACAGCAATAGATATACTGCATCAGTAGACATCAAAGCATGTTTTCCTGACCATACATCATTAGTGAGATGTCCTCCTATGATGCATTGCCCTGAAGCTACAGGTTTAGTAGTCTCTTTTGCTGACCTTGTGTTATGTGATGCATGACATAACTCAAAGATGCAATCGTGCTGTTGCAGTAGGTATCAGACATAGTATAGTGGCCTGAGGAATTGCAAATGGCAACTTGAACAGTTAATGTCTCATTTTCTAATATTTATATCAAGTTTATTTAATCTTAGAGTTATAGCAATTCTTGAACAGTGTTATTCATGTAGACTTATTGTGTTCAAAACAATAAAATTAGAAAAAAGGGCGCATGAGAACTTCATGATCCTTAAGTACATCCCACTTAAAACACACAAAAGAAGTCTGTCTGCATGTGCAGAAAGTTAAAACAGGTGTGGTGGAAGATCACCATACCTAAATGATAAATCTCTTTCATAGGTTGTCTAATTCCTGCCTCCTACTTCCCCAGTATCTGCTTCCCAAGCCTCTTGTCCTAATCACTTGATAGTCCAATTTGCAGTTTTTGTCTTACATACATGCTCATTTGAGTCTTTCCAATACATGATCCAGATCTATGTCACCCCCTGTATTTGGGCACTGGAACCTTGATTTCTCTAGCAGCTATCCTAAGAGCTACAATTTCTTCAGCAGCCAGTCTCTAGTCCTATCTCTCTGGTAGCTTCTTCCAGACTAGTCCTGCTAATCTGGCTTCAAGTTTTCTGATGCATCACATACATGCTCATGCAGGACAAAAACTTACACAGAAAAATAATTAGGAATAGGTTTGACTTTGGCTTCACTAATGAAAGCATAGCCTATAGGCCTTTTAATATTCACTGCTGAGACTGCATCTGTATAGTACTGTATCTAGTTTTGGACCTTCTGCAACAAGAAAGATATTATTAAACTGAAGTGAATACAGAGGAAGGTTACCACAATAGTTAGGAAGCTGAAGCACATGATGTATGAGGAGAAGCTGAGGAAACTGGATTTGTTTTACTCACAGAAGGTAAGGCGAAGAGGGGACTGGATGCTGTTCTCAACACTTAATGAGTGTTTTTAAAGAAGATTGTATCATGCTCTTCTGGACCATACAAAGCAAAAGGACAAGAGGTAACAGTCACAAAAGTACTGTTTTCTACTCACTCTGAGTAGGTAGATAAAAAAGAAAAGAAAAGAAAAAAAAAAAAGTGATGAGGTTGATGAGGTTAAGGACTGATAAAGGATTGTCATAAAGAATTATCATTGATAAAGGATTGTCATTGCCCTTGAAATACTCAAAAACTGTACTGTACAGAGTTTTGGGCAACTTGATTCATCTTTGAAGTTGAAATTATTCTATTATTATATAATTATAGGCTTGTATGTCTTGTTTGACTTAAAATTTACCAAAACAATCATTTGCTTAAGCAAGAATTAGACTGCGTTTTTAGTAACATCTTGATCCAAAGAATATAAATGTTTTATATATGTTTATGTACAATATTGTATTTTGCAACATGTATATTTATGTACAATATTGTAAACTTTAAGAAAAGTCTGAAAATAATCTTCATTTATTTGAGCCTCTTTCACTCAGAAGATCAGCTAATTAATCAGTCCTGGAGGGATGTTCAGGGTAAGACTGATTTCTGCTTGATTAGAGAAAGGTTTGATTTTTGTTAGTAATTGGAATGCAGTAAGCCATTGCATCACTATGACTTAAAATATAATTTAATGTCTCAGAGTTTTAATTGATTCACAGCTTTCTATAGATTGGAGCATTTATGAACTGCAGCTGTACGAATTATATTTTTAAGGGTATGTTTTTTGCAGCTAGACAAATGATCTAGATTTAATATTGAGAACTGAGAAAAACATATCTTTTTCTTAGCTTACCACTCATGTTAATTCTGTTAAAATAGCAACAAATATTAAAACTTGCTTAATTTCCCCACAAAGTATACTTTCAGAAAATATGCTCTTAACAAAAAAAAAAGAGAACCCTCAACAATTTTACCCAGCACTTCCTACATCTTCTGACTTCAATAATCTCAGATTTTTTCACAAGGTTATGGGATCCATCCATATGTCTCCCATCTGTTTTTCTATGCATTCTTTTTTTTTCTGTCCCTGATGACCAGTTTCAGCTGTATTTGAAAAAGTGATTAGGTTTCCTGAAAATATGTACCTGGAGTGAAAGGATGGTAAAACTCAGACATTACACACACTTTTTTTTTTTTTTTTTTCTCTTTGACAGCTATTTTCTCATAAATTAGCAGGTGTGTAATGACCATCCAGTGGACTCACCATTAGTCAGATTGTTGCCTAAGGGGTAAATCACAAAGCAAATGGTATGGCATTAAGGACACAAGTCCATCACAGATGATGCTAATTTTGCTGCTCATCAAACAACTTAGTTCCATTTGTTTAGTCACCTCAATATTGGTCTATGAATGGGATTTTCATACTATCTCTGTGAATGAGGCACTTGAAATCTGTAGTAATGAAGTCTTGGTACATAATACCTCAAGGATGATTTGGAATTAAAATATAAGAATATAAATTTAGGTGTTAATTTAAAATATTAGCCATACTAAGTTTCACCTAGTATCTTACTTCACAACTTTGTGAATAATTAGCCATGAATGATTTACAAATAAAGACAAATGGACTTGGAACAGAGAAACTTAGTTTCTCTGAAGTATTCAAAAATTCTTTCACTGATTATTTTTGACTGTAGATTGTTAACAAACTGGTAATTGCAAATATTCACGCTCTTACTTAGGAAAAAAAAAAAGACTTGTATTTCCTATTAATTGGATGACTTATACAGTCAGCAACATATTAAGAAATTTCATAGTCTTACACAATAATATTCTCAATTCACAATTTCGTTCTGTTACTAATGATACCGAATTTGCAATATGTTGCTAATTACAAAAGTAGACAGTGAGCATTTAGACAATGAAATGGCTAAATGGCTTGTGTATATAAATAACTACCAAGAATATTTTTCCATTATTGGCTCTACTCTAAAAATTTACAGAAATGTTAAGGTGTAAATCTCCCATTTTTTTTTAGTTTGATGATATGTGCTTGAAATAATATCACAAGTAAAGTTATTTCCATTCTTCATACGGCTAAGGTCTTGTGCATGATAACCAGTATCTACTCAGTTAATAATGTATATGCCTATCAGGTCAAACAGTTATCATAAGAGAGGAGATGATCAGAACAGCAGATGTTGTTCCAATATTTTTTGATGAAATATTCCTGATGGTTTCTGAAAGGAAGATTTTTGCACACACAAAAAAAGATAAATTCTACAGAGCAAACTTACTGACTTCTTACATTCACTGTTTGGAAATGCATGGAAATCATTATAATTTCTATGTTGCCAGATATCCAAAACATCATCAGGATCCAAATGAAATGATCCAAAACTGAATCCAAATAATACAATATGTATAATCTCAACACAGGATTCAAATTGGGTCAACAGGACATTGTCACTAATTCTGTGGATCACTGCCAACATGCCCAGGCAATTACAGCCTATTGACCAATGTCAAACAGTTCAAGTTTGCTTTCCCTAAGCAGGAATTTTTCAAATAGATATATCTTGGAGCAAATGAGCCAGTAACTGCTCAAAAACATACTGCTGTGTGTTAAATTTGAAGCTTAAGTCAAATCACATTTAAACATATCAATATGGTATGAAGGTGATAAGAGTACGAATTTCAAATATACATGGGATTTGAAAGAATGAAGAAAGGACAAATTTTACACACTAGTTGGAACTAGTTAATGAAAATTTTAAAAGGTAAGACAATATAAAGGAAATGCACTAGTTCCAATTGGAGAACTAGAAGCTCCTTCCTTTGCAGGATCTACTTAAATTACTTGATTCTCTTTTATTTGCAAATGCAAACAAAAAAACTATATTGTGTAATTCTGTCTTTCCTATTCTCTTAAGCCCCATGTATATAATTGAAACTTTTTTTTTCCATTTTTTAAATTTTTTACAAGAGTTTATCTTCCTTCAATTATTATATCTTTTCTTCAAGGAAATGAAATTCCAACTATAATCATTACTTTGAATATTTATCTTCCAATTACATTGCAGAACGACTTCTCTCATAGCAGTTCTATGAAACAAAGTCTATTTCTTACTTAACAAATAAAACAAGGACAAGGCAAGGACTCACACATTTTTCAAAGATCACATGTACTTTTTAACTGTTAACATGCCCACTCACACCATTTTGGCCAAAGTCACTTAGTACTGCTCCAGACAGCGGTTTGGTGTAGTTTATGCAAAAGGAGGATTCTACAGAAATGTGAATTCTTCACAGTTCTAGAATTTGGAGCTATCTGGACAGAGACATATTCTATGACAGCCAGAGAAGAATCTCTGATATGTTTTTAATTAGGCAACCTGCTGTATCCCTGTGATCAGAACTTCTAGTTTAACATCAGAATTACTGACTTTTCAGCTTCTACTGATGTTAGATTTTCCCTTATCACTCAGATTATCACCTTTATCATCTTTATATTTTTCTTTTTTGAAGTCCCATCTATTATCTTCCTTAGTTTTTAGAGGATGTCAAAAGATGCCTCATCGTATGCCATGTGCTCTAGGTGTCCCTGCTTGAGCAGAGGGGATGGACAAGATGATCTCTAGAAGTCCTTTCCAACCTCAACCATTCTGTGATTCTGTGATCTGACTCTGTCTAGTGTGAAAGTGTGCCTTATGAGACATTTCCCCCTGTTTTGAAATTGTCTCCTGCTTGCTTTGTGTTGGCACACCTACGCTCTTTTCCTGTCAGTAACATCTGTTTTGTCTTTTACTTTTGTTAAGCATCAATCTCTGTATCATTTGCTACTGTCTCAGCAACAAATTATCAGTATAAGGTAAATTGTTTGTGTTTCTTAAACTGACTGCATCGACAGAACACTGGAACAGGCTGCCAGGAGAGGAGGTGGAATCTCCTTTTCTGGAAATCTTCAAAATTCACTTGGACACAATCCTGTGCTATATGCTCTAGGTGACCCTGCATGGGCAGGGGGGTTGGACTGGATGATATCTAAAGGTCGCTTCCAACCTTAAGGATTCTATGATTCTAAGTATTATCACACCAACACAATTCAAATATTCAGAATTCCTCCGTTGTAGCTATGAAGAGAAGGATGTCATTGGCGTATTTCATTTTCTTCCTTAGGTTATTTCCTCTTGTTATAAATTCCAGTATAGTATGCTGTTTAAACCACTGTCCATCGTTTAAACACTGTGAAAGACATATCCAGTCTTGTGTATGTTAACCCAAATCATCTCCATGAATATTAAATAAGAAAAAGTGTATCTTAAAGTCTGTATACTCTTAAGGGAAAAAATCCTATCTAAAGCACAATCTTCTACAGCACAGCAGAAGAACTAATGAAACAAGTACACAGAAGAAATATACACTCATATTAACTCATATTAACTGATGAGTTAATGCTACCACACATGAATGTTGTGTCATCATAATTGCTGATAGTTCTGATATTGGAACTGATATCTTGCCTCTCTTCAAGACCATAATATAATTGTCCACTCTTTTAAGAAGGCTATTTCTATCCTATATACATGAAAAACTATATATCACTGAAAACTAGAATGAGTGCATTTCATTAGCAGCAATAATCCATTCATTTTAGAATAAATAATATAGAAAGAATGAATAGTCCTCAAGAAACTGAGGAAGATTTTTTTACAATTTACTACAAGTCCCTGAAAACAAATCCTGTTAACATAGGGTGTATAAATTCAGTTCTTACAGCATTACATTCATGATAATAAAAATCCCTAAAGGCTCAAATGAAATTATTTCTAAACATAATCAATATAAAAAGTTACATCTAGTTCTAACCAGCAAAATCGATTTCCACCATGAAAAACAGGATGTGTCTTTAAAATTGTCTACTAGCTGAATTAGCTGGCTATATAAAAATGAGGCCTGATTAAAATCTGAATTAATCAAAAAGCTATTCATGTGCAGAAAACATTTGCATTCTTTAGTATTTTGCTGGAATAATAATATTCATATTTACACCTCTATCAAGGACTGGTTAAAAATGGAAGAATTATTCTGAAATAAGAGTATATTCTAACCATAGAGGTTGTGCACTTTTCCCCTTAAAAAGTTAAGACCAATGTGCTTTTCAACTGGATTATTTTTATTTTATTTTATTTTGGGTGCTGAACTAACATAACTCTTCTATCTCTAGCTTTTACTGAAGAATAGATAGGAGAGAAGGAAGTAACTCTGTTAGAAAGATTTTGAATAGGCAAAGTTATTTCTTGTGTACCAGTAGAATATACATTTTTAACAGAGATGGTGACAAAATTAAAGAAAAAATCCCTCACTTGTTAGTATTTATGTAGATTTTGGCACGCACTAAATGGAATATTACAGACAATATCAACTTCAATAAATGAAGAGCTTGAAAATATTTTCTAGTTACCTAGAATTTTTCAGCTTTCTCTAAAAAGCTAGCTCTTCAAAGACTATCAATACTACCTTTGAGAGAGCACCAAAGCCTTAACATTGTTCCTAAATTATGCGGTGACACGACTTGTGAGTATTTTCACTGTAGATGCCATATTGTATAACTGACAAGAAATGAGAAGACATAGCAAGAGCTGAGTTCCCTGTGCTCCTTACTGAAGTTTATTTGTGGAAATGCCTATGTAAACCCTTGTTGCTAAAATGTCCAATTGGCTGCAATTAGACAGATATGAAAGTATAACTTTGTACCTGAACAGAGCACCCAAAACTGTCAGTAAGATCTTTTGCTCCTAACTGATGATATAGGGTGCACCAAGGACGGTGCCACACCTCAGGTGTGTGTATGTGGGGTCATGAAATGCTTTCTCACAGGCATGTATATTACATTCGTGATAATGTCCTCAGCATGCATCAATCTAGAGCACTCTCATCTCCACTAGGAGGTATGGAAAAGGAGCACCTGTACTCCCATAAGAGAGGGCAAACACCTCTAACACACGCTCCTCATGAGAGAATATGTGTATGTAACTGTGTGAGTTTTCAGGGAGGTGTGTATTGGTGATCATTGAGATTAGTGGTAGAAAGGTGTTTAGAAATTTGTAGATGTACACTTAAGTGTTTAATATTTTAGTTTGTTACACTCATTCTGAATTTACTGTTTGCAGATTGCTGATTAGTTACAAGTAGTTAATAGTTCAAACCACTTCACTTCTTATTTTATTTAACCACATGAACTGAGCGTTTTTTCCCTGCAATATTTGTTCCCCAAATCAATCAAACAAATCAGTACAAGAATATGAGAAGACCTTTAGCAACTTTGTAATGTATAGGCATCCACAACTATACAGTTCAACTGAAAGGAGAGAATACATGGTGTATTTCTATTTTCAACCAATATCTTTTAAAATGATTGAGTTATTTCTAGTAAATGAGATTCTAAGTAAGGCAGTATAAATAACTTTGTTGTTTGGTAGTTCAAAATATAGTAGTAGTAACTTTGATTATTATTGACTTGAATTTAGATGTTTTTATTTACCTGCTTAAATGAATAAAGTCATTCTGAATTATATGCTGTTTTCCTGTTAGTGTATAGCATTTTTTTTTGTGTATTTGCAAGAGTCAAAGGAAATATAATTATAAGACCTGTGGAATGGAGATGGTGGTATTGTTGATCTTTTATCTGCTTCAGTGCTATCTGTCTGTGAAGTTTTGAAGTATCATTCTCAAGATTCTGAAGACTAATATTGAACAGAGGTTATGAAACGGTGAAGCTTAGCTGTCATTGCAGATTGGATACTGCTTTTTCTGCTATCATTCAGTCACTGGGCTAAAAAATAGAGGGCAGATGGAGGACAGATAACAGAGGGTAGATTTTTTTTAATAGAAATAACAGGGAATCTTCAGATATAAAAGAGTTTGTATTTACAGAAATCATTAAATTTTTTAAATTAGTTTATCTCATTGCACTTATAGAAGCAAAGGGTCAATTCACAGAGGTAGCGGTAAATTGGAAGAAATGAAGAAACAATGTATTTTTAATTTAGCACTGAAAGCAAGAACAGCTGCATGTTATTTGTCTAAGGAGAATTAAATCGTTATAAACCAATGGACTCAGAGGGATCTATATTAATTATTAGAATGAAAGCATACGTAATAAGGCTCTTAGATTAGATATGGATCCGATTTTAAATATAGGAGGAGAAAGTCTGATTCAATTTTGGAATAATGAAGACCTTTGGAACACAAATATTCCTAATAAAAAATATGCCTAATGTTTACCTGAAAGGGCCATCAGTTAGTTTGAGGTAATAAATACACAAAGTGGATCCCAAGCTTCTTCAGTAAATATTTTGATACAGGACATTACAATGTGAGACATAATGTATAGTTGGTCCCAGTAATGCAACCACAGTGAATTTGAGAGTTAGTGCCACTCAGTGATTTGCAGGTGAAAAACAACCTGGAACAGCTTTTCACTGACTTACAACTAATCTGAGACCTTTTTTTCGCTGTAAATGTGAGGAAGAGGGTGTGAACATTTATCTGCGTAGTGTATGTTATCTGGAAAGTGATAAATCCAGTTTCAAATCCCTTGTGTACCTGTTTTAAAAGCAAAGTGTAAGGTGAGGAGGGAAGAGAGACAGAGAAAAAAAAAGAAAAAAGAAAAAAGAAAAAAGAGAGAAGAGAGAAGAAAGAGAAAAAAGCGTTCTCCTTTTTGGCATTTGCAAGCCATTAGAAAAGCTTGGCTGCGCATGGAACCACAGCCTGAGGCAGCTGTATGCATGCCCAGAACAGAAACATAGACAAAAAGGGATTTGGATGCTTATGAGATTAACCTGATATTGAGAGAAGAGTTGTGAATATTTAAATAATGACATTTCTTGCCTAGGTTCCTTCAGTGATCATTTATGAAAAAAAATCAAAATAAATTAAAAAGTTTCCTTTTTCTTTTCTTTAATGCATAGGTAGTATAATTCATACCCTGATACATACAAAGACTGGTTGCACTTTGCTTACTCTTAAACAAAGCTGAAAATTTTGCCTTAAATTTAGGAAACACTGATTAACATTCTGTAGCCTAACTTAAAAGGAGCAGCTGAGAATCATATGATGCTGCTGGAGGGAAAAGAAGGAAGTTTAATTGCTCAGTGAATGTAACTGCTCTGGAATACTACAGTTGAGAAGTGGCCTCTAAATATTCGAGCCACAAATCAATTAAGGTTTTCTAGATTTGGACCAGAATTACACTGCTGGAAAAGAGAGGGAAACACATACTTTGCAACATACTGTTTGTTGCATTATGATTTTGCTTGTTAAGATTGTACTAATTTGAGCTGTCTACTGGGATGAGAAGCAATCTGAGCAATTGCAGCCCATCAAAAAAAAAAAAAAAAAAAAARAAAAAAAAGGTCTTTCAMARAATATTTATTTAAGGTTGGAAGGGACCTCTACAGGTCATCTAGTCCAACCTTCCTGCTCAAGCAGCCACACCTACAGCATGTGGCACAGGGTGGCATCCAGGCAGGTTTTGAAGACCTCCAGAGTAGGAGACTCCACAACCTCCCTGGGCAGCTTGTTCCACTGCTCTGTCACCCTAACAGTAAAGAAGTTCCTCCTCACCTGGAGACGGAACTTCTTGTGTTTCAGCTTGTGGCCATTACCCCTCGTCCTATCGCTGGCCACCAGTGAAAACAGCTTGTCCCCTTCCTCCCTGCATTCTCCCTTCCTGAACTTATTCATATTAATCAGATCCCCTCTGAGCCGTCTCTTCTCCAGAGAAAACAGGCCCAGCTCACTCAGCCTCTCTTCATACGAGAGATGTTCCATTCCCTTAATCATCCTGGTTGCCCTTCTCTGGACCCTCTCGAGAAGCTCCACGTTCCTCCTATACTGGGGTGCCCAGAACTGAACACAATACTCTAGGTGCGGCCTTACCAGAGCTGAGTAGAGGGGCAAACTGGTGACTCAGGCCTAGCTGGAAGCAAAATTTAGTGTTTTTTACATATGCTAAACTTCCTTTCTGGAAATTATTGTGAACCTCCTGTAGTCAACAGAACAATCCTGTAGTCAACAGAATTGCAAATGAAAAACAGTCAAAACTCACCCTCTGAGCAGACGGGTTGTGCCCTGACATCTGTCCTTTAGTATCTTTCTCCCTAATGATTCAGACAGAGAGAGGTTTTCCATAAACAAAAGCGATGGGCAAATGCTACCAGAATATTAGTGCTATAGTCTTCCTTTTATCTCAGTTATGTAACAGATGTGGCAGGTTTTGTGAACCAAATACTAAATTCAATATTGATATTTCAAATCCAGCAGAACCTTCCTACAAAGAAAGTGTTCATACAAAGGTAATATGAATACAGGTAGAGCTAATATCTAGCATGATACTTGCACAGTCTGCATGTGAACATTTCTTACTGATACTTACATTTTTCCTGCTAACGTTTGTTACTACAACTCAGCAGCTCTGCAGGCTCTTTGCTTACAGCATAGTAAAACAGATGATTATTGCTCCATATTGCAGCTGATATATCCATATGTGAGATGAAATACTTAAATTTGACAGTCAGATTTAAGTAAATACTTAAAAAGGAGTAGAGGGAAAAGTCCTCTTCATAGTATTACATAATGGACAACATGCTTGGGCCTTAGACTCAAACCATGATTCCTTCTGCTAAAATAAGTGGGAGTACATTTCAAGGATTGTAGATTAAAAGATGAAGATGAAAATGCCACATCCCAGGTGTAAAGCAAATGTAAAACCATTGGAATAAATAATTAACTTTTCTTGCTCAATGGAATGATGGAAGAAATATTTAATTTGATGAATTAGTGAGGATTAGCCAGAAGTAATAGTCAGTATATCCGCTAAAGATTTCTTTAAATAGTAATAGGACAAATATATCCCTAATATTCAATATATTAAAATATGAGTACATATTAACATATTATCACAGCTTAAGAAACAAAAATCAGATATAATGAAAGGTGTGAGACATGAATAATGTTTTTTTTTTTAATTCTACTTCTCTGAAGATTATTTTCGTTTTAGAATACATACATTTAAACTTTTAGATCTGCCTACACTCTCTATGTTAAATAGATACTCCTGATGGATAGCAGCAACAAAGTCATAAAGTTTATGATAGGAATTTGTATCCTCTGTGTCACCTAGGCTCAGTGTAAGTGTGTCTGGAGAGCTGGGAAGGCATTCAGAATGTGTTAACAAACTGTCCTGCTGAGGACCTGATGAAAAGCAGGTACTCATGGGCCTTTTATAATTTAGACTGTAATATAAGTTGAAAATCCAATAATCATCTGAAACATGTAAAGCCTAGCTCAACCTTGGGTGTCTTAAAAACTTAAATGTAGTTCAGAAATGGGTTCATATTCCATAAAAATGGTAGAAGTTCATTATTCATAAAATAAGATTTTATTAGAGTGCTCTGGGTGCCTAGCCTAGAAGAGTTAAAATGAGGACTGAAGATTTTCTTTGGATATTTTTTATTCCTTCTCAGGAGCTTAATTTCCCTCTGAGATTTTGAAATTCAGCCTTTAGAAGATCTACCTTTTCTTACAGTATAGAGGATCCCTGAAAGGTCTTTTGGAGCATCCCCAGAATATTTCACTCTTTTTTTCAGTTACCCAGAAGTATATCTAGCATTTAATGTGCTACTCTTTGGCAAAAAAAAAACACAAGGAAGCTGGAGCCAGTACCCATTTGGCTGGATGACAGAGCTGTGAAAACTATTGGCTGAATTCACAGTTGATGTTCAATGAATACATTTTGGTCCAGAGCGCATGACTGAGCCCTTTTCATTAGAATTTTGTCCCTATGGTGCAATACAGTGTGATTCACACATCAGTGCACCGAGACCTGTGCTGTGTGTGTTGAAAGATTTTGACTGCTTCTGGAGACAGAATAGCTGCATGCAAAAAATAGAGAATTATGACTCACAGTGCAGTTCCCAGTTTGGCTATCAGTCTGACTGAATTGACCTTGGGAAAGTCATATCACACCGAGTATCTGTTTTCCCTTACCTTTCTTTTCTGTGAAGATATAAATTAACATGATATCACTCTGTGTTTCTACAATTGTGCAAACTTGCACCAATCCAGAATAAGGATGTTAAAAATTGTTCCTATATAGGTAATATCCGCTATTTCTGACAAGAAAGATCTAAAATGAGGGCAGCTGCCCGCAGACAAAGATAATGCACACAGAAATGGAAACATTATACATTTTGTTTCAAATATAACTTCAATAGCTTCTGTGTATTTATCTTCATGATTCTGTTCTTTTTTTTTTTTTTTTTTTCCCAAGAAAAACACATCATTTGTACATCAGTGGAGTTCACAGACTTCTCATTTCAATATTATGGCAGAAATGGATCAATAAATAATTCGAGTATACCTTTTATCAATGATCTATGCTAGTGCTTATATTTGAATCTATAAATATCAGAGGAAGAAGAGTGATGAGCTACTATAAATGGAATTAGTTGTTTTTTAATTCTGTTATTTAGTCAATGTCTGTGGCTTCACATGCACCACCATTACCACATGCTGAGTTAAATCTTTGCTGTACTCTGATTTGAGTACCTTAAGCCAATTGATCCAATTCTATTTCACCCCCACACACTTTACTGCTAAACTAGTCAAAACCTTAAATACTCAAGTTAAACACTAAATTCTGCATCCAAATTCAGTTACTGCTCATTTTGAAAGATTGCTTAAAGCTTTAAGCCTAAAAGGCTTCCTGGTCCCTTATGTCTGTTCATCATGTCTACTTACCAGAGATGACTTTCAAACCTCTTCACCAATGAATTCTGTTTCTCTGCACAACAGTAGAGTGTGTTATTGTTACAAAGTGCAATGGAAATAATGAGAACACACACCAATTTGTAGGTTAATATTTAAAGATTAATGAATCATGATATGGTATTTATAAAAGATGTGCAAAAGCAAGGTATTATAACTATTTTCTTCAAAGGGAAGACATTTAAGGGAAAATATTGTTCACCTCTTGTCATGACTTTGCAGAATTGTCTACTTGAAATTTCACTTTTCTCTTTGCCATCACCCAAAGTAAAGAGTTGAGCCTAATGGATAGAGATGCCTTATTCTCTAAGTTGTTTGTTATTTTCAGATGTGTTGACGTTACACGATGAAAACTCTTCTTTCAGCATGACACAGCATTATTTTTTGCAGCTGAAGTATTAAAACATCAATACATCATGAATCCAGTTTGGTAATAAAATGGTGGCAATACGAATAACATCCACTTTATTACTGTGCGATGAATTTGGAAACCCTTTTCTGTTCAAAGTTTAGGGATAGGTCTATTTAGTGCTAGTCCCATAAAGATTCCCCTGCTGAAGATAGGTATATCTGCACACATGCTCAGAATGTGCCAGTGAGAACACAACTGAAAAAGTTGTTTCTACCTCATGCTTGAACTCATAACCTGTCATAACCTGCTATGTCTTCCTCGAAAGGCAAATAATGTTTTCTTGTGCAGTGTGTAAATGTCTGCATAGGGACTGCTATGTGGCTTTCTGCTAACCACACAATCTGAGGCTGATTAGTTTACAGAAAAGAGATGACACAGATGGAGAGAATTATTGTGTAAAAGATAAGAAGCCTAGCTATTGGGTGATCTTCTAGTCTTACAGATTTTTATTCCTACTTCTTATGCCTCCTCCAATTTTTGTACAGTGTCTGCTAATATAAAATATTAGCAAAATAGAGGACAATCTAAGGTACTACTATGAATTGCAGGGTGAGGCCCAAAATCATGAAGAAAGAGACAGACTATAGCAAATGTGATTTTGATTCTAGTTAGCAAAGATTTTCTTGATACAAAATGTTGCCTCTAAATTGCCATATAAAAAGATATTCTCCTTCAGGTGTTCTTGAAAAGTTGTTTATTTGAAAGAAGACTTGCTAGCACACTCCAAGGCATAGAAACGGCAGGTCACTTCTCACTCATGATGTCAGTGTTACCATATTATGTAGCTCCATATGCTCAAATGGCTTTCTGTTGAGAGTGAAAAGCTCACCTTATGATTTCAGTTATGAGATGGTTGAAAATCAGGGAAATTTCACTTGCAGTTTTTAGGGAATTTTCAGGTACCTAAGACTGACTGTATTGGTAAGTGATTTCCATCTTTCTAGTGAGTGGATATGCATTCAACTGAGTGCAAAGTGTTTGGCAGAGAGTGTTTTAGTGGCAAAGGCAGTTCTACACTTACATATTGGTGTGATGATATGCCTCAGGTAATCTAAAATTTCTAATAATTTGGTTTCCTTTTCAGTCTATTTTTGTACTTTACAGTACCAAAGGTTTGAAAAGCAAAACCATGAAAGACCTGTAGTGCCAGCAATTTTGGTTTTCTGGTATGCTTTTTCAGATGTTGTTTGGAAAAATAATTTCAATTGAAATTCAATTCAGGTCAAACAAATGCATAATGATAGGTTCTACAATTCAAAAAGTTCTCTAGTGTAGTTTCTGAAAAAAAAAAAAGATTTTCTGATTATTTAGATAGGATTAGATTCTATTCTTACTCTCTTCCCCCTGTCACTGTCTCTGTGCTTAGAGTGTAAATGCTGAGAGATAGTCTCTTGGTGAGGTTTAACACAGAAGTGGCACATTCTTCTTTTGGCGGGTGATACCATGAAGATGACACATTATTCACCAGCTAATACTTACGGGAATCTTATAATTAACTAAACATCCATGATCAGCATTGTTGCTACAGTTTACTTACTATTGAGTTTTAATCTCTCAGAAGTATCCTGGAGGCAAAGAGAGGGCACTGATACTTTTTCCTAGACAATCTTATTTTTTCTCTCAAGCATTAAAATATACAGAAAGGAAAGAGTGGGAGTTTCCGAAGTAAGGAAGATGCTCTCACTTTAGGGGTAGGGGAAAAAAACAAAACAAACAAACAAACAAACAAAAAAAAAATATGAAAGAAATTTTCCAGTTCAGCAGTTTGGAAATTCTATCAATAAATATTTTTGACTCAATAATTTGACTCAATTCAATTTGGTTCATTTCAATTCAACTAGGATAAACTGAAAAAGAGGTAGTACATAAACATACCTGACTGAGTTTGGACTGCTAAATAAGGTGTTCTGTTCAAAAAGACAGTCTTTAAAAGCATTTCTGGATGTATAATTTATTTACTAGATATTAGGAATACAGTAAATATAGGGTCATACAGCAACAACATAAAGCTTACCAAGGCTGCAGCGATAATTCCAGTTCTCAATACTTACACGCTGAACTGTAAGTATAGAAAAGTTTTATTCTTAAAAAATAGTTTACCTCAGATAGTGTGCTTAAGAATTTTTTGTTCTTGTATACCTTTGAGCAGTAAGTGATCCCTTCCTTCCTTTGTCGAAGGACTAAATAAATAAATTTTATTTATTTAGTATTTTATTTATTTAGTATTTTATTTATTTTATTTATAAATAAATTATGAACATTGGACTGCTGAAAACTTTGAGATTTTATTTTGCTTGCAAGATATAGTTAAGATATTTATCTGAGAGATCACATGTTATCTGATTAAATCTCTGTTTTCCACTGGCTATATATCTCTGTATAATTTGATTTTAAAAATTCCTCTTTAGATTTTGATGTAGTCCATTCTGATTTCCATCCACTAACAGTTATGAATTATTGCTAGTGTTTTCCATGCAAGGAATGAAATGAAGCACACTGTGGAGGTATTACAACAGGAGTCTAGAGACATTAGGCAGCCAACGTACCTTGTCAGGTTAGTTGCAATTCCTTTGAGATAAAAGCAGTAGGTCAAATAGGCTTTTCTTTTGTCCTCATATTAAAACAGTAGATGAAATGCTGGCTTGACTGTTCAGAGATGTTTTTCTGTGGTGTAGTAAAGGAAAGGAAAGCTCATTTGTCTCAATTGTGCAAGGCCAACACCCTCTTGCGCACTCCATTTTCAGCTCCAGAAAGGTAGCTCTATCTGGAAAAAATAGTGGTTTGATATTTCCTAGAAGCCAAAACTTTATTTGCAGTGAGTACAACTTTGGACAGGTCCATGAATACTAAAAGCAGCTCCAGAATCCCTCAGCAATCCTGAGGTCCTAGATGTTGATGTGATATATACACCTGTTTCTTCTGTCTGCTTCAAGATTCTGGACCAAGATCAAGAATCTGGACCAAGATGCTTTCCTCTGCAGTAAAGATTGCTGGTGGTACATGAGTTTGTCTAGCATAACTGATACATAAAATATAAATTATATGTGTGTGTGCATATATATATTTATATATATATATATATATATATACTTACTAAACCCATACCTAAACATCAGGAAGATCAAAATATTGCCTTATCTGGTCCCTTGTCATCTCCATCTAAATTTCCTCACTTTTTGGTTCAATTATTAATTCTTTCACCCTAATTTTATAACACTATACAGGCGAATATGGAGGCAGGTGTATCATTTTGTGAAATTTCTGCTTTACCTCACTGTAACCAAGCATGTTCAAGCATCAGGCTTCACCTGATGAAAAAGGTTATCTGATATATTCCTTTTGAGATCTCTCCTACCCTGTTGAAGACAGGCCTTCATTGTTTCTCTTTTAATTTCAACTTTATTTTCTTCAAAATTTCTCAGACTACAATACTTCAATTATATCCATACATTGTTGTCAGTCTTTTACTGCAATTGTAGTGCCTATCTCTTCGGTTATTTTTATTTCCAGACCTTAATATAATCCTAATCATTTTTCTAACAAGATACTTTTCTAACAAGATACTATGCTGAACTGAACCAATAGAAAGTAAAGCTAATGGAGAAACTATTTCTTATTCTCTGAGTTAAAGACTTTTTCTTCATTGGTGGACTAGAGGATATGTTAAAATAATTATTTTGATGGAAAAATTTTGTCTGTTAATCAACATGTGCACCAGCTTTTGCCTCGTCAAATAGTTAATGACACTTTGGAAGTTCATAGGTTTCATTTTGAATAGGACATTTAAATGACCATGATTTTAATCCATGCCTTTGAAGCTGGTGACATTATTGCAGTCTAGTTACAATAAGAACCTATTCCAAGGAATATATTGGAATTGAAAAGTGAGAACAACTTGGAAAAACTGAACATTGCCTTGGGGGAAATGACATCCATAGAATAAACAGTTTTCCTGACATTGCTTTCTGATATGGACGTAAGTTTTGTACGCATCTAGGATGCTAGGAGTTGGTATCTCCTACCAGAAATCTCCAGTTTTCTATACTGGAACAAGAAATTTTCTTTTTTTCACATCAATTAAAATAAGTTCCATCTTGGAAGAGGACTTAGTAGCTAAGCTGAGACACATTAAAAAAAAAAGAAGTCTTTCCTGAACAGCAGGAATAGGATTCCTTCTTTCACAGAACTACCAATCTCCCTCATTTAATGTTTTTTTCTATTACTTACTTCAAAGTGCTTTGAAGGGCTGTAAGAGACTCTTTTGGACTGAGCTTGTCTCGACATTGTTGTCATACAATTTACAAATCGCTGGCATCAGCATCCTATCTCTGGGAAGACTGCAATATCAACTCCGAGTATTTACCTCCATGCAATTTGGGAATTCTTGGCCTTGGCATCCTGTTTCTGGGAAGACCGAGATATCAGCTCCAGGTGTTTTATCTCCGTTCAATTAACGATTTCTTGGCCTTAGCATCCAGTCTTAGGGAAGACTGGGATACCAGCTCGAGGAGTGTTATCTCTACACAATTTATGACTTCCTGGATCAGCTCAAGACCCTAACAATGCTCAGCAGTGCCTGACGAGTGACACTGGCAGTTGAGCGGGAGGGAACAGAAGCACCAAAGCGAAAAACTTCAAGAAAGTGCTTGAACTCTTCAAATTAAAATGGCCTCCTAAACTTCTAATAAATCCTAATCCAAAGAGTGTTTTGGAAAGCCATGGACAATAGATTCCAGAAATCTAGATTCCAGAAATAGATAGACAATAAATTCCAGGACAATAGATTCCAGGATAATAGATTCCAGAAATCAATATATATTTAAATCACTGAACAGAAAGTGAAGTTAAAATTTCTCATATGTGTCCTGTGTGTAGTGCATTCATTCTGCAGTATAAATGCTCTTTTCAATTTTGTTTAACCTATTTCCATAGCAGATTCATTTAAACCTCATGAAGATAATCCGAATCTGGAATATGCATTCAGGGATGTTAATACAGTATAGTTACGCTGTTCTAAATTGACTTTGTTTCTTTGTTCAGACTAACTTTCCAGCTCTCAGTCTGCATTTACATATTCTTTTCAGAGAGGCCACTGCCATTTATTTTGAGTAAGATTCTTTATTTATGGCTATGTCATGCCTAGATTAAATCTAGGGTGCTCTTCATGGAGTACTCGCAGTTAATGTGGGAGCTTAGCCTGTTGCAGCATGAATGAAGAAGGCCTTGCAGAGTACAGTCCTCCAAGAAGACTACAGAATGAAAAATGGAGTGGTTAAGATATGAGCTTTGCTTTCTGAACATTCAGATTCTAACTTCTAACTTTCTTCCTTTTTCTTTTTTTTTTTTTTTTTTTTTCCGCAATCCTAAATGCAAATAGAGATGTATTACCATACTTAAGTGCTAGGGTTACATTTCTGGTAAAATATGTTGTGCTAGAATTGAATTCAGTTCACACTACCTTAGAATAAAAGTACATAGGGTAAAAAAGACTTCCTGTGGCAGTCAGTTCAGACTTATTCCAGGCATTCATAGCATAAGACATCATGAATAAAATATCAAGTTCATTTTAAAAGCCAACTGAGTTTTCTATTGCCTCCCCCAAATTTACCCCTTTCCCTGCCAATGAAATCAATTGACCTCATAGTGCCCTGGCACACTGACATTACACACCGGCTTTTCTGAAAAGGATGGGTTGATTGTCTACACCTGCTTAAAAGGGATAATTTCCTCTTGTGAGATAAAATGATCTGTACAGTCCAATCTTTGGCAAAGGACAATGCCAAAATCTGCTCGTTTCTTCGATGCTCTCTTCCTTGTCCTGATGGAAAAATAAACAAAAGTATTAACCTTTTGTATATCGCAATTTACTTCATAGATTTCATTAGCAGCTCTGGCATTCAAAATAACTGTCTAACTGTGAACTTGTCACACTCTTTGCTCATCATTTTTCTCTGTTCCTGAATCAAAATTTTGATGATTTCGTATGCTTTATCCTAAGTGAGTGCACATCAAACATTGCAGGACTGTCTGCTGTTGACAGAAATGCTAGGAAAGGATGCTTACCGGTGTGGATTGTAATCTATTAATTCATTCAAGATGACCACTTCACCTTTCACAATTTATATATCCCCAAATACTGTTTCTATGCTTAAATTTGAAAATATTGCAAGAATTTTATTTAAACTCCTCACAAAATGTATCCAAAACTTATTAGAAACAGTTAGATTTTTCAATACACAATAAATTTCTTGTCAGAAAATAAATACAAAACAGTCTCTAGGGGAAAAACTTCCTTTGAGATGACTGGGTAACACATATGAAAAATTGAACAGATGTATATTTCATTGGTTTAAAAAACAAGGATGTCACTCCTCCTTGTGTAGCTTACATTTCAAGCAACTGTAAATTATGATCTTTTAAAATTAGATTGTGTAACAGATGGTTATGGTCTGTTTAAAGTGATGTTTCTTTTAACAAGCCTTACAGCACCAAGTGAACTCTCACTGCAACAGTTAATTTATTCCATATCCATTTATGTATTCCATTAAAACACATGAGAGGAAAGAGAAATTTCAGCATGCTTTACTGTGGAAAAATTCACTTAAGAAGACTTGTCTGTAGAATTCGTTCCTTGTCTAACTTGGTCTGAAACCCAAACAGGTAGGAAATCTTGTAGTGACTAGAATTCATTTTCAAAAATGAATTATATTTTGAAATTCAGCTTGGCTAAATTTGTAGCAGTGTTATAAATATGTATTTGCCTATTGTCATGTGTTTAATTCATTCAAATTGGAATCTAATTGGAACAATTTTCAGATAGCAGCCTTATTATTGAGTAGAGGTATATCACCTTTGTACATAGTATTAGAGTTTATTCAGATGGTCACTAGTGATTTTCAAACAGTGATCCTCTGAACCTTAAGTTTCCATGTTATTCTTCTTAAGCAGGAATGGGAAGATGATAGCTGTTAGATCTAATTTTGATGTATTAAGGTCCATTTACCGCTATATGTTTTATCTTTGAACCAAAATATTTTGATTTTAGCTGTCCAAATATAATTTTTGCTGTATAGCTACTCACTTGTAACTACTTTTCTGGGTTCTCTGTGTGATAGAGAAGACAAATAGATAAGGTTAATTATTTAAATAGACTAGATGAGGCCAATTTTAATAGAGGATGTGCGACTGGCTCATATTGTATATTCACACCTAAAACGTGGCCGAATATTAAAACTCACCTAACTTTAGAGGATTTAACTAAAGTAGTAATTATAGTCTTTGCATAAATGAAGACTTTTTAAAATGAAATATATTTTAAAAATCCTTGGATATATCACTAAAGTTTAGGTAACTAACTTTAGGAAACATGATTAGAAGACTATGGAAAAGCAGAGCAATTCTCACGTGTTCTTTCTGAAATAGTCTCAAAGTCATCCAGTGTGAGAACTTTCCTTCCAAAAGTTTTATATGAAAGTGATATTCAGATCAAACACTACAGCTTTTGATTTTCAAAGCAATAAATTGTAATGCAACTAAAACATACCACTCATTGAGAATTAGAATCTTAGGAGCAGATAATTTTTAATTCTTTTCAGCCACCCACACGAACAGGCTAAAAATTATTTCCTTCTCTTTTCTACAGGTGTGATAAGCATAGGTGTTTATTTTCAGAGCAACAAGACAGGGTGAGTAACTTAGTATTCTCTAGAGGTTAAGAGTTTCAAGAGTCTCTATGCAAAACAAAGAACATTAGTCAAACAATAACGAAGAAAAGTAACAAGATGAGATTTAAAAGAAAAGAAAAATAAGTGGTAACGGGAGCTCTAACGGACAAGCAATAGTAACACACTCAGGCATTTTCCATATATTTCACTTGGGTGACTATGAAGGCAAAGTTGTCATGAAAATGTTGAACAATAAGTCTAGATGGTTAATCATGAGTAATGTGCATATTCTACAGAAATACAGAACCAAGCCAGAATTTATGAGTGGTGTTTTTTTTTTCCCCCAGGTCCTTTGTCTTTTCACAAAGATATACAGGATATACAGGATATCGCAACCAAGTTTTGTCAGCAAACAAATGGCCATGTTACTATAATCCAATCTCAGCATGTCAAATCCAGAAGCTCTTAAATTATCATAGGTCTGAAAAGGCTTATTTTCCACCTGTCAGATACCTTGGGCACAGATGCTCGGATTCATTGTTCTGATTTAAATCACTTAACTTACATGGCTAAATTAGAAACGTTATAGTCCTAAACTCTCCATAATTAGCAAAGATATATGGAGCCCAAAGCATGATTTGAGTCAGATAAAGTAAATATGTCATGTGGAAATGATCCTTTCTTGTCAGTTACATGAAACCTTTTAAACTGCATGGTATAAAGTATGGCCTCAGCATTTATGAATACCGTTTTGCTCTGCATTCCTAAAATAAACAGTGGCTGGACCATAGATTTGTAAGTAGGATCTGAACTCCTTTGGATGGTAGACATCATACATGGCTCAGTTATTTTAACAGCAACATTTTTTTTAAGTGTCCCTGAAATCTTATTTTTCTCTTATGATATGTATCCCACTTTGCTCTGAATTTTATCTATTTTTCTTTTATTATTCTGATGGATATACTTCAAACTGAAAGCAATATACTAGAAGATATATGTCCCTTATCTTCTGTATTTTTCTGAATTCACGGTGGAAAAATAATATTATTGAATGCTCTATTTAGCGATGAACATTATAGAGAGTAGAACTCTAATGTATATTGTTAGGCTCTTATTGTAAAGAGGAATTAGATAATCTTGCATTTATCTAATCTATTTATCTTACATTTGCTAAGAGTGATGATCAGATTTTCCTTAGCTTTCTTTTATTATTCAAATACAAACACTATCTTTCAATGGTATGAATCCCATTTGAAAATAAATACCTCTGAAGTGCATACAGAATGTTTTATATTAGTAATCATTGCAATTATAATAATTGCTTTGACTAATGGTAACTGGCAGTGTGAACTTTTAATTACAAAGCATCTGCAATTAGATTAATTATGAATGTTCAACGTTGACCCTGTCATAATACCTGCCATTTCTGAGAAAATCAAATCTTTTAATAGTAAACTAATTTAAAATGAAAAAGGAAAATAAAATAGAATAAAATAAGATCTACTTGGGGGAGGAGAAGTTTTTCCAGGCATCTTTAAACATTTTTAGCTAATATTCTCAGGAATAAAAATACATACCCAATACTTCTTTAAAGTCACTAATGCAATATCTTACGTCGACAATAATGATGAGAGGAATAGTATCACAGTTCAGTATGGAACTGATGGTAAGAAATCAACATGCACAGTCTATCAGTGATCAACTATTCTCTATTACAGATATAGGGGATATCTTTTATTTTATTGATTAGAATCTAGTAATAAATACTTTATTAAATATTACTAAATCTAGTAATACATTCTAAATAATAAAGTGGAGTATCTTTAGGTTACATCAATCAATAATTTTCTCAAGATTAATGTGAGGATGTGAGTATTTTCTTCTTTTGCAATTTTATTTTGTCTCATAATATTTGCTTTATATTTTAATGGGATCTCACAAAACGTTGAATTTTGCTTGATTTTTAATTTTTTTTTGTCCTAACCAGAAAGATATGTCCTTATCATTTTTCAGTGATACGCCACCTATAGATTGCTTTCAGAAACATGAGAACTGTGTCCCTTTCACTTCCAAAGGAAAGTGAAAGGTGGTCTCAGAAATGACTGCGCCACCACACATTTTGGTTTGCATTAAAGATGACTTGTCCATAAATATTGGATAACAGCAAATTAGGGGATATGGAAATGCCAAAATTATATGGATAATGTTAAGAAGCTAAAAGCGTTTGCAAAATAGGAAGGATTTCAGGATACCAAAATGTTTTGAGATTGCAGTATTTCTTTTGGAGAAGATCCAGGAATATATGAAGAATTTTTCAAAGAAGAATCCAACACCAAACAGAAGCAAAAAGGCAACTAGTAAGAATAACCAATCTGAAGTCGCATGTTTTGTATTTCTGTTAGTTTTATTACTGGGATTTTCCAGTATGTCTTCTAGTGTGATAATCAAACAAATATAGAAGGAGATCAGTATAAAGTAATTAAAATCAGACCAAGAGGAAAAGATAATCTTCAAGTATATTGTATATAGTTTGGCAGCAGCTGCAATGAGATGGTAAGCACATGCAACACACAAGAAAATTCTAATAATGGTAAAGTTGTGGCCTTCATACTTCCTCTCATTACGTCTTCAAAACAGCCATATTTAGTTGATAATTAATGGTATCAAGTACATATGCGGCATATAGTCATAACTACTAACAGCCTCTGTAGACATTGGCAGGGGGACGTGTTACCCTATTCTGACAAACGGGAGAAAAATCACAAATGAAAAAATCATACCTTTTTTTTTTGTTGTTTGTTTATAGGGGTAAAAAGAATTTTCAGGTAGAATTGTTCTCCTCAGATAGGTCCATCCCTGCTGTGATGCATCAGCAGTAGTAAGACTGATAAGACTGTGAGAACTAGAGGCAGGAAGCCTTGAGACCCCTCACTTGAAACCCTCATAATCATATTAGCTGGACTGTCTTGAAGACAGAACACATCATAGAAAATGTTCTGTCATAAAATGCTTTTTTCTGAGAATTTGCACATTTGGATTTAAAATAATGTTGGAATTTATTCTGAAAATATTTTGGAAAAGTTCTAACCATCACTAACCAGATGGTATTTCTGGGGCAGGCTACATCTACAGGTTCAAGTTATAGTATTGTGAAAAGTCGGAACTGCTTGAATTAAAGAAAAAAAAAAAAAGTGTGTTTTTAGGTTAGTGAGTCAATCACTCGTATAAAATCTTGAAAAAGTCTATACTTACTAGTCTATAGTTTGAACAACAGGAATACATACAGGGATACTCAGATGATTTTCTCACTCTCTCTCCTTCCTTACTTCCTTCCCCAACTTCCATTTTTTATTATTAAAGGCTTCAATAACTTCAAAACACACACATACACACACACACACACACGGACACGGACACGGACACAGATATGCAAACACCAACAGCTTGAATAAAAAATAGATGAGAAAGCAAAAAAAGATTCCTCAGTTTGAGCCTGAGAAGTAGATTCAAGAATTAATTCATGATAATATATGTCAAAATTCTGTGAAAATCTACAATGATAACATGGAGCAGAAATAATTCTGAACACTCCATTTTTGAAACTTAGCATATCAGAAGATGCATTCACTGATAATATTATATATTAGCCCAAGCACAAAGCAGACCTTAAAAACAAAACAAAAGAAAAAACAATGCAATAGCAAATTTTACTCTCTTCAGCGAAAAACAGCTCCCTTATTACACATTTTTGTTTTAATTATTCTGAATAAATTTAGAAATTTTGAACTTTGAGAATAATTTTTGAGAATAATTATCTATTATTTCTATGAAGATCTAAGTTGATCAAGTAACAGCAATAACAATAAAAAAATAAAACCCCTAAAATACATACATTTTCCAGTAAAGATGCCCTTAAAGGGCAATGTGAAAATCTTTCTCTGCTGCTGTGTAGTACTTTTTTGTAGCTAAACAGACAAACTTCCTCCTTCCAGCTGTCATTCTTACACCTTTTCTGAACACAAAATTTGAAGGCAGAAACAAATAGATTAAAATATAAATGAAATATTAATAAAAAGAATTTTGTTCATTAAAATAAGTGCTTTTTTTTCATGAAAAGGTGACCTTTTATTATGGTGTGCTTATCCAGAAAAAAAAAATCAAATTAACATTGAAGTTGCAGGGCTTGGTTTTCATTTGATGTAAACGATGTATTTTTTTTTTTTTCTACAAGGAAAACTGTTCATTTTTCAAATTCCTAGCATTAAAGAAAAAACACGCAGCTTAAATTTAAGTATACACCTCAATGTACCGCAAAATCTTATGTTTTATTTGACTAACAAATTATCTTTATTTCCTCCTATTTGTTCTCATTTTAATAATCCTAAATGTTTAGAATAAAAAAGGAGTTAGCATAAGTATGTAGTAACCAAGGGAAAGTATATTGACAACTGCAGAACCTCAAATGATGCTTTTCCTATAACTTACCTATAACAATTCTAAATAAGATAGCGGGGTGCTGAAGCATAATTGTATATTTTAATGCTCTAAACTGAATGAAAGTCAGCATATCATGTCTTAAGGCTTCTCATTAAGCTATATGACACTAAAAATACTAAAGTGTAAAATGCCACACCTAAAACGACTTCCTTTCAGTGCATATTTTCTGGTGCACATTTTTCTTTCCTTTGTGAAAACACCTGAAATAAAAATGTCACTTCTTTTCCATTATTCCTCACCTTCAGCAACCAAGGTATAGAACTCTCCATTTCATGCTCTCTTTCTAATGATACTTCCTCTGACTCTTACCAAGAACCCTCCCTGAAGTCATCTTTATGATGTAGCTAATAAGTTATCATGAATGAGATTATAACTGGGTTCAGTTTCATTAGATCAGAACTAAAACCAGGAGGAATCCATCATATACTACCTTACTGATGCCTTAAAAGGCCAGAATATCGCTAACAGAATGGGAAGATGTATCCTCTGCTGTAATAGGAGAAAAGTAAAAATTCCAGTCAATATGATATCTTAGACAATTTCAGAAAAACTGACCTTTTAAAGTAATAATTTAGTTTTCTCTTTTTCTCACAGATTTTTTTTCTCACTTATGTCTTTTTACCTTCCCATATCTCATAAAGACTCTTTTCCATTTTCTAAATTTAATGTATAAAATATTGACCTTGATAGGTAGGTGGAATGTATAAACCTTGACTTTCTCCATTATATGTAAAACATGAATATTATTTTTGGAAAAAAAAAAAATTTTCTCTGAGACAGGAAAGAAGTTAGAGAAAAACAAAGAGTCAGAAGACTTTTTAGCATTTAAAAGAGTATATTTCCTCTTCAACACATTATCAGACTTTTTCTATTTGCCTTTTATTTTTCATCCATTCCATTTTCATAAAGGAAGTGGAGTTTTTCCTTCTTCAGCTGTAAGCATTACATATATATCTTGCTGTTGCACAAAATGAAGATTCACAATAAAGAAGAGAGTAAGAGTGGAGATATTATACTGTCAGGAGGATGCTTTCCATATTTTCAGTACAAATCCTGAGTAATAGTCATGCCAAAAAATCTGCAATTCAGTACAAGTAATTTCCTTGTGGAATATAATTCTTCCTTAGACTATAGCATACCACTGCACTGAATTCCATTTATTCAGTTCAGCTTGACCACCTGATTAAGCAGCCTTCTCTAGCGACCCTGGTTGAGCAGGCAGCTTGGATGGGATGAACTCCAGAGGTCCTTGCCCAGCCCAACTACTGTTTTTCTTTCTGTGATTATTTATTAATTAAGTTCTTTAATTCTCCTATGATATACTAAATAAAAATAGTACACTTATGAAACTTATTAAAACACTTATGAAGTGTTTTATTTTTTTGCAGTATCCATTGATTCCATCCATAGCTACATGGATTCCATCCAATAAGTTATAATATATTTGGAGAAAGTTGGTTATTAATTTGGGGATTTATACTTTTGCTGCTCTTTTGCTGCTCTCATGCATCAAATACATGACATTTATAGACTTTTTTCAGGGACAGGCTTATGTTGACCATGTGGCTAAACAGAGATGAAATAGTTGAAATCTAGGTGTAATTCCCCTTCGCAGGTATGGCCCAGGTGCCTGTGACATAAGTCTGAGACTTTCAAAGAGCATGTACAACTGCAAGGTTTTAGGCACATGGAAATGCAGATATTCTCTCTGGAAGCACTCCTCATGAACTGAGATATCACAATTTAACTTTTAAAGTAACTTCATTTCTCTTTTCTCTGATGATCTTTCCATTCCTTTACTATATATCAGTTCCTTAATTATTTTGTACAGTGGAATTCAATTTAATGTATTTTTTTAAAAAAATCTTTTTTTTTAACATGCCGGATGTTTCTTTTTGAAGTCTCATTAGGATTTAAATGCCCTTTATTGCCACCTCAGTTACTAAGACAGAGGTACCATCTGTGGAATTTTCAGTTCAAAATAAATGTAAAAGGCAGAAATCAAGTCCTCATTTTAAAATAGAAATCCCAGCTACCTATGCTACACTCCTGATATCCAGCAGAATTCAAGAACTATGCATGGAGGTTGCAGAAATAATGGCGACTGTGAATTTGTGTAATTTCTTTAAAAAGGTCTTCAGACAAGACCATACTGGTATCATTAACCATAGCGCTTATCTCAGCCCAGAAGTCTCATCAGTGAGATGTTATAATGCATTTGATAGGTGACATGTTAACAACAGTGAAAAGTCTTTGCATAGAGTATATTAAGAGATCAGAGTAAGATATTTTTGCTCCATTCCAAACCCTTAATTCATACATATCCAATCTGCTTCTCTTCTGTGAGGTGAGGCTGATATATAAGAAACAGAAAGATTTTCATGGATTATGTTGATAACTCCATGTCAGAGAGGATTAGTAAATGAAAGAAGGATAAGATAATCTGTTCTGTTGAGACACAGTGCTGAGACAAAGCACAAAAAGAGGAGAAATATATAACAAAAATTAGTGTTAGTCAGGGCATATTAGCTCACGTTCAACAAGGATATGTTTGCCTACCTTTCAACACAATTATGACTTGTGTGAGTAATTAAAGTCACACATATCCTTTGGTACCTTTCAGGATATTGTTGCTGGGAGGCATGCTGTGCTGTTAGTAATAATTTTTAATTTTTTTTTACACAACTAATATGATGTCTCACTTCATAATTTGAAAATTTTCTACAAATGGAGGACTTTGAGGTGAATTATTACTATAAAATAGTAGAAAACAAATTCATACTGTATTTGAAAAAGATTGTTACAGAATCACAAAATGATTAAGGTTGAAAGAGATCTCTGGAGACCATCTAGTCCAACCCTCGTGCATGTGGGGGGAACATCTAGAGCACATGGCACAGGTTCACATTCTGCCAAGTTTTAAATATCTTCAAAGAAGGGGACTCCACAACCTCTTTGGACAGCCTGTTCCAGAACTCTGACACTCTCACAGTGAAGAAGTTCTTACTCAAATGGAGTGAAAGTAAGTAAATTCAGTAAAATTGAAACTTCCTATGTTTCAGTTTGCACTCATTATCACTTTTCTCCTGGCCATCACTGAGAAGATTTTAGTCCCGTCCTCTTTACATTCTCCCTTCAGGTATTTATACATGTTGGTAAGATCCCCTCTCAATCTTCTCCATGCTAAACAAGCCTTGCTTACTTAATTTCTTCATATAAGATAGATGTTCAACTCCACTATTAATCTTTGTTGCTCTATACTAGACTCTCTCTAGAAGCTCCACATTCCTCTTGTACTGGAAAGCACAGAACTGCACCCAATACTCCAGGTGCCACCTCACCAGACTTGAGTAGAGGGACAGGATCACTTCCCTCAACCAGCTGGCAACACTCCTCCTAATTTGAAAAACACACTCAGAAACAGACAATTTGTTAAGGAAAATGAGCTGCTTTTCTAGAATATTGCACAATTGCGCAGGATTGAATAGATGCAGAAATTCTGGAATGAGATCAGACAAAATTAGTTCATTGAAAAGTCACATTCTTCTTGTAATTTAAATGTGCTGGTTCAGTGCAGCTCATTCAGAAAGGTTTATGTCTACTGTAAAGATAAATAAAAATATTAATAATATTTGTCATACATTATATATGTATATTATTTGCATAAATTCAGTTAGTTGCTGTGGTTCAATTGTCCACTGAAAATAAGACAGTGAAACAAATGTGAAATGTATGTATCTAAACTTTTAAGCCAGAGCAAAGATGTTTGATCTCCTAAATTTTATCTTAGGTCATATTTGATCATTGTGCACTGTAGGTGCACTAAATTTAGTCGCTCTTTTTCCAGTAGTGTTCATCAGATACATAAATACAAAATCAAACTAACTTATTAGGTGTCATCCTTACTTTAGCATTCTGGAGGGCTTTTTGCAATTGGAGTAAGCATCACATTTTAGGATTCCTCTCTCTGCATTGCTTCTGCGTATATGCAGACTTAGACTGAAGCCTAGCTTGAGCTTGTTAGTCCATATAGCTTGTAATCAGTGGAATTAACTGGGGCATAGTCATATTTCAGACCTAGGTTTCTTGGCCGACTGACAAACTAATAGCTTGCTTCTTCCAAACTCAATCCAGAATAAGAGCTAAGATGATTTAGCTTGGGTGATGAGAGAATTTGGGATTCCAAAATGACAAAATAATATAGATACATCTGAAAGACTTTTTAAAGTGAACATTAACATTGACCATGTGTACTGAAAGGTAAACTTATGAGTACCTGTGCTCATAAATTCTTTGAGAACTGATTATTATCTATTCATTAGTGGAACAAATTTTAAAATTTTAATATGTTTAATAGAACATATTTTAATATTTTTACAGTGATTTGTGCCGTATATACTATTTCAGCCAGCTAGAGATGCTACAGGAAGAGGTGCTACAGAAGCACAAATGTCTGTCAAGCAGAAACTCCTTGTGCTCACAATACTAAATGGAGAGTATCACATGTGAGAGTGGAAAAGAATGGCTACACATCAACATATGCCAAAAAAAAAAAAAAAAAMAAAAAAAAAAACAAAATCAGGCACATATAAATAAAAAGGAAAGTAGGATAATGGTTCTTAACTCAGAGGCAAAAGCCCTGGTCCAACTTCCTACTACAGTTTGTCTTTTGTTTCAGGTCTCTAGTGAATAATAAAATTTAAGCAGCATCTGTCATAGTAGGATATGTCATGAGGTAATGGGCTTTTTGAAGACAATAAATGATGGATTCATGACAGGGAGAGTCCAAAGCTCACAGGCTGAGGATACATATCTATGAGTTCTTCATCTATTGTAACTCCATGGAACAATCAGATGTGCTAGACTGGGGTAATATCCCTCCAGTAAATGCAGGTAATATACCTCAGGAAAGAAGGAAAGGAAAGGAAAGGAAAGGAAAGGAAAGGAAAGGAAAGGAAAGGAAAGGAAAGGAAAGGAAAGGAAAGGAAAGGAAAGGAAAGGAAAGGAAAGG
>NW_020455943.1:51333-144803 GCF_003342845.1 Nothoprocta perdicaria
AGGAGAGGAGAGGAGAGGAGAGGAGAGGAGAGGAGAGGAGAGGAGGGAGGAACATTAATTAAAACACTGTTTAGATAAAGTATCAAAGCATTTGATGCTTTTGAAGATATTTTTTATATAAACTTACATTTTTAAAATGGGCTTGCTTTTGTTTATCTTTCCTTTTTTAAAAATACATTTAGTTTTGCAGTCATCTATGTCTCTTGTGGTTTTTTTCCATGTAATGCACTTGTCTACAGTCTACTGAAAAAGAATTACTTGGAGACGACGTTTTTGCACTATTTCCTTTCTTGCAACTGCTCATATCTTCCACTGCCAAGAAAACAAAACAAAACAAAACAAAACAAAACAAAATCAATCAATGATTTTTACAGTAAAAATTTCCAGGAAAGAAAATACTTCTTTATTTCATTGAATTGGACCGTACTTGTTCTGAAGTATGATAGACAGCAGTGCTTATAAAAGGAAGTAAGACTATAGACTAGACGAAATTATAGAATAGTCATACTGCTGTGGTCCGATAGCATCAGACCTTACAAGATACTCACAGTTTGTCTGTCAATAAATATCTTCAAGGGAAGTGGAAAGCTGCAAAAACAAGAGTGGAGATAGCTTTATGTCTTGAAAAGCAAGGATCAATGTCCCAGGACAGTTATAGTCATGTTGCTGGAAACTGTTTAAAAATTGAAAGTGCATTCAAAAATGCCATCCTGCTCTGTCTTTTATTACTGGAAGCCAGTGATATCCTAGGGCATCTTCTAGCCTAAGGTACAATGTTAAAAGCATGACAGATACTTAGATAGTTAATGACTATTTATCAAAAAAAAAAAAAAAAAGTCTTTTTGTTATTCCATCTAACTATAGCAACAAATCCTTTACAAACCCTACCAGTAGCATTTCTTTGGGAGTACAACAGAGACATTTCTCACCAAATGTTTCTCACCAGA
Organism: Nothoprocta perdicaria; assembly: GCF_003342845.1. NCBI lineage: Eukaryota > Metazoa > Chordata > Aves > Tinamiformes > Tinamidae > Nothoprocta > Nothoprocta perdicaria. The sequence continues at coordinate 52,281 of NW_020455943.1, forward strand.
TCTATTCTCACCACTGCTCTATTTTAGCAGTGGATAGACCGCTCCTTCAGTGCACATATTGGTTTGTGATGCTTCTGGATTCTTTAGAAAAATCAAAGAAAAAGTCTTTCTTTAAAGACATCCCTTAATATCCAGTATATTTTTTCTTATATATTTCTTTTTTTTTTCCCCTTTAGATTGGTTTTTGATTGATAACTTTTATGTTTCTTTTGTTATAACAATATTTCAGTGAACGGACATAATACATATTTATTCTTTTGGGGTAAATGTGTTTGCTTTTGTTTTATTTACCTTCCCGTTTACCTCAGTATTTCTACTCATCAGACATTTAATTGATCCCATTTTGTAATGCAGCCTTCTCACTGATACCTCAGTATTTCTACTCATCAGACATTTAATTGATCCCATTTTGTAATGCAGCCTTCTCACTGATGATATTTTCTAATAGAATTTAAAATAATATCCATTGTATCTTTTTGAAAACAAATATAAAATAAACAGAGACAGACTACGGAGCCAGGGCTTCAGATTTCTGAAAGACTGAGAAAGAACAGATGTAAACATGAATGTTATAGATAACAATTTTGATGGACTAATGTACAAATAGATGGTTTGGGAGCTTTTGCAGTACTGAAGGTCTTTTCAGGTTTTTCGTGTAATTTGAAGATGTTGGGTATAAATACAGTTGTCACTTCTATCCTTGCAGGAACACGTGCTTTGGATATCAAGGACAGAGAACTCAGAGGAAAGATTTAGCAGCTGAACCTTGCTATATGTATTGTCATAATTTGATCTCCTACCAGATAAAAAAAAAAAAAAAGAACTTCCTCCCCAATATAATTTCAGGAATCAATTCAGGGTCTTCCAATCACCTTTGTGCTATCATTCTTGGAAAAGATAAACTAAACAAGTCTATATAAAAAGTGTTATTTAAACAATAAGCTGAGGACTTGAAGGTCCACTTGAAAATGAATTCTTTTAGAGCAGAGTTATAAATAGAACAACAATGAAAATATCCGATCTTCTGGGTTGTTTTTTTTAAAGCAACGTATTTATATAATTTTTTAGCAACTCCAAAAGCGTGCCTTCAGAGACATTTTTCAGAGCTAAGTTTGAATGATTAGTTATCTGAGGGCTCAGGATTATGTAATTTCCTTTCCTTGGTGATCATAGTGAGCTGAAAGCTTGTCATCTTTGAAATACAAGATCCATTGCCCTTAATATCAGAATATGAGCAAGAGGCATTTGTCAGGAAGATAGAAGACCAAAGGAAATCACAGATTTTAAAAAGTTAAAAGTATAATGAGAAAGGGTGTAGATTGTCTTTCTTGACAGGAATTATAGGTTCCTTTTTGGAAGAACTGTTAATCACTGGCCGGACAGGTGTAATTTTCTTGCAGAGATAACCCTTGAACAACAAAACTCCCATTCATTATGAAAAACTACAAACAAATGAACAGTTCCTACATTTCACCTTTCCATCAGAGGTCATCCAAAGGTCTTCAGTCTCGCTTACTAGATTTCCACTATGCAAGTGCCCTTTCAAGTTAATGTCTTGAAAGCTAGAACATTCATTAACTATGGATTGTTGACTGCAAGATAAAAGAAACATGGCATTTGACATTTTTATCATAGGTTCTCTAACCCCGTATAATATCAAGCAGGAAGTAAACATAAGTATGAAGCCCTCAGGCTGAAGTGATGAGTTCATTTATTATCACCAAATCATTTTAATGGACTGGGCAACTGTGCCATTCATGATCATACTCTAACACAGGGAATTGCAAACCAAATTATTATACAATTTATGAAAAACATTTAATAACTATCTTGATAATTACTTAGACAGAATTTACCAAGTGGTACCAAGTACAGCATAGAAATGATCTTTAGGTGCTCTGTGAATTGGATATATTATAGAATGATGAGTCAGAGTAAAAGCTGTTTTTAAGGCTTTCAAAGATGTACAATTCTTCAATGAAAAAATTGCCTATAATCACTTCTACAATTTTGCCATAACCCAGTTATTCTGTACGCAAAATTTCCCTGAATTCACTGATTTCTTGTGATAGATCAAAATTTGGTTCATAAAAGCTCAATATTCTTGTCAAGTAATGTATGATGTATTATCTAACAGTAAGACCTAAAACTATTTTAAAGACATAACAGAACTGAACAGCAAGCATATCTTTTAAGGGAAGATGCCAGATCTGATGCTGTAATCTTGCTCTGATAGTTTTCCTCTTCCTCTTCCTCTTCCTCTTCCTCTTCCTCTTCCTCTTCCTCTTCCTCTTCCTCTTCCTTTTCTTTCTTTTTTCTATTTCTATTTCTATTTCTATTTCTATTTCTATTTCTATTTCTATTTCTATTTCTATTTCTATTTATTTCTGTTTTTTATTTTATTTTTTACTTTATCATATCTGTTTAGTCTGTCAGCCCTTTGGAATAATATTTGGGAATTTAGAGATTGAACACTTTTCTTTAGGGAAAGAGTGTATGAATGGAACTTTTTCTCCTTTCAGAGAAAATGTTGCACTTATAAAAATTGCTCTTCTGCTTCTGCGAACATGGAGCTTTTCTGACACACAAACATTGCATCCTACAAGCTGGCACTTCTGTCAGTGACTTCATTTGTGAGAAGATGTAAGAGCTTTGGGGAAACAGAAGAGATAAAATAAGATTATAGAAAACACAATTTTTTAGTTTTCAGGTTGGGCAATTAATGTGCAAATTCACAATTGCAGAAAGAAAGATTCCTCACTATTTCTGTGAAATAAAGTGCCGGATGTTAGTCATATTCAATTGTTAAAAGACTAATTTATTATTTTTTCATAGCCAAAGATTTCACTGAAATTGAAAACCAGTTTTGTTTTCTATAAACTTTGTTTACAGAGCTCTAAATTTTGTCGAGTTAACACAGTACATTTCCATTTCACACTATCTTTACAGGAAAAGGACGTGTGATGTTTCTTTTGTGTCTTTGTTTGACTGACTGGCTCCCAATTGATCAGCAAGGCCAGCAGAAGGCATTATTACTTTTTGTCTTTGGGGGTAGGATCGTTTCCTATACTTGAGCTTTAAGGAAAAAGAACTTTTGGTTATCACTGTTGAAAAGACAGCACATGAAGAAAAATCAGTTTGTGGGTAGCTAAAGAGCTATGAAGAGAGATGAAAGGTGGTTGTCTCTTTTTTGTCTATGACAACAGCATTGTAACAGCATCTTTGTAAATGTAAGAAATGTGTTACTAAGTTTGATAGAGCAAACAATTAAAAAAAAGGATACAATATTGGTAGTTACTGTATATAACTAGTAGTACTGAATATCTAGAATATCTTTAGTTATAAGTATACTGGTATAATATAGTAGTAGCAAAATGTTCTATTTGAATTTTCTTTACAGGAGGCTTCTTAAGACATTTTCTCAAAATGAAACCTTAAATACTTAAAATCCCTAGGTGTAACAATTTTTTTATGAAATTATGATGTTGAGTTCTAAGTAAAAATACTCTTTGACCACATTACTGTGTTTTTAATCAAAGCACAGTTATTTCTAATGCATTAGAATTAATTTAAGAAGGGTTTTAAGGTTTTCCTAACACCAAGAGTGCGTCTGTTTATTCCTATGTAAAGACCAACAAGCTCTTGATTAGATAGCATCCTATCTCTGAATGTTGAAGATAATGATCTAACTTTTTCAATTGAAGATCAATTTACTTCCTTGCAAATCATTTCTGTTGTCACTTTCACCAGAAAAATGATTTTGTTTCTGATGAATATATAGCTACTTGATATAGAACATGATGCTTTTGAGTGCTGGATTATGGGTCACAAACGCTGGCAAAGCAACCTGAAAGGTTCTGGTATGTAACATGCCATAGTTAAAGAATTCACTTTTCTCTGTAATTAAGGGCAAGCTTTCTTATTTTACTTTCTAAAATTATGTTAATAATAATCTTTTGGTGTCCAGAACCACTTTTCCAAGAACTAATAATAAGGACTTTGCATTTGATGTTCAGTGTGCAAAAGCTTATGCACCTGGAGACAAAGTGCTAAAATTTGAAAAGACCTTTCAGAAAAATTACACTGAGTAATGAAAACACAACTTTTCTTCTAAACATTCAAGAGTTCTTGACTTATTAAAATATGCAAATCACTCTAACACTTTGTTTAATTGCTGTTTCCTTAAACCCATCAAATCTTCTTAATTCTTCTCTTCCTTGTCCTTAATTAACACCCATTCCCTATTGCCTAAAGTGTAACCCAGAAGACCTAAGCTTGTGAAATTCCCAACTTATTAAACCTAATTGCTATAATAATTAGCAACCATTGGCAAAATATTCATCACAGAGAAAGCATGAAGGCATCTAATTAACACTTGGAAAATGATAAGCGTTCACTTCTTGATATTTTACCTGCCATTCTATGTTTTCATTTCTGAAAGCATATGACATAACATTTTGTCCTAAGAAGAACTGGGATGGGAATTTCCTTAAAAATCTGAATTTAGTAGAAGTGATTTTTTTTTTCACTTCAATAAAAAAGCACTAGTTTAAAAAGACTTATTCAGTTTTCATTAGTCTGGGTTTTATATACAGTTTCTCAGGCTTCCACAGAGGAGAAATTCCATAAGAAAACAGCTCAGTAGCTCAAATTCTGCAGTATATAAGGGAGGGATAAAGCTAAACATTGATCATGAGCCTGCTGTAACCAAAGTGAGAACCATCATGAGCAGGCTGCTACTTAGTCTGGTTTTCTTTTCTCTTGGGTTCTCTATGATTTATTCCATTTTGGCAAAAATAATGATCTATAATCACATTTTAATAATGGTATGAAATGACCGAGTATGATAGGTGCAGAATGGAAATAATTGGAAAAAGACTCCCCAAAAGCTCTGCATTTTTTTTAATCCTATGTATCAGTACATAGTTAAATAGAACTACTAGCATCTAACACTATATTGCATCTTATATTCTATTCATATAAAAAAAATTGAATCCATACTATATTGTTACTTATATAAGGCTTCAAGAAGACATTATATAAAAAAGGATCAATACTTTTTAACAAAGAAATCACTTCCTTGTGATCAAACTGTTAAGGTCATTTCAGCTATGGATCATGTTGTGTTTGTGTTTACTTTTCTTGTAACAAAAACAGACAATTATCATATGACAAGGTATTTCTACTGTCTTTTCTCACTTGAAATTCATTCTGACATCTTTAAGAATTTGGACATATGCTAAATGTAGAGCTGGATATTTTAATTATATTTGAAATACTATGCTCACAAAATAAAACTCTGATTCTAGAGAAAATCTTTCTAGGTTTCAGTTTTATTGTTTTAAACAGTCACATTATCTCATGAAAAGTTTGCTAAGCTCCATTAGCACCATTCTTTTCTCAAGACAGTGTTCTGACACTGTTGTTATTTATTATTCTCATATCACATTTATGCTAAATGTATGATGAAGTTTGGCAAGATGGGAGAGAGTCATATATATTATTGCAGATGTACCCCAAATAGCAAGCTTTATATGTAAGCATAGACTTTAGACTTAAGCATTAGACTTTAGCTTCCTTGATGTAAATGTGACTTTTTTTTATCGTATGTTTTAGTATTATTTTTCAAGCTTTTACAAAATTCTAATTTCTTTCTGTAGAAAAAAATGATAAAGAGTATGTTTGGTTTTCCTTTATTGTCCCTCCTTTTAACAGGGGAACACAAATAAACATATTTGACAGCCGAGGGTGCTTTTCAGAGAATAGCACCAAGAAGAGTAAGTGAATATTAGTTGTTTAGTGATAGTCTAATCTCATTTTATAGTCATAGAATATTGTAATGCAGTGAAGAAATGATACTGCAAATCAGAGTCAACTTGTTTATTTACGTGTTCTTATGTGTTGGCAGTTGTCCATTTGCTTTTCAAGTGTGAATATGACACTAAAAAGTAAGAAAAGTTATAAAGTTGAAAATAACAATGAAAAGTGAAGGAAATAAAATACAGGGGGGAAAGACTAATAAAAGCCAAAGGGGAAGCAGGGGCATACTTATTTCCCTGTTTTAACGGTGATTGCTGACATAGTGTTTGATCTCCTAAGAAAGACAACTGCATGTACAATTTATCAGTGGTTTACTCTTTCTCCCTCTTCCCTGGGGACATTTTGGACTGTAGATAGACTTTTAGTAAGACACAGTCTGTCTGATAACGAAAAAAGGGTCTGATTTACCAGCATCTGAGATGTGAAGTGAGAAGAGAATATCATATGGGAAATTCTTGACCTTTTGCAATAATGGTAATGTCAAAAAAAAAAAAAAAAAAAGAGAGAGAGAGAGAGAGAATTAAAAAATAGATGTCTATTGGAAAAAAAGGAGGACCTATGTAACCCAGCACAGAAGTCATTGTAATATGCCTTGAAGTTAATAATAAACATAATAATAAACATAAATGTCTAGTGATCTAAGACTGAAAATTTTGTTGGCTCAGGTTTGCCTGAGCAGGGAGTCTTGCAAAAATTCACCTCCAATATATGCTGTTGTTTAAAAATGAGAACAGACAGGAGGATAATACTGATCACTCATTACAGAGTGCAAGGCCTCCTGTACAAATTTATATGAACTCCAGAAGTGGCTAGGACAGTCTCAAGTGTGGGTGGATGATTGCAGTATGCCAGGAAGAGATAATGGTTCAAATCTCCTCTTGGCAGAGGAGGGATAGTTGAACCAAGATCCCCCAAATCTTGGGGATCTATCTTCTTTAATAAAATAAAAATGATTTTAATACCTTCATATCTGTGCAAAAGAAAATATCTGGAAACATAGGGTCTTTTTTTTTGGCGGGGGGAATAGAATGAAAACTAGATTTGAAACTTTGTTTCTGGCAAAGTGGATTTTTTATTTTTTCAGTGAGCACTACATTTGTAGTTTGGATTTATCAAATCTAGTCAGACATAAAAATAATTTTCATATGTTTTAGTAGTCCCATCTTTTGAGACAGAGGCCAGTTTTTGAGAAAACTAAGGGAAAAGTCATGTATCAGAGTACCTGAGAGATACAGAATAAAAAATTAGAGAGAATTATTTCCCTGACTATATATGCCTTTCAAAAACATGCTGGAAAACAAATACTTTCTTTTTTTAGATTAGTACAAATCTAAAATCAGAAAATTTAGTAGGCTGATCTCGTGTCATTAGAATTTGGTTAAACTACTTTTCTTGAATGTTCTTTTCTTCTGGGCTGTGTCCATCTGTGATTTCTATTCTGTTTTAAAATCAGATGTATTTGCAAAATCTGGAAAATACTCAGGAGAATTTGAAATAGAGTTCCTTATTTATGCATTCACATACATATACAAAAATTTACAAGCACAATGAAGCAAAAGAGTTGTGTGGTAAAATTGGATATCAGTTAAAAAATTTACAGTCCAACAAGACTAAGTGCAGGTGAAACAAGAGTATTTTAAATCAGACAGAGTGTGTGCTGATCAAGCTAGCTTTCAGCCCAGAGCTTAAAGAGGTCAGGTTATCACTTGCCTATGCTGCTGATGTGTATGTAGGATGATTCTTATTTTCTTTAAGTCATGGTCCACAAAGGTAAGCCTATTTTTTTTTCTGTCATTAAGATTTAATTGATCACTTGAGAAGTATAACTGTTAATATGAAATTATTTTAGTTATGTATGTTAGTAGCAATAGGAAAAATGGGTTTCACAACAGATAAACCATGGCTACTGCTGGCCATCACAGCTATCAAACTGTAATAATCCATTTATATAATTTCGTAACATATAATGGAAGAACCAATTATAGCGTTTATATAGATCATTCTTTTTTTTTTCTCCAACACTAAAATTTAAAAAATAAACAAATAAAGTTCTGTTTTATTTATGACCTCAAACTGGAGTTTTCATTAATTTGGGGTAAAAAAAAGGTTATTGGCCTTTTTAATGAAGATGAGTTACATTAGAAAATGGAATCATACACGGGGTGAAGTGACAGTTCACATAGCCAAGAACAATGTAGCAATGCTGCAATGGGTAGATAGTTGCTGAGGCAGAAGGGAAAATAAAAAGAAAAACAAATTAAACAAAAAGATTGGATGAATAGGGCATTTTAGAAAGGAAGTGTTCTACCTTAAACAAGCTTTTAATTTATGCACTCTCCTTGTTAGCATCACTTTAATATCATCTCTTTTAACCAAGAGTCTGCTACTTCTTTCCCCTCTCCCATTTATTCTACCCCTCCAAACAGTTTTCTGGGAAAGGAAGCAAGAAAAATGGAATTTATACCAAATGATCTTTTAAACTGGATCTGTTTTATTGTTGCTCTTTGGTATTTCTTTCTTCCTTTTTTTTTTTTTTTTTTTTTTTTTTTTTTTTTTTTTTTTTTTTTTTTTAGGTATTTTTGTTGAGTAGTTTTCTATTTCATTGACTGGTTGTTCTTTTTCTATTATTATTTTCCTAGTGGCACACTTGAAGAACCTTAGTCAAACATGAAGTAAAGTCTGTAGTCTAGTCTCTAAGGTATTTTAAATCTCTTAAAAACATTTTTATGGTTAGAGCTAGAGGCGGGTGGGAAACAGGCCTAGAGGAGAGGAAAATTATAGCAGTTTTCTTTACTCTGTACTATCCTTAGTTTAATCCAAGCTATAATGTTATGTCACCTGAGGCTTTCTTTATTTTGATTTCCAAAACACTTGTTCAACCTTTTTTTGAGAGCTTGTAAGAATATAATACATTTTTTTTATTGCATACTGTTGGATTTATACTCAGCATTTTTAATATATGGTGTTCTCTGTTAAGGAATTAGATCCGAATAGGTATCTATCAGTATCACAGAGTGCAATTCACTCTTCCAGCTGTATGTCTTCAAACAGACATGCTCCACACTTTATTGTTTTGTAATCTACTCCAAAGATTTGTCTTTGTATCTGATTTCCTGCGTAGGCATTGAAGACTCTAAGTCATATTTTATCATATCATTGATTTATTATGATTCTTGTATCATTGAAAGAGTATATCATTGTTATGTTATGTTATGTTATGTTATGTTATGTTATGTTATGTTATGTTATGTTATGTTGTATTGTATTGTATCAATATATATATGATGCAGATTCGGTAGCATGAGATCAGATAGATATTTCTAATGATGTTCTTCCATTGTAAGGTAAATATAGCTGGACTGACATCACTGAATATATATTAAGATTCCATTTCATACTGAATACTCCAGCCCCAATTTGTTTTATCTCTACATGTCCAAAAATGGTCTTGCTTACTCAAACTCGTTCACTGTGAACATTTACTTGAAAGGAATCATTTTCATACAATCAAAGAGGTTTAAGAGGTTTAAGAGGCTGAAGAGGTTTAATTTTGTAAACAGCTTTTATAGTTATAGACTTATAATAACTAGCTAATCCTTTAGAAATCTATTTTAAAGACCGTGATTCAAATTCTAAAATTAGCTATTTAAATCAAATTGGGCTTGAAAAGATTCAATTTAACAGTCCAAAAGCTCATCTTCAAACAATTCCTTCACATGCAAATTCTGAGCTCCCTTTCTTGCATCCCCTTTTACCTTGTCTGGAGACTCTCTGCAACTAGCAAGCTTTTTAAATCACTGTTGAAAGACTGAACTGCTGAGTCATTCTTCAAAGTGAATATTAAAATAGTGTTTTTTAGCAAAAGCAGCCACTGTAGAATAGAACTGGAATGAATGTTTGTATATACATTTTAACAAACCAATCTTTTTTTGTGAAAAATATTGAAAAGAGAACATCCTATGTGCATCTGATAAGCAGCATCTTGTTATATACATAAGAATAATGAGATTCACAGCCAAGTTGTAGTCAAAAATAAAATTATTATGCAGTTACAGCTTTATTTGCAGACTCAGCCCAGCAGTAATGGCTAAAAGAAATGCTTACAATGGCTTTAATTTAACAGGGACAACATTACCTATATTTATCAAGATATCAGCTCTAAGTATTTTACAGTACAGTGGACTGTTCTTGAATTTATGAACCCATATTTCCCATCAACTTCAGAGATTAATCAGTATTTAAAAATTGGATAATTGGATAGCACAAACATTTATGGCAAGTATTTTAATAAAACAACAGCAGTTAGCAACCACAAATGAAAAGTCTCAGAAATATAGGAATATAAGCTTACTAATTCAGGGACAAAGAGACAGAATAATAATTTTTTGTGTGTCTGTTGTAATAACGCGTGTCACATAGAAATGCCACCACACCAAAAAAATGAAATTAATGTAACAAATTTTAAACACTCTCCCTCAATGTAATTTGGTACAACATTTCTACATCAAAGAGTAAAAACATGCAAGTGTTCACAAGTGTGCCATTTAAAGGCAAAAAAAAAATGTTTCTTAAAGCCTAAGGCTATTGGTAGTTGTTTTCAATTTCCTTTTAAATATTGAATACAGTTCTTTCCTAGTGGTCACATTAACTTTCTTCTTTATTGTAGTATCGTCCAAGTTAATTACACTTAAATATCTTTCATTAGATAAATAAAGTTTAATAAAAAATAAAACAATTTTTTAGTATCAATTAATTCTAGACTATTTACAAAAGAATTTGGCATTAATTTAACAATAATAGAAGACACACAAAAAATATAGGGCAGCATTCTCTCCCTAATGCAACCTCTCTACACTAATTGTAAAATCTTCACTTTTGTGACATCCCAATTTTCAGAATATTTCTTTTTATCTTCACTTATTTTCGCATCAAGTTTTCAGGATACAGATTCTGAACAGCACAACTGACTCCTTGTAGTCTCAATACTCTGTTTTTCAGCCAACTCTGCTCACAGAATCTGGCATTACGAAGCTCATTCAAGTGTCTTTGGAGAATAAAAGCTCTGCTTATTAGCATTTTTTCTTAATTGCAGTTATCGTGGCTTTGCAAATGCTTCTCAGTTACCAGAAAAAAAAAAAAAAAATTGTTTACTTAAGAGAAGAATTAATAGACTGATTTGGTTTAAAAAAAAAAAGAATTTCATTTAAAAAAATTGGAAATGTGTTTATTCTTTCTGGTAGTTCAATAAAAAGGCAAATAGCTATTTTTGCTGAGTCATTTAGATGAGCGAAATTCAGATCTTTGCTCAGAATTTGAAAGTTCAACATTTGAATCTGTTTCCTGTGTTCCTTCCTCTGTTTCAAATTTCCTGATCACTTCATGACATGTTATTCCTTCTGTTTCCTTGTGTTTTTTATTTTGTTTTATAATTTTTTTCTGTTTTTTTTTTTTTTTTTTTTTTTTTTTTTTTTTTTTTTTTTTTTTTTTTTTTTTTTTTTTTTTTTTGTGGTCTGATAGAGAGTACTGTGATATCTTGATCAATTTATATGAGTACGGTTATTTTATCTTTGTCACTACTGTGGAATTATTGCCTATAATTTCTATAGTTGTGCTAAAAATGGCTTTTAGTTTGCTGAAGCATGTAGTTTGAACCATTAGAGTTCATGTTATCAGCTTTTCTCCCTCTAGTTTCACTTCTTGTATATTGAGGCTAGGCCTTCCAGATGGTATCATGTTCAGCTCATGAAAGCCAGGACTTGATTTAGCTACCTAAATATAAATATAGTGTTCTTTGAGATGTCTTAGGTATCATGTCCAGATACCAATCTCCAGATGCCAGTCTAGAATATAGGTATCCCGTGGGTCTGTGAGTCCATTATCATATGTTCTCCACCATCTCTTATATTCATCTTAGATGATACAGATGCCTTGTATAGTAAACTGAAATAGAGTGGCCCCTAGAGTGAAAATAAAGTTGAGAGTAAAGCATTTAGATTGAGGTACCTATAAAGAGAGTAAGTGCTTAAGTTCCATTTGTAGTTAGTGGAGATCTGGTTAATAAAGCCTATGGATGTTAAACAATCATTCATATTACGGAAAAAATACTTCTGGCTGAGCAGCTAAATTTCTTTTTATATTCTTTTGACTATTAACTACATCTTCAGAACAGGATCTACACTCTAAGAATATTAACTCACGAAGACACCTGAAATTAGTTGTTTTAACTTCAAATTGAATCGCATTCTTTCAGAAAATTCACTAACTTGTCTGTAGCATGGAACCAGAAAGTCTTGTCTTCCCTACCTTAAATCAGTATATCCACACAGAAATAATTGCTTCTTGGCTTGGCCAGCAAAGTAAAAGCAAAGACCAAGTCTGGTAACAACACATCAGCTCAAACCTAATGGCGCTTTCTAAGTCTTGAGTGTTCTCATAGTTCCTAGCCTTTTAATCCTATGTTATCTTTTCTAGGTGGAGAATCCCAATGTGAACCTCAGGAGCCTGTGATCATCAGAAAAGTCCCATGAGCTCTCAGAATTACTTGCAGACACCTATTTAAATTATATGCTTGACATTCATAATTTCAGAAATTACATCATTTGCACTGAAAACACTGAACATGTTACCAGAAAAAAAAAAAAAAAAAAAAAAAAAAAAAGGGRGGGGATCCTGCCCCTCTACTCAGCTCTGGTGAGGCCACACCTGGAGTATTGTGTTCAGTTCCGGGCACCCCAGTATAGGAGGAACGTGGAGCTTCTGGAGAGGGTCCAGAGAAGGGCAACCAGGATGATTAAGGGAATGGAACATCTCTCGTATGAAGAGAGGCTGAGTGAGCTGGGCCTGTTTTCTCTGGAGAAGAGACGGCTCAGAGGGGATCTGATTAATATGAATAAGTTCAGGAAGGGAGAATGCAGGGAGGAAGGGGACAAGCTGTTTTCACTGGTGGCCAGCGATAGGACGAGGGGTAATGGCCACAAGCTGAAACACAAGAAGTTCCGTCTCCAGGTGAGGAGCAACTTCTTTACTGTTAGGGTGACAGACCAGTGGAACAGGCTGCCCAGGGAGGTTGTGGAGTCTCCTACTCTGGAGGTCTTCCAAACCCGCCTGGATGCCGCCATGTGTCACATGCTGTAGGTGTGCCTGCTTGAGCAGGAAGGTTGGACTAGATGATCTGTAGAGGTCCCTTCCAACCTTAAATATTCTGTGAATCTGTGAATCTGTGAATATAGGTACCGCTGTTGATGACACTTGTAAGAACTATCTTGCTGCTAAGCAAAGCTAAACAATGAAACATTTCAGAGATCTGAACAGGACGAAATCCAATTGGGAATTGTGTGGAAGGATGAACTAGACTGACTTAAACTGTCATGGGTAAGCTTGAATAATCTCTTAGAAAGTTAGCATGATTTGCATGTGTATATATGCCACAGAATAGCTAAAAATACGTACATTTTCACAATGGTTGCTTATAAGCAGAAAATTCACAAGTTTATTCGGTGGTCCTATGACAAGTGCCAGCTCAAGCGAGATTCTTCTCTTAAAGCAAACTGAAAAATATCTGCCAAAACCTGGTACATCATTCATAACACTCATTCACATAACATTCATAACACATAACACAGAAAACATTTTTAACACCTTGTCCCTTCTGTTAGGTCACCATAGGCTATGTCTTTCACAACAAGATGGCTCCAGCAAAGGAAAGCTTGTTTCTAACGATGAAAGACAGATATGACCACATACAATCAAAAATGTTTCCAAGTCTTGTTAGAAAACTGAACTGTTGGAAAACTGGTTAGAAAAGCTGATTTTTGTGTCATGAAGAGTTATAACATTTGTATAACTTTGACTTTTCTTAAACAACATGGAATTTTAAAAATTTTAAGATTTTTTTCTTTCAAAATAAGTCTCTTAAAATGTTAACATTCTTTTACTTATTGATGATTCTTTTCAACATATTGACATTTTCTTATTTCCTATATATGAATATGTCTGCGAAGTATTTGAACAAAAGTCACCAAACAAGTATTTGATGATGGTGGTATTGTCATTTAGATAAAATTGTATTTATTGGTCATGTAAGGGGAGGTCAGTGGACCCTTTCATATCTATCAATTTCCACTATTTTATTCTCTCCAATGTCCCTCTGTGAAAGACAAGTTTTTTATGACCTGTTCCCCCTTTGCACCATGGCCTTTTTATATCCATTTTCTCTCATTACAGTTATGAATATTAGTCATTTTATTTCTCTTTCAATCAATCAGAAATGTATCCAAATATTCTGCTTTCATCCCACCAGTGCTTAGTATAATCACAGAAGCATGTTAGAGTAGGCATTGTCCTCAATTAATTCAAATCAGACAAATTTTGCTTTGTTTTTATCTTATTCAGACTGCTCTCCCCATTTTTAATTATTGATAATGTTTAAATTAGAGATATATATCCACTGTGTAAAAGAAAAGAAAAAAATATCAGTTTGCCTAATCTAATTAGATTAATCCATTAGTAAAAATAAAATAATTTCTCTTTAAACTCAGTTACTTTTAGAGGCTATCTTAAATTGAATATAAAAATCTAATTAGAATTGAAGCCTAGCTAGCTCCTTCTTCATGGATAATGTTATACTTGGTTAGCCGAATGAGATGAAGCAGCCTGAACTGAAAGCATGCCTTTTTTTTTTTTTTTATTCTTGAATCATGTAGAATATCTTAAACCCTGTAAGATTTATTGTATCTCACTAACATCATTAAAAACAGAAAATTCCATAGCAGATATAGCTGGAGCAAAATTTAAAATTGGAATAGCTTAAAGGTACTGCAGGATAAGTAAGAGAAAAGAAGGATGTATTTTCCATAGTCTATTATCAAAGACTTCTGAGTAGATGTCTTATGCCAGAGAACCATTCTTTAAGCAAGCTACTATATCTGATGTTCATCTTGTTCCTTGGCAATGAGCATATATATTTTCCTCCCTGAGTGCAATCGCTTCTGACAAAAGAGGCTGTTCTCAAAAGCTTGTGGGAGTGGCTCCAAATCCTTCAACAAACAGATTAGCTGACATACTTTAACGCATTCACATCTAAATTTCCAACTAATTTTTTCTCTCTTTTTACCTTGTCTAATTCACAGCTTTTTTTTTCAGCAAGAATGCTCATAAAGTATTTTGATGCTTGTGGAGCTAAGCAGTAAATTGATTGTATTTTTTTAGTAAATTATGAAAATGAATTGGCTGGATAAACATCATATGCTGTTTCATGCAATGGTAGAAGCCTGAGCTCAGGTACTCTATTGATATATTTATGCATAACGAGTATTTTTTAACTGTAATTTATTTTTAAATTTCTCCGTGAGATCAATTGCTTTAATTTGATTTTCACATCTTATATTCTTTTTCTTAGGAACAAAGCAAAATGCATTTTCAGGCACAGAGCTTGCACCACCTTCCTTAAAGTCTACTCTCAAAAGAACAATTGAACCACTGTGCTTTCAGCAGTGAAATAATTGAACAGTCCAACTTGGGTATTCATTTTTCTTCAAGGAACAAGCTGCTAACAGCAAACTCCTGGGTATGAATTGCAAACCTTTGGGAATTCCAACAGCTACTTCAGATCTTTGTTAAAAAAAAAAAAAAAAAAAAAAAAAAACCTAAGTGACAATAGTGTAGTGATGAAGATCATGTATAAAATGAACTCACAGTAATGAGTGTTGAATGCAATGTTTCAAGTGAGTGTAGAAGTTGAAAGCATCCTCTAAAACCAAAGGGATCCAAGGACTTTGGGAAATTAAGTATATGGTTTAATTTCTTCTTCTTTTCTTGAATATAACTTCCTTGAACATAATCAAAACATTGATCGTGATTACAGCTCTACCCCACTGATTCTTCTACACTGCTGAACTTTCTACTGTCTCCTGTAGGTTGACTGTGTACCAGAATACGAACACACAGGTTCAGAAATAGTGCTACATTAGAGCTGAGAGACTCAAAATGCAAAAGTCATGCTACTGAGAAGGCAAAAACAGAAATGCTGATTCTTCCCCATG
The DNA here is from genome assembly GCF_003342845.1 of Nothoprocta perdicaria. Taxonomy (NCBI): domain Eukaryota; kingdom Metazoa; phylum Chordata; class Aves; order Tinamiformes; family Tinamidae; genus Nothoprocta; species Nothoprocta perdicaria. The sequence goes on from NW_020455943.1 coordinate 68,141, forward strand.
CTAGAGGCAAATATTTAGGAGCACTGGAGACAAAGGTTCACTTCCTGAGAAAGGTTTTTGCTGTTGCTTCTGTTCTTTTACACATCCGATAATCATCCCTAGAATAACAACATATTCCCTAAAGTAGGATCTAGAACCTTCATTATTTCCTTCCCCTAATCCTCACGATACCTTTTCTTCCACATCCTTAGTTCTTAGATTTATGACTACAGAGTCCTCTTCCATGCTATACTGGAAATCAAAGCTACCATCCGTAGAACCGTTTCAGTTGTTTCTGTGCATTGCACTATCCAAAGCTAACCCAACACTCTCAAAATACCCGATGAAAAATAATATTTTCTTGTGCCTTATGGCTGACCTAAATAGAAATAGGAGGAGCAAAAGCACTAAAGAATGGCCTTTGTAAAACTGAAATATAAAAAAATGAGGTTATCTACAATTTTTTTATATTTGCTTCAAATAAATCTGCAGGAGCTGTTTCTTTACTGCTAGTCCTGTGAACTGACTGAGAAGAATCTGTGCTGATTTATTCAGCTTATACCTTAAAGTCATTCCTTAGTTCCACACTATCACTGTTGCTACTAGTTACACATTTCTTTGTTATATGTATAGTAGAGGAGTCTCCTAATTAAAAAGTTGCCTACTGTAGCTATTTAAATGTGCTATCCTTAAAAAAAAATCTGTTTTCTCCTATAAATAAAGCAGCGTAAACACAATGATGCCACATATTAGCAGGCCATATGCTAGCCAGTGTGTTTTACATTATTCACTAGGTGAGCACCCTGCACAGGTGAAAGTAACAATTTAAAGGCCGTTAAACACTGGATTTTCGCAGCATGGAGAAACATCTGCACTTCAGTGGTATAATCTAATCAACTGTGAAATATTCACAGTGCTCAACAGACCTAAAATAGTCTCATTTTTTACCCATGATATAATGGTCTAATGCTTTCATAGAGGGCTGAAACATGAAGTACCAGTGGGAAAGGTCCAAGATTGTTTAAGTTCTCTTTTCCCTTTCTGTGCTCTCTGCAGTCCAAGATTGTTTAAGTTCTCTTTTCCCTTTCTGTGCTATCTGCAAAGTACATCAAAAACTTGTTATCAGTAAATTCTTCTTTGCTTCCAAATGTTTAATTATCAGAGTTAAAGAAAATATGCAGAAAAAATGTTATAAATACAATTTAAATAAGGAAAACGTTAATAGGAGGTGCACAATAATAAAATAAAACTTTAACAATCTTTTTTTTTACTTTAGAACAAAGAGTATTTCTGAAAGTGATGATGCACATCTTGAGATCTATGAAAATCTATGAATGCAATGACAGTTCACTGCTAGTACATTCATCAAAGCATTCACTTGAGAATCTATTATTAATTCAGTGGTTCAGATATGTCATGTCAGAGCAACCAGTCACATTTCACTGATGAAAACAATATGTAGTTCTGTTAGGCCAAAAGTACAGCACTTTCTTGTGTTGTTAAGGTTGCTGGCTGCTGACCCAAAGAAAAAGTCATATAAAAGTCTTTTCTAAAGATCCTATTTAAAATTTCCAGGTCTTCTGTTTCTTTATTCTCACATGACCATCTGTCAGCCTGACAGCCTATCATATGCTTTAAGCAGTGAGAATTAAAAATAAACATCTTCCCCAAGAGAACAAAAACAAGGATCTATGTCCACACTCATAATATGCCTATAAAGAAACTAATATTAGAATAGAAGCCTTCAGAAGGCATTATTCAGTTTCTATATGACAGATGGAAAATGGATGCTGAGTAAAATAGATCCTGTTGGCCACAAGACACAGGAATGGAATTATGATAAAGAGATTAATATAGAAGTTTTCTTTTCTCCTGTTTTCAAATTTTAAGGTATAACCAAATTTACTATAAGAGACTTAAGAGTGGATATCTGGTAAAAGTAAACAGTTATCCAACTTGAAAAATCAGAATTATCAGAATTTTTAAAATGCTAGGATATGATATGGCTGATAGGAAAAAAAAAAAAAAAAAGAAGAGAGAATAAATATCCATTACAAAATTCTTCTCCCTTTAAATCAAATTATTTTTTGTCACTGGGTTAGAGTGTGTATATCCCTAATTAGTCATGCTTAGTTGCTGCACAGAAACCTGTTAAAGCACAACAATTTGGGCAAATATACTCTTTTGCAGAAAATTCAGATAGATAATAAGAGAAAGGCACTTCCCCTAAGCTGAAGAAATGGAGAATATCAGCATATCTGAGATTTACTTCTACCCATCCTCAAGATGTTGGATTCCAAACACGAAACTTTAAAAGAATCACCATTCGCTTATCAGACCTATGCAGTACCACGAACTATATAAGAATAGAAACCTTTAGGGTCATTCTTATATTTCCAATTCAGCAGAGATTATAAAACTTCTGCCATGGAGAAACCACTAAAACAGTCCATATTTGCTTAACATCAGACCTTAAAGAAAGCAACTGAACATGATGTTTTCATTTCTGAATCAAACTTGAAATATCAATGTTCCAGTTTTTCTTTTTCTTTTTTTTTTTTTTTCTTTCTTTCTCAACTGTTTATATGATGATCTTCATTTGTTATCCAGAGACATCTGTGTCTTTCTTAGTGAGGAAATGTCTGAGAGCTTGGTATTGTCAAAGGTGAAAGTATTTATTTCCTTTTACACAGACAGTAGAGTTCAGTAACTTTACTTATGGTAGTACCATAGTCTAAACCTCTGACAAAGATTTTAAGTGGCAGAAGGGCTTTGAAATTATGACAGTGGCAAAGTACAGCTTTTTAGGAGTTAGGTGTGGGGAGAAGACAAAAGCAAGGAAAAGAGAATGGTGAGTGCTGGCAGCAAAGGTAGAAAGGAAAAGTGAAACATTTCGGGAAGTAATAAAACTCCTGAAAGCAACACAGTGAGAATAAACAAACATTTTTTTTCTATTTCCTTTTGAGCACTGCCCAAAGGGAGTACTTTAATACAGAAATAATGTGTAGATATCTAAAGCAGAGATTGTGTTTATAGGCACTATAAACCAGATGAGTAAGCACCAGCGTAACCCAGAAAATTAAACTGAATCTGTGATTTCTTTGCCTGGTGTTGGCCAACTCCTGTGGCTACTTATCATTTGGCTACTTATCATGTGGCTGCTTACTCTGTTACTTGAGTATTGCCTTTTGATGCTCACAATTCCGGAGAAAATTTCCCTTCTGCTGATTCTCTGCTCTTAGAACAGGACTTTTGGGGACTCCACAAGCACCAAACAGTTAGACATGAGGTTGCAGAGAAGGGGCTGTGCCTCCTTGTCCAAGACTGTCTGTCCTGCATACAACATGGAAGCAAAGAAGGAAGGAGTAATGTGAGCAAGTGTGGAGGGACCATTGCTTTGGCATAGGGAAAAGGTCTGCCACTACTGAGCATTCAGTAAAAAAACTGCACATGATATTTCCTCAAAAAAAAATTTTGGAACTGGAGTCTAAACTGTCTTAGTAATAGTCAGATATTGTAAATTCAATGTAAATGTCTCTAGCTGGCACTTAGAGGAAGCACCACTTCTGGTTTTGTTCCCAAAGTCCTTATTGTTTTGTGAAACATTTAAAGCAGAAATCAAATACTTTATCAAGAGGAAGGACAGCAAAATGTTTTTTAGAAAAATATGACTTGGCAAATCCTGCTGAAATCCCCTAAAGACTGAAAGACTTACTGTGTGGCTTTGGGAGTCCATTTAATCTTTTAGTGCCTTGGTACTCAAATCACAAAATGCTACTGTAATATTTTTTATCTTCAGATGTTACTGGCAGTTACTTAGATGTTCTAGTGGTTAGGAGCATAAAAAGCTTTAGTAAAAAAAAAAGTGAATCAATGCTTTGTAAAGGAGTACTTCAAGGATAAAGGATTTAGAAAACAAAAGAAAAATAAAACGCTTCACTTTCAAGGTAAGACTGATATGTAAACACCATATACTCTGAACGGCATTCCAGGGAATGAAATTCTCATGGGAAGTATAATAAGGAAAACATCCGTTAGTAATATATTACTAGCTGTTTTGCAATTCATGACTAGCCAGTTCATTTGCATTTATGTATTTCAATATATAGTAGAACTAACAATATTAGACACATCACACACTGTAGTTTTTCAGAGTGAATAATAAAATTTGAAATGAGATTCAGATTTTCTGGTTAACCTTGGTGCAAAAATATTTTTATCAGATATGACTGCAGTTGTACAGAAAACTCATGAAGTTGAAAACCAAGCTATATTAGTCTGTATTGCTTTGGGGACATTGCTTTAATGTCTCCTATAAGACAGCCTAATGGACAATCATTATATTTTTGTGGAAATGAATAGAACCTTTCCATCAAGTAAAGGTGCTTTTTGGACAACTTTTGTGACATATTTCCTGTTAGCCTTTATATACTTGATTTGTATTGATTAAAAATTGTTTCTTTATGCTATGTGTGTCTGACCAGTAGTTGAGTACTTCACAAACATTCTAATCTGTTTTATTTAGACTCATATTTATCTCACTAACTATAAACATCATGTTACCAGTAGACAGTTGTGAGACCTTGTCTTTTGCAGTCTGTCTTCATACATAATTTTCAAAAGCTTCCTATGTTTAAAGACACACGCTCATATACATGTATAAAGTATATAAAGATATCTTTTTAATATGTACTTACAATTCCTTTTTTTCAGTTACTGTAATATGATTGTTTTTTAAACAAGTGATATCTTTATAATTCACAGAATTCACAGAATATTTAAGGTTGGAAGGGACCTCTACAGATCATCTAGTCCAACCTTCCTGCTCAAGCAGGCACACCTACAGCATGTGGCACAGGGTGGCATCCGGGCGGGTTTGGAAGACCTCCAGAGTAGGAGACTCCACAACCTCCCTGGGCAGCCTGTTCCACTGGTCTGTCACCCTAACAGTAAAGAAGTTGCTCCTCACCTGGAGACGGAACTTCTTGTGTTTCAGCTTGTGGCCATTACCCCTCGTCCTATCGCTGGCCACCAGTGAAAACAGCCTGTCCCCTTCCTCCCTGCATTCTCCCTTCCTGAACTTATTCATATTAATCAGATCCCCTCTGAGCCGTCTCTTCTCCAGAGAAAACAGGCCCAGCTCACTCAGCCTCTCTTCATACGAGAGATGTTCCATTCCCTTAATCATCCTGGTTGCCCTTCTCTGGACCCTCTCCAGAAGCTCCACGTTCCTCCTATACTGGGGTGCCCGGAACTGAACACAATACTCCAGGTGTGGCCTCACCAGAGCTGAGTAGAGGGGCAGGATCCCCTCCCTTGACCTGCTGGCAACATTCCTCCTGATGCAGACCAGGATCCCATTGGCCTTCTTGGCCACGAGGGCACACTGCTCACTCATGGTTAACTTAGTGTCAACCAGGACTCCCAGGTCCCTCTCCGTGGAGCTGCTTTCCAGCAGGTCGACCCCTAATCTGTGCCTGGGGTTATTCCTCCCCAGGTGCAGGACCCTTCACTTTTCCTCATTGAACCTCATGAGGTTCCTCTCTGCCCAACATACCAGGCTATCCAGGTCCCTCTGGATGGCAGCACAGCCCTCCGGAGTGTCGGCCACTCCACCCAAGCTTGGTGTCATCTGCAAACTTGCTCAGGGTGCATTCCGTGCCCTCATCCAGGTCATTGATGAACAGATTGAACAGCACTGGGCCCAGCACTGACCCCTGGGGGATACCACTGGCCACAGGCCTCCAACTGGACTCGGCCCCATTTGTGACCACCCTCTGAGCTCTGCCATCCAGCCAGCCCTCGATCCACCGCACCGTGCACTCGTCTAGTCCACTGTCCCGGAGCTTCCGTATGAGGATGTTATGGGAGACAGTGTCAAAAGCCTTGCTGAAGTCAAGGTAGACAACATCCACGGCTAATTTAATAATTTATAGCTTCTAGTTATATAATGTATGAGGTCTTCTATGTATATAATGTATGTAGGACTGTATGCATGATAAGAAAGAGTTTTCCTTAAATGCAATGGTGTAAATTCATTCAGTCTGATCTTTTAAGTAGTGAACCAAATTCAACTCACTACCATGAATGCTGGAGCACTAAGTTCATAAATGATCGTCATCCTAGATGCTAGCCTTACTATCTTCTACATAGCTCATGTAGTTTTCAAAATATTATTTTTATAGAAAAACTTACATCTACTTTATTAATATTACATAGAGTATTACTTTTGTGTTTCTTTCAGAATAAAGTTAGAGTCATTTTATTTTTTGCCTAAGTACATATTATTTATGTTAAAAAATTACAGAAGAAAAAAAAATACTAACATGTTATGTAGTGTACAAATACTGTGAAACTGGTGACAAGTATAATATAAACTGAATACTGCCTTGCTTAATGAATACTCTTAAAAATTTTAATTGATAGACAAGACAAATAAGTTGGCTTCAGGATCTATAAAACTCTTCTCTTTATGATATTGGAGAATATATGATCTAATTGGCTTCAGGTCTACTGCTGGTGCCTATATTATGTAGCATTTTTCATACACCAAACAAATGCCATCTTCAAAATAGATAAGATTGTTTTGACTCCCATTAGAGGACAGTTTCATAATCTTTTTTTTTCAAATATTATTTCCATATGACTTTCAATCACAGCTTACTCCTGGCCTTTTCACTTGTTCTTGTATCCTTACTACCATTTAGTTTAATACGGCTCAGCACTCTGTTTTTTAATTGCTTGATTTATTAAAAAATAGTAAACATTTCTTGGTGTTTGATGAAGAAGTCAAACTCTTTCCATTTTCGACTGTCTTTTTGGACACTGCGTTGTATATATTCTTTTTTCAGTCTCTTCCTCACTTTTACTTTACATCAGAATCTCCAACCCACAGAAAGAAGTGAAGCCTAATCATATCTATGAGCATATGGTAATATGGTTTGAAGTCTTTCAGTGCTAATACAGTTACAGTGCTAGTACAGTTACAGAGATCTGCTAGATGTTAGACGCCACCATACAGAATATAGACTTCAGAATATAGCCATTCAAGTCAAGTAGACAGTACATTTGTCAAATTACATTATATGATTTCAGTCAACCTGCAAGGAGAAACAAAACAATCAGATCAGATATTTTCTAATACAGACTAATAGGATTAATACGGCTTCCACAGCAGAATGCCAGGATGTAAACTACCTTCCTTGCAGTTGATGTAGAAATATTAGAAATTTAAGGAGCAGGGAAAGAGAGATGGAATATATATGGCCTACCAGAATACATGCTTTTAAGTAGTACATGATAGTAATATTTCATAAAAAGCTTTTCATAAAACTGAAGACTATGATTAAATAGACTAGGGCTTTGATCACAAGCCAGTAATAGAATAATTTTTTAAAGATGTCGGACATCTTTTGCATTTCCTAAAGATGATTCATTTAGAATCTGATCAAAACTTTCCATCCAAATGTAAAAGAATACATGTAAATTTAATCGGGCTTTATATCATATGCAAAGGGGAGTCACATATATATATTTATATATAATTTGGAAAATAAAGAAACATAAACCTGCCATTTGAGATTAGAAAATAAAATGGGAACACTAAATTGTAAATCAATATAAACATAAAATATAGCAGGTAGATTTTTGAAAGCTTCATAAACTTTAAAATTGTTCAAAGACTTTCTGTTGTAGGTCTTTCTATTCACCTTAGTCAAGGAACAGCAAGATCTGTCAGATCCTCACACATCTCAGCAGTTTCACTGAAAGTGCACACTAAATTGTTCAGCATGTCATTTTCAGGGAGGCATAAAAGGCAAAGCTGTCAGTCCAGTTAGAACAAACATTTTAGCTCCCTGTTTTCCTCATCTGATGCAGCTTCCAGACTAGTCTTTTTTTTTTTGCACATTCATGCAAACTTCCCCACGGAACCTGATTGTATTTAAATACAAATGAATTAGTTACACAAGTAGAAGCTTTGCCTGAGGTGTTTTTCTCCCATGGAGCACAGATGATGTTGTTGCATTAGGATGCCTGTGGAAAGATCTTCCCTAAGACCTTGACTTGGGAACTTGGGAACTATTGTTAGTATCATCCTGTCATTATACTAAATTGACAGAAGAAGTACACAACTAGAAATGTGGACAACAAAACACAAAGAGAATGAGTGTGGACAACAGCTTCAATAAAAAAGTGCTGCAATTAAAAGCTAAATGGCAGAAAGTCAGAAGTTACATAGGCTCAGTTCAAAGTTCTTAGTTCAAATGAAATATCTCAGTAGGATAAACAGCTAACCACCAACCTTCCCACTACCATATGTGCTAAATCAGTCCTCTATCAATTCTCAGCAGCTTAAATTTCTCAAGAAATGATGCATCTCCTAATGACTGTTTGGGCCAGAATATGCAATTCCATTTTCTACCAAAGAAAATGAGTATCACAGAGTCAAAAAGCAAGCAAAAACCCTTGAATTTGCTTTAAAGTTTGTTATATTTTGCATATCTGATTGTAAACAGTATTTGAACAAATATAGGACTTGACTACATGTGAAATACAAACATAAAAGAAAACCAAATTGATGACATATATAGGACAGTTGCCATATTCCCTCCAATAAGTGAAATGCTCTCTTTGAATGGAAAAATATTTTCAAAAGCATCAGGGAAGTCTGAGTTTTTTGCTGCCAAAACTTTCTTAATCATTCTGAACAGCTTGCAGGTATAGGAGCTTTTTCTATGATAAATATATATATATATATATATGTATATAAGATTGATGTAACCTTAGACATTATTTACTTTTCAACCCAGTAAAGAATCCAGGCCTCAGAATTTCGTTAAATATGCAGTGCTCTTTCCTGATAACGATTCAGATCACTTATATTTAGCAGTAGTTAATTATTTTATTAACTGAATTTCACTGTGGAGGGCCCAAGTATCAAAGGTATGTATCCATATTGACTACTTGAAGTAGACACTGTGAATTCTTTTCTATCTATGTTCATCTGATATGTTTATCCCTTTTTTCCTGATTTTCCGTATAGGTGATGTTCTTTGAACATTACCATGCTAAACTAAACCTGATTAAATATGCTTTTCATATTATACATGTATACATAATAGAAAGAAAAGAGATTTATTAGAACCATAAAGCTATAACATAGTCTATGCCTTTATGGAAAAAAATGCAACCGTCAAAATCAAGATATATAGATATTGTCTACAAGACTAATAAGAAACAGAATTGCATTAGGCACGCCCACAAGATATGAAAACAAATTCCACTCCATGCCGAAATGTTGAGGAAATAACAGTAATAAAACAAGATCTCTGTTTTGTAGTGAATATTAAAGACTTTGGTGTATATAAATGAACCTATGTTGATTAATGCACACATATACACACTGAACATTCACTAAATTTATATATATATGTTAGTATGTGTGTGTTTGTGTGTATATATATATATATGCATATACATTGGATATACACAACATAAGAAAATATCTATGGCTATCCCGATTTGCAAAAAACTTACCTTGACTTATATAGAATGGCAAATAATGAGCAATAGTTTGGAAAGAGCAAGAATTCTTGTAATAGTAGATGTGGTCAGCTGTGGTGAAATCACACATTTCAAAACCCTGAGTAAATGAATTTAGTACAAAGTCTTTGCCACACAAAAGCTAGTGCTTTTATTACTTTCTTTAATAATGGAGCCACAAATACTGTTCTTGTCCTGGCAATTTAGTGACAGAACTTTATTGTGGTCTTTGTGGTATGAGTTAGAGTAACTCAGTGGGGCATTTTAACACCATTTTATTGTGTTTATAAAACTGCAGATCTAGAGTTGCAAATTCCACTCAGGTTGCTTTCCTCTGTATGTTTGACCTATTAGATTTAACAAATTTACTATTCCTTGACATTCAGTACAATACACAAGAAAATTAGTTAGCATCCCTGTGAGGTACCAATAATCACTCTTATAAACTTAAATTCAGCTGATGCTGGTTTAACACCCAGAGGGACTCTCTGAAAATACATCCAGTTGTACAACCATACAAAGGGACCGAATATCAAATTTTATGTGACACTGCTGAACCTAATGGAGTCACAGTGAATGTAAGTCAGTAGCGAACTTGACTCACATATTGTGTGCCTTGGGATTAGGCAATCTGTGGAGGCATCACATCTGATATAAACACTTCCTCCATTAAAGGAAAACAGCAATTTCAAAGCAGAACATGGGTCATCTTCCTAAAGAGCAGTTACTAGTGTTTGTCTTTTGTTATGAATGGTACTGGGAAACAATACTGTTCATACTGTGGTATTACTACCACATATGGACTAAAAGTTTAAAAGGAAGGTATTGGGAGAAATAGGAAGACAGAATAAAGTGATTGTTAAGAACAGCATTACTTTAAGATTCCTTTGCAATTTATATTTTACTTCATGTATTTTATTTTTAAAATATTCTTCTTATTAGAAGAGATACTACCTACACATAATTCCTCTCAGAGTAATGAAACACCAAATAGTATCATATGTAGTTGTAGAGTCATTCTCTTGATTTATTTCTGGAAATTATGTATATTTATACTGTTACTTGGGGTTAACTGTCTGAAGTTTGCTGTCTATGTACATCTTAAATCTATAGGCCCAAATCACAAAACCACTTTGTGGTAGATCAAAAAGCACTCTTCATGCACAATATGAGAGCTCTAAGTGAAATGTATGCAGAGTCTAACAGATTCTTCTGAAAAGGCCATTTGTATAGAATATTGGAAATATTATATTTATTTAATTAATTCAAAATATTTTCCATCTGCATGCTTTATAGACTTTTTTTTTTTCCAGAGACCTCTGCAGATTAGATATAACAATTCATTATCTTTAGAAATAATTCAGTATTATTTCATAATTTTTCAATTTGTTCATATATTACAATGTGGAGTTCTCAGACGCTAAGAGATTTTATTTATTATTATTGTTGTTGTTGTTGTTGTTGTTGTTGTTGTTGTTGTTCTTGTTCTTGTTATATGAAGTGTGTATGTATAACAGCTTCTATAAAGTATCTTAATTTTTTTCATGGATTCTTTTTATACAGTGCACTATCGATTTTGGTGCTATGGAGTATGTGGCACAAAACATGTGAGAAGCTTGGGAAAATATTAAAAATATTATCTAGAAAATTTTACAAAATTTAGATCATATTATACTTTGATAAAAATGACATTGTTGCTTAAATTCCATACATATGTGGTATATATATGTTACACAGACTCTTCCTAGATACTTGTATATGCATACATGCATACATATAGAATCACAAAATCATAGAATCCTTAAGGTTGGAAGGGACCTCAGAGGTCATTGAGTCCAACCCCCCTGCACATGCAGGGTCACCTAGAGAACGTGGCACAGGGCTGCATCCAAGCGGGTTTTAAAGATCTCCAAAGAAGGAGATGCCACAACCTCTCTGGGCAGCCTGTTCCAGGGCTGTGTCACCCTCACAGTGAAGAAATGCTTCCTTAAGTTCCTGTGGAACTTGCGATGCTTCAGTTTGAAGCCATTTCCTCTAGTCCTATCACTGTCCACCACTGAAAAGAGGCTGCCCCCTCCTCCTCCCTCCCTCCCTTGAGGTATTTATACACGCTGATCAGGTCCCCCCTCAGCCTCCTCTTCTCCAGGCTGAACAGACCCAGCTCTCTCAGCCTTTGCTCATAGGGCAGATAATATGGCATATTATGGCAATGTGGTCCTATGGCATATAATATTTATATTCTCTGACCACAAACTGCTGAATTTCCTTAAAGGGTCAAGAAATCCGTTTGTTGTTCTTCATCCCTTCAGGATAAGGGAAAATCTGGAACCAAAAACAGGGATTACTCAAATCTTTCAGATTCACAAAGAGAATAACAGTTTGCCACTCTTGTCAATAATGCTGTTTAACTCAGTCTTTCTGGACTGAGTTCCATATATCGCTTAAACAGTTAATCATTAATTACCCCCAAATTACTGTAATTTGGTGATAAGAGTATTCATGTACATGATGTTTTCCTCTCCAAAGGAAGCTGTCTACTTTATATCCTGTGTCAAAGAGTTATTCTATTAAAACAATAAGTAGTTCAGTGAGTAAAATGAAAGGTTCATGATTCATTTTATAGCAATCATTTTGCTTTTTGTAGAGAATCTGCTACCACTCCTTCCCTAATGGATATACTGTCAGGAAGAGCACAGTGAATTATGCACCTTCTCAAAAATCATTCGTCAGCCTCAGTACGTTCTTTTTAATAATTTGTATTTCAGTAATTGCTGCTTTGGCACATTTGTAGGTCATATATAATCTGCTGAACTTGTGTTATCCAATACTCGCATAATCAATATGAAACATTAGCACATACACAGAAGATGCATCAAAGATGTGGTCCTATTGAACATTTTTAATTACAGGGATTGCTAAAACTGCCCTTTAATCTTCTCCAGGTATTCAGATAAATAAGATAATTCTTGCTGCCTACATGCAAGAACAATGACATTCTGAGCACACCACGACAAAGGTCTTTTAAATCAAATCACAGTGTAATTATCCTTTAACACTTCATTCACTTTTATTATTTACATATACTTTGAAGAAATTACTAGTGTAAATTAAGACTGAAAGCAGTCACAGAGTCAAAGAGAAGATTTTTAGGTATTGAGTTCTTGGAGAACTTTCCTCTTTCAGAGGAAGCCATGTGCTAATCTTTTCCGTTAAAGAGCTTCTTATTTATGGGTGCTACCTTACCCAGAAGAGTCTTGAACTTGTTCCACTGGGGTCAATTGAAGTTTATCTTCTGCGTAGAAATAGTAGATCTAGCAGCTAAACTAGTCTGAAATTGCTGTCTCTGCTTTGACATAGAGTGAGGAATTCATAGGTCTACTCATAATAAACTAGGATAAAATTGTCTTAAGGACTCCGAGTGCAATGTATATTAACTATTTTGATGTTCCTGTATAGTTAAGAAATGTGATTTGAAGCATCATTGGAAATAAGGAATTGTACATATTTTTTAGGTTCTCTTTAAAATATTATCTTTCATCAGATTCAAGCTATAGAAAGTGTCCATTAAATTATATGGTGATCAGATTACTGAAATTGATCAGAAAATCAATATATATATGACATATGCAGGGGTATCTACTAAGTACATTTCTAGTGTTATTAGAATTAATTCATAATGAATAACTAAAATTTGAAACTTAAAATGAATTTTCTCATCCAATCACTATGAATTTGTTCAGCATTACTACATGAGGAGTTGTATGGTTTGGGACAATAAAAAAAATAGCTTTGAAGAATGCATTTAATTTGTTATACTATGAAATGTTATGGTGGGATAACAAACCTCCTAACAGCCTTAATATACTGAATATCACACTTTCTGGAAAGCAAAGAGTTTTAATGAAAACCGGCATGATTTTAAAGCCTGTTAAGTGAATAACAATCAAGCTTATTTCACTGAAATGTGTTTTTGGTTGAAGATTTAATTTGAAAGATGTAGAGAAGAAGAGTGAGAATCATAAACTACTTCGTACATTTATTGAGTGATGGTAAGGACACTGCTCTTGCTTTTTTTTTTTTTTCCAGGAATTTTTATTTCAATAAGTCTACTAATCTTCTATTTGTAGAGTCGCCTGGCTCTGGCTCTGTCTAAGCTCACAGCCCTTATATATGTGCTGATATTCTCTCCCTTTTCGGTGGGAGGGTGCACATTAGGGGATATAACCTACATATTGGAAAATGCTCTTGGATCTGATTCCTATCATAAAATAGTTATTGATAACTTCACATATAAAAATATATAAAGTTCATAGCATCTCCCCAGGTAAGAACTTCAATTATTATAATTAAAAGATGGGCATTTTGGCCAAATTGTGTCTGATGTAATGAATCCCTATATTTGTTCTATGAAAAGGTTGAAGATAAAGGTTGAAAAATCAAAGTTCTATAATAGGGAATGGTCAACAATCTAGTCAATGTGCTTTCTGTGCTAAATAATAGCATTTTCATTAGATGAGAAATCTTTCCAGAAATTTCACAGAATCACAGAAAAGTTTAGTTTGGAAGGGCTTCTGAAGATTATCTACTACAATCCCCCTGCACAGAGTCACTCAGAATATATTGCATAGGATTGTGTCCAGACAGTTTTTTATGTTTATATATATATATATATATATATAAAATATATATATATATGTAATATTTATGTTTATATATATATCCATACACATGTGTGTGTGTGTGTGTGTGTGTGTGTGTGTGTGTGTGTGTGTGCGCGCGCGTGTATATATGTATATAAATACACAGTAAAGAGCTAATTTTAATGGAATAAATTTCATAGAGGTTAAGATGATATCAAGACCTGCCAGATCATTATAATAACAGCTGAATGTGACCCGGAGCGGCCTGAAAAAAGTGACTGAACAAATACCTGCCATATACCAGTATACATAATTTTCTTACCTCCTTCATAATGATATTGAGAGATTGAAGAGAGATAGATTATGGAGTCTAGAGTATTAAAACTTAAACTACATCTCTCTTTCCATTTTTGCTAATAAAGCTTCATAAGGAATAAAAAACTCATTTGATGCTTTAAGGTAATATTAAATTGGGAAGAAGACATAAAATAAATGTTAGTTAAGACAGGCTGAAGTTGTTGCTGTGCATGTTGCTGTGGCTATTGTTTCCACAGAAATATTCCAATTCTGACTCCTCTTTTCCTTAAGGAAAGACTGTTTATAAAGAAAACAAAAACAGAGCAATAGAAATAATTTTCAGAATGGGCAACATGTAGGAGAGGTAAGAACACACAAGTATTATAGGTTTTGTTTGATAAATAGGTGGTGAAGGTATCTCCCAATGCTTCTCATAAACTTGAATGAGATTCTCTTTAACATTGAGATCCTGAAAAGACATTTCCACTCATGATTTTAACATTCCCCTCCCTTCCAATGGTGGTGAAAACTGCGTTCACAGAGTCAGTAGATGCTAGGGCTCTTTTCAGCTATCACTTGGTAGGCATTGAGGAGTGTCCTCCTGAAAGCTGGGTTATTCTACCATTTTCTTATTTTGTTCACCAATTTGGCTATATATTCTTCACGACAGTTTGATCTATTTCCCATTTCACACTTGTTCACCAGATTTGTTTGATAATTGACATTTTCTGTGATATAGTTCCATCTTTCTCTCTTCAAATTTGCTGAATTTATGAATTAATTTATGTAGCAAGGTAATCTGAATGTTTATTAACTTGAGCGACTCTGAGAGTCAGCTTGCATATAATATTATTCCAGTGTTGCAGTATCTGTAGTGACAAAACTGGTCCTCTGTGCCTATTTTCTACCTAGCAATCAGGCAGTATTTTACTATTTTATTACAAAAACACATGACTGTTTAACATTTTTTATACACTTACATTCAAAATAGGTATCCAAATAGAGCCAAATATTTTTGGGTTCCATCTTTCCAGAACAACTTCTGTATTTCCATTATTTTCTGTCTTGGATGTTTGCTGTATAAACACTATTATCAAGAAAAAATAGAAATTGCTGTTGAAATTAGGAATCCATAAAATAAATACTATGTGTTGAGAAGCTGTCTTTAAAAACAAATGAGCCTCTGCCTTTTCTGTTGACAAATGCACAGAAATGTATTTTAAAACACACACTAAGAAAGGTCCATTTATGACAACTTTTGTTGCTAATATATGAAGTCAGCCTTATTCTGCTTGAGTCATGTTACACTGGCTGTGTGATTTGTACATGAAAGAAAAGGCGGTGAAAAAGCCATTTACTAAACATGGCTTCAGCTATAGCAACTTCTTATAATTTTTGAAAAGACCAGAAAAATTTGCAGTGTTACATTTTGTACAACGCAGAGATTCTGCATGGTAATTGCTGAGGCAGAGAAACACCAGGGAAAGGCGACTGTAGCTTCAGCAGTACAAATGCTCTGAGGGCAGTGGCAGCTGTAAGGAGGCTCATTAAAGTGGGTAGAGGAGGAGAGGAAGGGCTCAAAGGAGATGAATTTGAGGAAGACAGAAGTGATCGAGGAAGTTCTGAATTATACATAGTTGCTCTGCAACCAATATCTCAGTTTCTGATGGCTAAAGACTAGCTTTTAAAGGGAAAATATGGCTTGACATCTTCTCCTTTCTTTACCTGGCTCTTTGTTCAAAAGACTCTCTAGCTGCAGCACATCACTGAACTGATGCACTAGTTGTACTCATGCAGTGTTCAGGTAACCTGGGGAGCAGGAGAGTGGATTATTAGAGGACAGCAAATGGTATCAGAAATAATTAATCTGTGGACTCATTAAATAGAGATGCCAGGCAAAGAAGTGCTCCCTGAGAAAGATTCAAACTGATTTATTGTATCCTTGACTTAGATGTATGATGAAATGTCCCCTATTTCTACCTGAGCTTGTAACTTCCTGTGCAGAGATGCTGTAGAGTTTCCCTTAGTCAGCTGCATTGTGCTGCCCCTGAAGGGCTGGTGTTATGGGATAAAAGGATGCTGGTGGGATGTAGATTGGAGGGAACCTTGTTCAAGTTTGTTAAAGCAATAAAGGGTTTATAGGGACTCAGGCCTCAGTAAAGTGGTGTAGGTATTTACTCTGCTTGTTTTCTGGGTTTACTGAGCTGGTTTGCCTGTTGTTTACCATTTTACCTGTTTGCTGTGATCAGGTGGCAGCAGGGTTCTGTACCAGAAGTGGGTCAAATTTGAAAAATTGAGAGGAGTGGAGTTTGAGACTTCTGCAGACAGGCAGGTAACCTGACTCCAGGTCACTAGACGGAAGCTCAGCTATTGCAGTGGACATAGGAATTGATCTGTTAAGGTTTATGAAAGAAGTAAGACAAAAACAGCAACAAGGTGAGCTTAGAAAGTCTAGTGAAAGGGTAAACTATGATCGATTGTAATGTTTTAAGTGTGGATCAATACTAGCAACTTTCTTTTCATTTTTCTTCTACTACAGCGCATTCTAACCCTATCTTCTTCTATCCCACAAGAATAATTAAATTCTACACAATAGATTACACATCCTACAAATACAGAGTACCTTACCACCATCCTGAGATAATGATTTAATTCTAGCTTACAGAAAAGGACATTGCCTTCTCAATTAAAAATTGTATTTGCAGGAGTAGGCCTTTGCAGCACAGGACTATCCCCATACAGCTTTGTTTATTTGAGCTCAGAGGATCATGATGTTCTCTTTTTCAGGCTTCAGCTGTGTAATACACGTTTACAATGCAAAACTTCCGTATTTACTTCTGTTTTTCAACCTGCTGAACTTGCCTCCTTTTGGCTACTATACTGAGAGGTAAATTTTCATATTTCCATTTATATGAAGCTAAAATTGAGATAACTTTTACCTTCTTTTTAACTCATAAAGTCCTATAACTTCCCATCTTTTAAATCTTTCTTTATGAAGAAATTCTGTCAATGTAGCTACATGAAAATTAGAAAATCATAAAATATGCTCTATTTTTTTTTCCTCCCTCAGTTTTTTTGTTCTCTGCTGTCTTCAGCAGTGCTAAGGACTGTCAAGATACCATCAAATTGAAAAAAAATATTTCTTTTAGACAATTAAATATCAGAAGGTTTAGCATCTAACCTGGAGGTGATCTGTAAGAAGATCTTGAAGAGAATTCAGAATTATTTAAGGGGAAAAGAATTACTGGATTTTTTCCTTTTTCCTTCTGAAAATCAGAGTTTTAGTAAGGACTTGGTAAATATAGAAATGAAATGAAAATGAAGAAGAAGGTAATCTGGGAAAGCAATCAGTGTACAGGGTTGCTTCAGGCTTTTGCTGTTATTCATTTGAGTTACTTGTTCAGTATTGCATAACATAGGAACACATAATTTCCAAGCTGCCATTCATAAACTTTCTCTAGTGTGATCAAATCAGGAATGCACAGCCAGATTCAAACATATTCAGATTTCAGAGCTTTTGATTTGACTCCATTAGTGCTATCTACCTTGCTGATGCTATGATCAGGCTTGATGATTGACTCAATCTATTTTCTGCTTTCAAGAGGAAGCTTTTTTTTTTTTTTTTTTTAAATTTATACTAGTGCTTGATGATACTTGATGATTCTTGATGATTTTTTTTTTCTTCATTCTAATATTATTCAGAACATATTAACAAACTTAAGGACTGTTGAAAAGTCTTCATCCGTCTTTTGGTCAATGAAATACTTAATTCTTAATAGTCCTTAACTGTAGAGGGAGATCCAGAACTTTCCAGATCCAGTTACAATTTCACTCTCTTAGCAAAATGCCTAAATACCCTAACCCCTAAGAGATATGCAAGCCACTAAATGCAATTGATGTGGAAGGAAAATAACTTAGGAAACTTGTGCTACCTCACATATAAATGTTATAATGAAGTAAATTCTGTTTATTGTATATATACACTCCATATGATTTTACTATTCTTTTATTATAGGCTTACAATTTTGTTTCCCAATATATATTTTTCTAAGATGAAATATTTACTGTCTTCTTTTTCTAAGTATTATTAGTATTATTTTTTCTCCTTTTGACTGAAACAAACAGTGCTGTCTGTACAGGGTAAATCAATGGGTTAAAATGATAGGAGTATCATTTTAGAAACTTGATGGTATTTTTTTACATTTTTTCACAAAAATGCAGTGTATGGTGTTAATGCTCAGTGATATTTTGCCTTTAAGAAATCTTATATCTATTATTCAAGTCTTGATGCGAGGGAGCGTCCGGAGTCAGAGACGCAGTCTCACAGAGATTAAGTCAATGCTCCGTTTATTGCAGATTCCACCACACTTTTATACAGTGAACAGTAAGCCGCACCCCTGACCAATCATGATTTTACACACTCTCCTCTCACCTCTGTCTCACCACTGTCYTCGGGSCTGGCATCCAATCCSTTATAAGTTTACCTATAAGGTTCYGGATACAATACCTTTTATGCCTAAAAACAAGTGCKCCACAGCTACTGTCCAATYAGCTTCATGGTCASGCAGCAGCCGGACAGCTGCCTTTGTTTTTGATCCGCTGATGGAACAAGTATGCTGTCGGCCTTGAAGTTGGTTATCTACTAACAAGGCATCCTGCCTGCTAATAGGCACTGTACGGCCGTCCTTGGAGCGGGCCCCAACAAAGTCTGTTGGCTTGTAAACTTAATTTAAAATAATCTTTTTAGCCTTTCCTGTATCTACTGAAGACTACAGACCAAATTATCTTGTTTTATATTGCTTGGTGAAGAAGCTGTCTTCTTTCAGAGAACAACAGAAGTACTTTATTGGGCTATTTGATGAGAATTAAATGAGTGGGAATGGATATATATTCTGTCCCATACTGCAGCTCAAAATGCAGTTTTTGTGAATTTTCAGCATTCACATTTCTTGAAAGCTCCCTTAACTGATTTTCTGCTTGCTCAGCAAATGGGAGAAATAACACTCAATAACGCTTTTTTTCCCCCCTTCCCTCATCTTGTTACAGTCCCGTAGAGTAAAATGGATGGTATTATTGTGTGCAGTAGGCCCATTAAAGACACAGAATATATGGATAATTAAGAATATTGATGCCCACAGAGTCCATGACATCATATTTCAACCGGAACAGCAGTGTTTTGCTCAATTGCTAATTTGACACTTGTTCTATTTGACATGTTCTATCATACACTGTCCTAGATGTTCAAGGAATCCCTTGTGCTTCACAAAAGCAGATAATTATTCAAAATCTCCCATTGTGTAACTATGACAATTGTTAATATATCTGTAAATGCAAAGTGAGGAGTAGATGTTTTCTCCACAACTAATTCCTAAATCCTAAATTCACAAGCATTCTTAATGAACAACAGAGACTTCCAGATGTTTTAGAACCTCAAGACATCATTTTTTTCTGAAGTTTTTCTTTGGTCTAACCACTGTTTTAATGCACACACATTTCCTTTTTTTTTTTATCCAAGTTAAACTGTGCTGAGAAAATGCTAATATTGATCTCTCTCATGCCTTTAAAAATCCTTAAAGGACATTTATTCTGTTAGTCCTAAATTAGTATCAATCCGCAGGTCTAAATTAGTATCAATCTCTTCCTTCAGCACTAGTGCAATGTTTTTCCTTGTTCTACTAAAAGCAAACAGTGAAGTAATTAAAATCAAGACCGAAACAAACAACAAAAAAATTAAAATGATATCTAAACATATGGAGTACGCCTAAGGGAAAAACTTCCACTGTATGTTTCAAAGAAACACAGGTAAGTAAGATCAAACATTTAAGTGGTATTTAATGCTAGGATTTGTAGCTGTTAAAACTATCATTGTATATTAATAACTCCAAATGGCTTTAGATTTCATGAAAGAAAACATATATGTGATAAAATAAATTCTCTAAACATAATAAGCATAAGATATAAAACATCAAACAAGTCATTATTATGTGAAGTTGCTGGAACAAATTTTTTATAGATTACTAAGTAACTACTACACATTGAAATTTATGAAGCACAATATTCTATGAATTTGTGTCACAAGCTTGATTAACTGTTGTATCTAAAAATAAGAAATCTCCAAAAGATGCTTTTTCTTGGTCAGAGTACTTTCATGTTCTCATTTCCAGACAGCTCTTTGTAGCAGAAGGAGAAAGGAATTTCTACTCATTTTCTCTTCAGAGAGAGGAAATTCCAGTAGGGTGGAATTCCATTGATGTCCTTGCCTCTCTGATTTTGAGTTGCTCTGTGTGTGGGCGTGTGTGTTTCTGTCTGTTTTTTTTTTTTGTTTTGTTTTTTTTTTTTTATCCTTGCTATCCAGTTACTTAGAAGTTTCATTAAATTGATCAGATAAGGAAATTGGAAACTTTTTGGAGATAAAATTAATGTATCAATTTTGCATTTTGTTCATGAAGCATCAGCTGTTCAAGAGCTGATTTTTTTCATCTTGTGAGACCTCTACTGCAAAATATGAGTTGACATATACAGTTATACAAACAATTGTAATAGGTTGCTTGGGCAGGCTAAGAAGTTTCATTAGAAAGACACGATGAACTCTCGGCTACTTACGAAGCTGGACAAAGAAAGACAATGGTTTCTATCATGTTCAGTATGATTATATTTCACAGTTGCAATAATTTTGGACCTTTTACTTCCTGTAGAAGATATGAAGGAATGACATTATCTGAGAAAGAAGTTACTTAAAGAACATTCACTGAATAGTTAAGCTTCTGACTTGTCTACTTTATTCTAGATAATTTTCATACTTAAAATGCATACAACCAGAAATGGAGGGTATCAGAGGCCATAATGACAATATTTCCTCCTCATATTCATTTATTTTTCAAAGTATAACATTACATTACTCAGTATGTCATGAAAATTTTCTGCTTCATTAGAACTGGTCAATAAAAAGGTTTTGATTTCTTCGCTAAGTTTCACTTGACCTGAAAAATAAGTTATTGGAGGGTTTTGGTTATTTTCTTCTCCATAAAAGCAAAAATGGAGAGAAATGTGTATGTCAACATGAAGATAAAGATAAAATAACTCAAGATAAAATAACAAAAATATAATTTCTGAACAAGTTGGTTCCTTTTCATGAAGTGTCAAAACACATCACTGACAATTTTCAGAAAATCACATTTTCTACAGAAAATATTTTGCTATTTAAATGCAAATCACAAGTAGTCTTGGCTCTCTTACAAATCTAGTTTTTGTAGGTTTACTGTATTATTGTTTTTAATAACATACCCAGCCACTGTCCTTCTGTATTTGGAAAAGGTTTTATTTTAAACATGTACCAAACAGGACTTACAAGGCTACTTTCAATGATTCCTAAAAAGCAGTAGTTTCTCCCTTCTGCTAAATAAAATCTAAAAATAAGTTAAACATATAATTTCTTTAGCTCTTCCTCCATTATGTGGGAGCACTTCAAATCTTATGTAATATGAAAAGGATGTGATACAATAATGGTTAAAAAGGATAGCTTATTTTCATGGAATATTTGTCTTATAAAGCTTTTTGCTACAAAATTTTATGTCAGGGCATAGTGAACTTTGGCTATGTATATATTTATTTTTATATACAGACATAGATATATACACACATATATATTGAGTAGCTACTATAGAATCACAGAATCACAGGATATTCAAGGTTGGAAGGGACCTCTACAGATCATCTAGTCCAACCTTCCCGCTCAAGCAGGCACACCTACAGCATGTGGCACAGGGCGGCATCCAGGCGGGTTTTGAAGACCTCCAGAGAAGGAGACTCCACAACCTCCCTGGGCAGCCTGTGCCAGGGCTCTGTCACCCTCACAGGAAAGAAGTTCCTCCTCACCTGGAGATGGAACTTCCTGTGTTTCAACTTATACTCATTTCCCCTTGTCCTGTCACTGGCCACCAATGAGAAGAGCTTGTCCCCTTCCTCCCTACTTTCTCCCTTCATGAACCTATACATGTTAATCATATCCCCTCTCAGCCTTCTCTTCTCCAGAGAAAACAGGCCCAGCTCACTCAGCCTCTCCTCGTACGAGAGATGTTCCATTCCGTTAATCATCCTAGTTGCTCTTCTCTGGACCCTCTCGAGAAGCTCCACGTCCCTCCTATACTGGGGAGCCCAGAACTGCCCCCAGTACTCCAGATGCGGCCTCACCAGAGCTGAGTAGAGGGGCAGGATCCCCTCCCTTGACCTGCTGGCAACATTCCTCCTGATGCAGACCAGGATCCCATTGGCCTTCTTGGCCACGAGGGCACACTGCTSACTCATGGTTAACTTAGTGTCAACCAGGACTCCCAGGTCCCTCTCCRTGGAGCTGCTTTCCAGCAGGTCGACYCCTAATCTGTGCCTGGGGTTATTCCTCCCCAGGTGCAGGACCCTTCACTTTTCCTCATTGAACCTCATGAGGTTCCTCTCTGCCCAACATACCAGGCTATCCAGGTCCCTCTGGATGGCAGCACAGTCTTCTGGAGTGTCAGTAACCCCACGCAGCTTGGTGTCATCTGCAAACTTGCTCAGGGTGCACTCCATGCCCTCATCCAGGTCATTGATAAACAAGTTGAACAGCACTGGGCCCAGCACTGACCCCTGGGGGACACCACTGGCCACAGGCCTCCAACTGGACTCAGCCCCATTTATCACCACCCTCTGAGCTCTGCCATCCAGCCAGCCCTCGATCCACCTCACCATGCACTCATCTAGTCCACTCTCCTGTAGCTTCTGTATGAGGATATTATGGGAGACGGTGTCAAAAGCCTTGCTGAAGTCAAGGTAGACAACATCCACGGCTCTCCCCTCATCCAGCCAGCCTGTCATCCCATCATAGAAGGCTATGAGGTTCGTCAGACATGACTTCCCCTTGGTGAATCCATGCTGACTGCTCCTCAACACCTTCTTCTCCTTCATATGCCTGGAGATTCTCTCTAGGATGAACTGCTCCATCACCTTTCCAGGGACGGAGGGGAGGCTGACCGGCCTGTAATTGCCCGGCTCCTCCCTCTTTCCCTTTTTGAAGACTGGAGTGACGTTGTCTCTCTTCCAGTCCTCGGGCAGCAACCCTGCTCTCCAGGACCTCTCAAAGATGATGGAGAGAGGCTGAGCAATAACCTCGGCCATTTCCCTCAGCACTCTTGGGCGCATCCCATCTGGGCCCATAGATTTTTGAGTGGCCAGTTTGCCTAAGCGGTCCCTAACCCAATCCTTCTCAACCCGCGGAAGGTCTTCCTTTAGCCCATTTATATCTCTTCCACTTGAGCCTTGCAGATCGTGGGGGGTTACCTTAGCAGTAAAGACACAGGCAAAGAAGGCATTTAGTAACTCTGCCTTCTCGGCATCCTCCATCACCAAGGCCCCTTCCCCAATCAGCAGCACACTAACATTTTCCCTCGTCTTTCTCTTGCTATTGACATACCTATAGAAACCCTTCCTGTTGTCCCTGACATGCCTCGCCAACTCTAATTCCACTCGGGCTTTGGCCTTCCTCATTTCGCATCTACATTCTCTGACAAGGCACCTGTATTCCTCCCACGTGGCCTGTCCCTTCTTCCACAAGCTGTACACTCTTTTTTTCTCATTCACTTTGCCCAGTAATTCCTTACCCATCCATACAGGTCTCCTGCCCCGCTTACTCGACTTCTTTTTTGTGGGAATACACCAGTCCTGAGCTTGGAGGAAGTGGCGCTTGAATATCAGCCAGCTCTCCTGGACCCCCTTTCCTTCTAGGACACTGACCCAGGGGACTGCTCCAAGGAGCTCCCTGAAGAGGTCGAAGTTGGCTCTCTTGAAGTCCAGGGTAGCTAACCTACTTCTCACCCCACCTCCTCCACGACGGATTGTGAATTCCAACATTTCGTGGTCGCTGCAGCCCAGACTGCCCCCAACCCTCACATTTCCCACTAGACCATCTCTGTTTGTTAGTATCAGGTCTAGCAGCTCCCCTCCCCTTGTGGGCTCCTCAACCACCTGTATCAAGAAGTTATCTGCAATGTTCTGCAGAAACCTCCTGGACTGTCTCTTCCTGGCTATGTGGTTTTCCCAGCAGATATCAGGGTGGTTGAAGTCCCCCAGGAGGACCAGGGCCTGTGATCGGGAGGCTTCCCACAGCTGCTTGGAGAAGGCTTCATCCACTTCCTCGTCCTGGTAAGGAGGCCTGTAGTAAACTCCCACCACCGTGTCGCCCCTGCTGGCTTGCCCCTTTATCCTCACCCACAGGCTCTCTACTCGCGTTCCATTCTCCCCTATGCTGAGCTCTATGCATTCCAGTTGCTCCCTCACATAAAGAGCAACTCCGCCACCTCGCCTTCCTGCCCTGTCCCTCCTGAAAAGCCTATAGCCCTCCATGGCCACATTCCAGTCATGGGAGCTGTCCCACCATATGTCAGTAATTGCGATGAGATCATGGCCCTGTAGCTGCACGTGCATCTCCAATTCCTCTTGTTTATTCCCCATGCTGCATGCATTTATGTAGAGGCATTTGAGCGGGGCTCCCAATGTGCCTCTCCTCCTTGTCGGGACAGCTGCAGTCTGACTGTGCGGGCTCACTGAAGTTCTCCTATTTTGCCCTATGGCCTCTTCAGTCCTAGAGGATCCTTCACAGGCTCTAGATTGCTATGGATGGTGTGACAGGCCATCAGGCACCATCTCGTCTGCCACTCTGCGGGTACCCCCCTCGTCTTGCTTATTCCCCATGCTTCGCGCATTGGTGTATAAGCACTTCAGGGAGGTAATCGAGTCTGAACTTTTCCCAGGAGGCGTGAAAGTGCACCCTCTATAATCACGCTCTAGCCATACTCTCCCACCACCATAGGCCTGTTGGACGGCCATTGACTTAGGCTGTATGGGATTGATTGCCCAGTCCATATGACACTCCCCTTCCCCCCTCTTGCTCAATTTAAAGCTCTCCTAACAAGATTGGCAAGTCTTTTAGCAAACACTCGCCTGCCCTTCCTGGTGAGGTGCATCCCGTCACCCTCCCCTAGCTGGTGATCGTCAAACAGAGTCCTGTGATCGTAGAATCCAAAACCTTGCTGCCAACACCAGCGGCGCAGCCAGACACCAGCGGCACAGCCAGAAAGAAATCTATCTATAAAGAAATCTATCTATTAATTTAAGACAAGCCAAACTCCAACCACAATATGCATCTGATCATATAAAGCTAGGCAGAAATTTGTCTACAGTAGCACTTTAGCAGTCTAACATGAAGAATTTTTATTGCAATAATGAAATTACAATGAAATTGGTACCTCTTACTACTCATGTGGTCTAATAGAATTCACAATGTGTGTAATATGTAACAATGGAGTATGAAACCCTATAATTTATTCAATTTAATTGTAAAAACTTTTTTTTTAATACAAAGATAAAGGAGGATATTGAGGGTTAAAGGGAAAATAAAATGAAAGAGGATACAGACAATTGGAGACAGAAAACAGCAAGGACAAGTAATATTGTAAAACAGATTGACAGGTACATGTAAAACTACTTCTTGCACAGTACACTGCGAATTATGTCATGGTTTATAGATAAATCATTTGTAACAGATGGGTAGTCCAAAAGTGATTTTGTCATTTTATGCAAAAAAATACTCTTTGTGAGGAATAAAAAGTCAGAATCATATGCAAAATTTAAACCTACAGTGGGGTAGAAGCTACTGAGGAGGTATGGGGATGAGAATTACTGGAAGAAATGTTAATATTTCAATTGAAATAAATAGGAGTTTCTGCTAAATTAATGTGCCTATATAGGTTCTCAGTATCTGAGGCTGAATGACACAGAAAGGCCCATAATGTTAAACTGTTAGTGTTAAACTCTTAATTTCAAGAGTTGCTGGGCTGGGCCGAAATAATTTCATGGACTGTTCTTGCACTTCTACAATATTTACAGTCACAGGACACTACTCTCGAAAAGTTTGTGTTTATTAATGTAAACACATTCAAACCTTTCCAAAGAGGGAGGTTTATCTATTAAAGAGACACTTCTAGTACATGCTGCATGCTACATGCAACAGACTAATTCTTGCCCCCTAAATTGGAACTGTTAAGACCTATGCACTTTCAGAGATAATATACTGGCCCCTTTAAGAAGGGGCCCCATTTATCATATCTATCAGATAGTGACCTCTCCATGACTCAGTAAGAAACAGAAAAACATTATACTGCCAAGCAGGACCTTTCCAGTGCCTGATAACTCCGGAGTCTTATGACTCTGAGTGACTTTATGGAGCCAATGTTGAGGAGCTGCTCTTAGTGGCCATCAAGCTCTTTAATTCACCTCCTTGAACTTGGTGTTGTATCCTTCAACTATTGCTGCACAAACAGCAAGTCTCAACTAGACAAAAAGCTGACTTGCTTTTTATCTCCTTCGTAGCCTGATGGGTTATAAAAATACATATATTATTATTCTAAGATAATACATACACCAAACAAACTGGAATGAAATGTTCCTAAACATTTCCTAAACATGTTCCTTTTAGGTTTGAGAAGGGGAGATGTAGATATTCTCTCTTAATTCTTATATGGCTTCTTGAATGGCAACAGTTCAGCTACAACAGTGATAGCTGCAAATAAGACCTAGATCTTCCTATCTGTAACCCTCTATCTATCTCAAAATTCTCCCATTACACCCACTTCATGATGTACCAGGATACATTTGATAGCTTCAAGGGTCTGTCATCCATTTCCTTTTTCTCTACCCTTGTCAGGTCAATGCTCTTTGGAATGAATTTTCAAAGCCCTGCAGAGTCATCAGTTCTTCCCTTGAAGTGCTATTGAACATAAGCCTAGAATCTATGTCTTATTAGGAACACTAAAGATTCAAGAAATCACCCAACATTGAAGCTATGCCTTTATGCTAGAAGTTGCATGCTTCACGGAAAGCTTGTCTTTGATCAATGAACAATCATAGGGTTTATTTATGTTGCCTCTCACTTCAGTCTCCGTAAGATCGGTGTTAAATGTTAATGATGACTGAAACAACGGTAACCCTGACTGGTGGCTGTTCTTATTGCAAATGCAGAGGGATGAAGATTGATTTAGTAGTAGCTATTTATCTGCACTTGTATATGGGGAAAAAATGGACAGAGACAGGAAATGTCAAAATCAGCAGAAATCAAGAGATGTAAAACCTTGACAATAAGGCTCCTGAGAAAAAACCAAGAGTAAAGAAATCTTTCTGTGCAGAATGCTGGCAGTCTTGGATTGGTAAGCAGACCATCTGCCTCTTGAAATTCAAAGTTACTGCTCAAGAAAAATAAAAAATAAAAAATAAATAATAATAATAAAACCAACAACAATAATAACAACAAAGTTTAGAGGTAAGTAAATTTATCTCAACATTCTCTTTTTTTTTTTTTCCAGTAGGAAAAAGGAAGAAATGGGAAAAGGGGAAGGGAAAGAGGAAGAGAAAGACCTGCGAGGCCCTGAAACTACCGAATTGTTTATGCTAAAAGGATAATTACGCCATATAAAGGAAACTCACATACTCTTCCTAAAACAGTATCTTATTCAGGTAATATCACTATCTTCGCTAGCTTAAAATATTACCTTATGTTTTAGTTGAGCTATTACCATTGATAAGCAGATTTTTAATCAAGGAAATAAGGCATTGTTAATTATGCGCATGGGTTGTGCTTTAAATTACTCTTATTAGCTGTATTCATCACCTTCTAGCCCACAAACCTGGTATGAGACAGCAGTTCTTTCTTTAGCTGCTGCTTGTAGAGATTACAATCAGATCCAGACTTAATCCAATTAGCAAGCAGTGTCCCCGTGAAAAGTGAAAAACTGCTGACAGTTGCAATGACTGCCATTAATGCTCTGCAGTTAGGAGATTCTCTAATTACAGAGCATGACATCTTCCAAGCTACCAAGATAGCCTGAAGATACACTGAAAAAAAACGCAGATGTAAATAAGGTCTATTCAACCAAAGTAAATGATACAGCCAGTACACTAGAGAAGAAAATGTTACTAAGTTGGAAATGACTCTGACTGTAGATGTGGGAAAATAAAATGAACTTAAAAGTAGGGAAGCTACTAATGTTATTTGTCAGAGGTGAATTTCTATGAAGTTTCTATATTGTAACAGATTCGGTTCCTTTCCATGAAATTGCAGATATACTTATTTAGTTGGCTAATTTCTAGACACTTTTTTTTTCCTGTAATAGAGAATTATACCCCATGGCTTAGATATTTTTTTTTTTGTGGGTTTCACAGCTTTTTAAAACCCAAAAATATATGAAATAATATTGTGTGTTTAGATCTTGGGAAATACTCTTTGGATTAACCTGCTCCTGGAGATAGCTGTTATGAAAAGAGAATGTCAGCCCTGACTGTGTGATATAGACTACTATCTTTATCTGAAGTAGAGTGAGCTTTCTTCTGATGCATAAATTTTACTCAACATACCTCTGTCTTTGTTGTAGTGATGTTTCATGTTGCATATATCTCACATTTCACCTGTAGTTGTGACTGTTTC
The DNA here is from genome assembly GCF_003342845.1 of Nothoprocta perdicaria. Classification (NCBI taxonomy): domain Eukaryota; kingdom Metazoa; phylum Chordata; class Aves; order Tinamiformes; family Tinamidae; genus Nothoprocta; species Nothoprocta perdicaria. The sequence goes on from NW_020455943.1 coordinate 97,106, forward strand.
TATGGTAAATAAATAAAAAAAAAAAAAAAAAAAAAAAAAAAGAGCAATTTTTGGATTGCTGAGCAAAGTTAAGATTCTGCTGTTCCTTGCCAAAAATTACACACTAGAGTAAAAGAAAAAATGTGGAGGTAAAACAAAAAACAACCTTAAAAGAAGAGAAAGGTTCCGTGAAGAGTACATTCTTATGCATTACGAAGAAACATAACTGCCAGGACCTGCAAAAAACAGACCCAAAGTACTTGGCTGAGGATAATATAGACAGATGGCATGAGAGGGTTACTGAAGTTGATTGAGTACCAAAAAAGAAATCAAAATAATCAAAAATGTAAGAAATATGAGACCAATATCTTCCCGTCCTCTTATGAGTTTGTTTTAGAGTGATACAGCTACTACAATCACTGATGCGTAGTGAGAGGTGTAATATACAATAACTTTAAAAGTAGCATTTTAGAAATACCAAACTCATTGCAGAGAATGATGAAAACAACACCATGTCGTAAAATGAAATGCAAACACCATTGTGGCAAGTTTAAAGAGTCTGAAACATATATTTTGTCCTTCTTGGAACTCATTGGCATGGTTTAGATGTTTCATGGGCGTATCCTCAAATGATCCAGAGAATCACCTAAAATTACTACCTAATCAAAATGCAAAATTCATTGATGTGTGATGTAATTAAACAATAAAGTTTGATTGTGTTCATTAAATTGATATTGAAAATAGATAAGACTTTAGGGTCAAGGACCTCCAAAAGTTAAATTTACTCTAAAGTCCAATCTAGTACAGATGCAATTATTAGTTTAGCACATCAGTAAAAGTTTTATTTTTGGAAAGGGCAAGAAGGAGGACTGAGGAAGCTACAGATTGGACAGCTTCATCTCTCTCCCTTGGAAAATGATCGTGAAACTAACTCTGGATATCATTTCCAGACACATGAAGGGCAGGAGGGGGTCAGAAGTAGTCAGCATGGATTTATGAAGGGGAAAATGCTTAACCAATCTAATATCTTTATACAATGAGATAAATGGCTTGGAGAAAAGAGCAGTGGATGTTGTTTACCTTGGCTTCAGTGATGCTTTCAACATTGTCTCCCATACTACCCTCAAAGATAAGTTGATGAAGTGTGGGCTAGATAGTGGACAGTAAGGTGTTTTGAAAATTGTCTGAACTGCCAGATTCTGAGTGTTCAGTAACCTGAAGTCCAAGTGCAGGCCAATTACCAGTGGTGTCCCCCAGCAGTTGTTTGTGTGGTCAATACTGTTTGACATCCTCAGTAATCTGGATCATGGAACTGAATGCACTTTCAGCAAATCTGCACACAATACAAACGTTGGAGGAGTGGCTAGTACACCAGATGGTTATGCTGCTACTTAGAAGGACCTTGACAGGCTGGAGAAATGGAGCATGGGAACCTCATGAAGCGCAGGATCTTGTCCCTGAAGAAGAATAATACCAGGGATCAGTACAGACTGGAAGTCAATCAGCTTGACAGTAGCTTTGCAGATGAGATCCTGGGGGCCCTAATGCGTTCTGTGTGGTGTACTGTGTAGCTGCATTTCAGTAAGGAGGTATCAAAAGCTTTATCCTGAGTAAAGAAAAGTCAGTTATGAAAATCACTGTTGATACTAGTGCAATTAACAATGTCAGTAACAATGGCTAATTGTCATTGAGAGTGTAAAATTGCAAGTTGACCTATTTGGATAGATCTTCGCAGAAGATAAACAGCGACTGTATGTTGTATGTGTGGATAAAAGCAATGCATCATTTTCTTTATATTAATCTGAAATCATTGCTCTGAACCTGGAAGAAATATAATATTTGGAAAAATATTTATGTTAATCAAATGTACTGGAAGATAAGGCAGCAGGTGCAGAACTACTGTAGAACTGCTAGTGGGAGACCTGCTGTGCCTTTCTTTTACTTACACACAGCTCTATCTACACTTTGTAGGCATGTCACCTGTGACTGTCATGTACATCTCGTGGACATGTCAGCATGTCTGTGACTACATGATCTACACTTTCTTCCCTTTTACTTATCGCATCCATACAGTTTATAACTGCATTAATATATTAACTTAAAATCAGAGTCAACTTACGTGGCTTCAAGTTGAAAGTTACCTGTATTCAGCCAGTAAAACAGACACAGCTCTCTGCCCTAGACTGTACCACACAGGTGTATCATAGACCCTTCAAGTCCTTAGAAATGAGAATGCTTGTCTGTTAGTTTTTATTGTTTACTACAAAACTTCTATGGATATTTATATGTTTTATGGGATAGAATGAAAAGAGATAAAGATGACTAATCAAGGACAAACACTTTTTTCTCTTTTTATTTCACTTAAAAGTATCTTTTTTTTTCCTATGTTTTTTTGGTTTTATTCCATGATTACTTGTTTTCCTTATTTAAATACATAAAACTCACTAATGATAAGTTCATTTCATGAACTCAGCTTTCAGAAACATGTTGGCAGTGCCAGACCGAAATTTGTAAAATTGCAAGGCCATTGCAGGTCATTTCTGAAGTGCTGAAGATGAAGGCAAACTGAAAGATTGCATTGTATGTAAACATTATGTCTGACTAAGTTCAGCTACCTATACCTTGTATTATCTGTCTTTCAAGGTAATCAAAGGAATAGAAGAAGAATTTCTTATAAGCGGTATTCTCTAGTCTAATTCATTTTCAGTCTGTGGGCACATAGGCCAGATTTCCAGTTCATTAGCATTTACATAGAAATGTCCACTAGGAAAACAATCCTTCAGAAACCTATGGCAAGTGTCGAGCTCCTAATCTTTTTTTACTTACCCCATGGCCTCTGCAAACAAGGTTGCAGGATTTTATGAATATTTTTTTTTCAATATTGTCTTAAGCAAATTGTGTTGAAAAGATTAAGAAAGATTTATAACCCAGGGCTATGCACAGCTGATGACATTCGTAGCAGCTTGCAGGAAGCCCGAGGTTGCAGGAGGGACTGAGTTTACCCCAGGATGTGAAGCCTATGACATTATTTGCACCAATTCAAGTCTCGGTGCAGTAAATGAGGACCAGGCTACTCTCTATTCTGTTGCCCTCCAGGGTGCCTTGCTCTGGTATAAAGAACAGGGAGTAAATAAACTGTACACCCAACGTGCTTCCTCCTGTTCGTGCCTGCTTGCAACTATGCAAGACAGTAATGGGAACTGAGGGTTTTATTTTCTTTTATGGACACATTGGCTCAACATTTCTAATGTATGTAGACATTTAAAATTGCAGATAGGAAATTCTTTGCAAGTGATGCTTACAAAAACTCTGCTTGGTGCATTTCAAGCCCTTAGGCAGAAGATCCACAATCTAAATAGCAAAGTAAGCTTCTTGTAAACAGGTACAGTAGTAGCATGCTCTCTCTCTCTCTCACTATATATATATATTTGTATATGAGTGTGTGCATGTACATATATACACACAGAGGCACATATATATACTGTTATTGTTCATTTAAAAAAAATAATTTAAATTTAAAAAATTAGATTAATTTTAATCTTTTTGTTGAGTTCTTCATTATCAACTCTTTCTTTTTTCCTCATTATTAGCACAGGTTCTTATCTTGTGTGCAAACATTAAATACTTGCCTATCTTCCTAATCACAGAATCACGGAATTGTTAAGGTTGAAAGGGACCTCTAGTCCAATCTAGTCCACCCCGCACTGCTTGAGTAGGGACACCTAGAGCACGGGGCACAGGGTGGCATCCAGGCGGATTTTGAAGACCTCCAGAGGAGACTCCACAACCTCCCTGGGCAGCCTGTGCCAGGGCTCTGTCACCCTCACAGGGTGACATGCAGACGGAACTGTCTTCAAACTCATACTCGCTGCCCCTTGTCCTATCACTGGCCATCACTGAGAAGAGTTTGGCCTCCTCCTCCCTAAATACATAATATACTAATATACATGATTAACACAATAATATTTCCATTATCAGTTAAAACCAAGAGACTTTACTGCTTAAGAAATATTTCATTGTAAGAATAAATGGGAGCAAATAAATATTGATCAAAATCCTTGGGACTTGCTGAGAAAGAAGGATTTTGTATTTAAACAGGAGGACAAAAAATATTCTATGTCTATTAAGAATGATGTCTTTAATCATGCCATTATTGTTTGAAAATAATTAGCCATGCAATCTGTTTTCAGATTTAGTCCAGTCATTTACAATGCGATTATTTTAATGAGAAGAGCAAGTCTAGAAGTTGTCTAGATCTGAGCTCAATGGGTACTTTACTTCAATTTAGTTGCATATTACATACTTTTTTTTTTTTTTTTTTTTTTTTTTTACTTATAACTGGTATTAGGAGACTTTATATTTGAAAAAATATCGATATATTTGTGATACTTAATGGATACCCACCTCCTCCTGCTCTGCTCTGTAGAAATTAGATTTTTAAATCATATCACCTGAAACTACTATTTTTAATATGATTCCACTTCCTCTTGGTGATTTTTATTTGAATATTTTTTATAGAAATTTTTTGGAGTGAGGAACTGAAGATTTCTGAGGTGATCTCTCCCATAGCAACCACATCCTTATTCACAAAATACATTTACCTTGTAAGATTAGGTGCAGATGTTATTCCTCTTTTACATCTGAACAACTAAGATATGGAGAAGCTGAAGGCAGTTTTTTCAGACGGTTTGCCTGACTGAAAGTAAGTATACTCTGGAAGCAATTAGCCTTTCAGAAGCACTATGTAATCAAAATGAACTAATTTTAATTCCAAGTATGACTTCTTAGCCCATTTGTAAAGTAGATCCTAAATATTACCAGCATATATGGAACGTGGTGTGGACTGGTTACATATAATCAGGTTTCTACTTCTTTTGTGAGACATATTTTTCAAATTATAAATTCCGGGCTTCTGTCTTTGCTTTTTAAATAAATACAGCTTTCATCTGGCTCTCCATCAATATATATTAACTAGCAAAATGGTTAAACTCAATTTGTCAACATTTCTTTTGAAAATCTCACTTAACTGAATGAATAATGATTTAATGATTAATTACAATGGCAAATGTACTTTGATTGGTCCCACTTAGTGTCTGAACAACTTAAAAGATTGTATGTGTTCTTGCAGTCTTGTAGATACTTTTTAAAAAGTAATTCAGTACAAATAAGCCATCAATTCATATTATGTTCAGCTGTGGTCATTTTCCTATTAACAAGTTTCACACCAATAGGCCAATAGTAAAGATTAGTCTACATTGATATTTAACTGACATTTTTCAATACTATTTTACAGTTGGAAGTGGTCCTCCTTAAGAAAACTCAACAGCACTATGGAAATTGGCATAAAAATAAACTTCATATGGGACTGCTCAACAAAAAGTGGTTTTTTTTTTCATATACCAGACATTTCATGGAAAAAGAATCATTTCCAAAACCTACAGTTCACTTCCAATCGGATACTACTCTCCAATAAAATAATAGCAATTACATATGTACTTAGTGAAGTTATACATATTTTCCTTTTTTTTTTTTTTTTGACTTGCCTGTCTTTAGGCTGCATTTTTCAGTCAAGGAAACAAATGAATATAAAAAATTCACTCCAGTTCTGACATTGCTATACAGAGGAAGAAGAAAAAAAATAGTAAAAACATTTGTTGAAAGGATGTCTTTATTATTAAGCAACGACTTTTTCTCTCTTTTGTTTTCTTTCTTTGATCTTCAATAAAGTTGTTGACATGTAGCAAACATAGAGCCCCTTGCAAGTTTTCATGGCTATTTATTAGGCTAGTCTATTTTCAAAAGTTGTAAAATTTAACATATTTTTTGGCATTTCCTCAAGGGCATATAATCTAACTCCCTCCTTCCCCCACCCCCCAAAAAAAAAAGAAAAAAAAAAGATTATAGTGAATCACATAAAATTAATGACTGATTAATTTTTTAAGAAATGTGACCAACTTCCATTAAGTGCATGGAGCTTTCAGTTTCAAGTCAAAAGCATCCAAATCAATGCTGCAAAGAACTTCCTTTTAAGCCTATAATCAATGTTTGCCAATGTTGAATGAACATCAATTATTAACAATGGATGTGGTTTGGTTTCTTTTACTTATGTCTGCTTTTAGAGTATTATAAAAGATTGGTCCTGTCAAGTGTATCTTTTAAGGAGATATCATGGTCCTAAAAATACAGAAAAAATGCAAAAGTTATTGACAAATAAGGTTTACTAGCCACAGATAGATTGGTTAGGTTCTAAACTTCTTTCTTAAGTCCCTAGGTTTGGGGGCTATTAAACCTGAATATCACAGTTGTTGAAGGCATGTTTTAGAGGAGAATGTGAGGAAACCTTCTTGAAAAATATGAACATACTGTAAAGACAGGATGTTCAGATAGAGGTAAAACATAATTTATTTGTTTGTCTTGCATCTGCACTAAAGTTACTTTCTGAGTATCCACCACTGCCTTGTGGTGCAGAAAGTCAGGATCTTTGCCATTTTAACATCCAGATGCTGATGTTAAATTTGTTACTAAATGAGTGGTGGCGGGGGTGAGTGACACAATGCAGTTGTGTGAAAGGAACAGTAATAGGTTTTATTGATATGGACAACGGTTCAATGAGATTCTATGGTAAAGTCACTTATTTTTTACTACATGGAGGTTCAAGATAATACACAATTATCAAGGATACCCTCCCATTGAGTCACAGGTTCAGATTGGACCTGCTTGTTTTCTAAGCTCCTTCTGAGGAGTCTGGGTGCACCTGGATCCAATCCTAGTCCCAGACCTGGTCAAAGGTTTATGACTAAGGGATTTGGTGCGCAGTTACAAAGTTTACAAGTTCAGAAAGAGAGTGCGCTATAGTCACTTACCACAAATCTGTTGCGGTAAGGATCTCTCAGTGCCAAGGAATATCCTTGAGGGGTGTTCCTGCTCAAGATTCTTGCATGCAGCAGCCCACTGCCATGCAAGGAGAGCTCAATGAGCTCTTGGACTGTTCCCATATTTATTGGATAAGGTGATTGACCTAGAGTCATCCTTTCATTTCAAAGGACCTTTGGCTAGTGTATGCACTGTTAGCCTTTTCTCCCCATCAGGATGCAGCCATCAGGACTGTTATTGTTGGTTAATGTCTGAGTGGGGGAAGAAATGAGGGAGGCACCTACCAGGATCAGATAATATCAGTGGTGGTTAACACCTGAACAGGACTACACTACATGTGAAAAATCGGGCTGGGCTAGAAAAGGAGCATAACCATCACAAATGAAGCCTGAAAAATTTGGGTCAGACAGAAAGAGACTGATTTTCCTATAGGATATCCTGCTGACCATGCTCCACATCCTTCCTTCCTTCCTTCCTTCCTTCCTTCCTTCCTTCCTTCCTTCCTTCCTTCCTTCCTTCCTTCCTTCCTTCCTTCCTTCCTTCCTTTTTTCCCTAGTAAGCATTTGTCATAATTTACTACACTTCATTCCTCTAATATCATTCTTATTCAACTGACTTTTCATAACTTCCATTCAGGAACATTTGCAAAATTTATGCCTCTAAACTATCCTTCACTCATAAAATAAAGTATTGTTTATTTCTGCTTTGAGAGTAGAAATGTCAGATGCTATTGCAAAGATGTAACATATATATAGTCCTTAAGATGTTATGGAATCACTGAATGACTGAGGTTGGAAGGGACCTCTAGATATCATCTATTCCAACCCACCGCTGCTCAAGCAGGGACACCTCGAGCATCTGGCACACAGTGGCATCCAGGTGGGTTTTGAAGACCTCCAGAGAAGGAGACTCCACAACCTCCCTGGGCAGCCTGTTTCAGGGCTCTGACACCCTCACAGGAAAGAAGTTCTTCTTTGTATGAAGATGAAACTTCCTGTCCTTTTATCCCTTGTCCTGTCTCTAGCCATCACTAAGAATATGACCTCACTCTGTTTACATTCTCCTCAGGTATTTGTACATATTGATAAGATCCCCTCTCAGTCTTCTCTTCCGATCAGCCTAGTCTCTCTAGTCATGGTTAACTTGTTGTCAACTAGGACTCCTAAATCCCTCTCTGTTGAGCTGTTTTCCAGTAGGTCAACCCCTCATCTGTACTGCTGCCTGGGGTTATCTCTCCCCAGGTACAGGACCCTTAGCTTCCTTGTTGAAGCTCCTCTCTACCCAACTCTATAACCTCTCTAGGACCCTCTAATGGCAGTACAGCCCTTTGGAAGGTCAGCCACTCCATCCAGTTTGGTATTATTTGCAAGTTTGCTCAGGGTGCATTCTGTCACCTTGTTCATTGATGAACAAGTTGAAGGACAATGATGGACAAATGGACTGATCCCTGGGAGACAGATCCCTGTCAGGGATCGTCTCTATTTATCTCAACCCTCTGCCATTCAGCCAGTTCTCACTTCACCTCACTGTTCACTCATCTAACCCACTCTTCCTGAGTTTCCTACTCTCCAATTCCTGAGCTTCCTTCCTGAGCTCTCCAATGTCAAAAGCCTTGCTTCATCCATGCCATACCTTCATCCATGCCATTGTAGAATGGTTGTTAGATGTTTAAGCTGTGCTGACTACTCCTGCTCACCTTCTCTTCCTTGACATGCCTGGAGAGATAGTCTCCAGACTATCCACCAGTGTCCAAGATGAGCTGCTCCATCACTACATGATGGAGGTGGAGGCACGGACGGGGTTCGAACCCGTGATCTTCGGTTTACGAGACCGACGCCTTACCACTTGGCCACCGTGCCTGTGTGTGAATAGTTTATTGCAGAAGAATGACAACAAGAGGGCCGTGATAAATACTGTGTGCGGACTAATATGAAGAGGTTTTAATTAGCACAATTTATTCAAGAATTGCCAAGAGGTATCACCACATAAACTACAGTATTCACATCAGTTTAGGTCCAATTGAATTAATAACTTTTCATTCAGAATACATCACATTCATTTGCAACCAAAATCTTTGTTAATACAGTTTCTAGCTTTGGTGTTCGGTAAAACACTTTTAAAATATTTAGTAATTACAAACCATGGTGAAACACTTGGGAAAAGGTCTATGTGGAAGAATTGGTTCTAGCTTATTTTGACCATTTTCTCCCTCAAATTTCTCTATTTTTTCCAAACAATGCAATAACCACTGATGTAGAAAGATTAATAAATCTAAACAAATCTAATAAAACTGACTAGGATGAAGTTTCTGATGTTAAGGGCATGCATATTTAGTTACATTTTGTATAGGAAGACAGACATTTGTCACCTGCTTTGGCTCCACTACAATGCTTTAGTATGCAAGCAAGTGTCTAATTCCATGCTTACATATTATTTTAGGAAACATGATCAGCCAATAGTTAGAAAATTTTTGATGACCTAAGCAATTTATGCAATTAACATTGCTCTGCTATGCAGTTTCTCCTGAAAAGATTGTGTGGAGATGTTACACACATCTTTTACACAGGATACTTACATTAATGACTTCATGTTTTCTTGTTTGTTTTCTTTTGTTTTGCTTTTAATGCCCTCTGCTCTAACAACAATGCTGAATATTTTATTTCGTCTTCTTTAATTCATTCAGTCAATCTGTTTAATCAGACTGTGTCATTTTTTTTCTTCATAAATGAAGTCAAACTCCTACTGCAGTGTGCCTATCTTCACTAATTTTCCATAATATTTTAGTAACAATCTCTCCCTATTGATTTTGGGGACTTTGCTCAACCTATATAAGTGATTGATACCTTTTACTATTTCTCTGAAATTGTAGTAATATGGTAATATATTAATTTTGTAAAGCTGTTCCTCAGCTATCTGCTTTTTTTTTTTTTTTTTTTTTAATTTCCATCTTGTTTTTGATGTCATTCCCTTAACCTCTCAGTTTTCTAAGACATAACATCAATGTTTTCTAAACATTTTCACTCAAGCTTCCTACTCCAGGGACATAGATATTTTTTCTGTAGTTGTGCTTGGGCATCAATCTCTATTCATTACTGTGCTTCGATGATGTCATGGATATGGAGTAGAACTGACTGCTTTTTATTATTGGATTTCTTAACACAGTTTAAAGTACTAAATCCTATTCTCTCAAAAACATCCTTTCTAATAAACACACTTTTCTTTGATCTTACCTCTTGCAGTAAATTCTTCTTCATGAGGTTGTTTTAGATGGCTACTATATTGAAAAATATTTCTTGTTTTGTGTTGTTTCATATGAGAAAGAAAACTAAGTTCTTTATTAATATAGTCATTATCCAATATGGATTTTTTTTTTTGGTTTTATTTTGTTTGAGTGTTTTGATATTCATGATTTCTATTACTTCATGAGTAAAAACTAATAGACCTTCAATGGCAACGTTATGCTGTGATAACCTGTTTTCTTCTATGTTTTATGAGGTTATAATTCAAGTCAAACAGGAACAAGATTATTGTTTTATGATACTTCAATATTGTTCAGGTGTGCAGTAGCAGACAACTTGTTGTCCGCTACCATTTGACAAAATCTTATTTGTGGTAGATTTTGTTGAATGGTTGGGAAGATACCTTGTCTTCTCTTTGACAAGTCATATATTTCTATTTATATTTCGTTGTTCATCAAGTCACAGCTTGTGTAACACTCTTTTATGCTTAAAGAATGACTTGGCAGGATCCTATGATTAAGTATTATTGTTCGATTTCCCTATCACTAGGTCCTGGAGAGAACTTTATTTCTTTTTCTTTCCTCCCTTTTTCCTCCTTAGTAATGATAATAAAAATTACTACTAATACATTGTTAATAAATCAGTGGTGGATGAGAACATCTTGCTCAGATCTGAAAGTCACCAACTATTTTCACATATTATACAGAAAACCACTGTTTTGACATATTATACAGAAAACCACTGTTTTGACATATTATACAGAAAACCACTTCTTCCTACTTCTTTATCTTATAAGAACTAATTAGTGCAAGAATTTCAGAATTACAAAAGTGTAGAATAGATAGTTCACCCAGTTTTCTTATAGCACATTTTTTCGCATAATCACATATCCTTCTATCACCTTGCCAAAGCAGTAAAAAAAGAAAAAAAACAACCTGGATGAAGGGATGGAGTGCTCCCTCAGCAAGTTTGCTGATGATACCAAACTGGGTGGAGTAGCTGATAGCCCTGAGGGCTGTGCTGCCATCCAGAGGAACCTGGACGACTGGGCAGCGAGAAACCTCATGAAGTTCAACAAGGGCAAGTGTAGGGTCCTGCACTTGGGGAGGAATAACCCTGGACACCAGTACAGATTAGGGGTGGACCTGCTGGAGAGCAGCCCTGTAGAGAGGGACCTGGGCATCATGGTGGATGACAAGATGACCATGAGGCAGCAGTGTGCCCTGGTGGCCAAGAAGGCCAACGGGATCCTGGGGTACATTAAGAGGAGCGTCTCCAGCAGGTCGAGGGAGGTAATTGTCCTCCTATACACAGCCCTGGTGAGGCCACATCTGGAGTACTGTGTCCAGTTCTGGGCTCCCCAGTGCAAGAGGGATGTGGAGCTGCTGGAGAGTGTCCAGCACAAAGTTACGAAGATCAGGGGCCCGGAACATCTGCCCTATGAGCAAAGGCTGAGGGAGCTGGGCCTGTTCAGCCTGGAGAACAGAAGGCTGAGTGGGGGACCTGATCAGTGTCTATAAATACTTCAAGGGAGGCAGTGAGGAGGAGGGGGCCGGCTTCTTTTCAGTAGTGGCCAGCGATAGGACTAGAGGAAATGGATACAAACTTAAGCATTGGAAATTCCACAGGAACTTAAGGAAACACTTTTTGACAGTGAGGGTGACAGAGCCCTAGCACAGGCTGCCCAGAGAGGTTGTGGAGTCTCCTTCTTTGGAGATCTTTAAAACCCGCTTGGATGCAGCCCTGTGCCACGTGCTCTAGGTGACCCTGCGTGAGCAGGGGGGTTGGGCTCGATGACCTCTGAGGTCCTTTCCAACCTCAAGCATTCTATGATTCTACGATTCATTTGAAAAACATATCCCTACTTCTTCCTGGTTCTAGCTGTATTTTTAAGATTTAGAAGAGCCTAGATCCATGCATACGTTTATTTTTAAAATAGTGATCTCATTTATTTCAGTATGTATATGCAGATACAATAAGAAGAACAAAGCATAATCAGAAATTTAGGAGAATGCATTAGCTCTCCATCTTATCAAAGTACAAAACCTAGACCCCATTTGTCTGCACTAAGAAGTGAAATATTTTTGTTGTGTTTAAGGAACAGGTCTTACATAGATTTCCCTGGTGGAAGAGATCAGTTTTCAATGCAAACTGAGTAATCTGTATTTATTGACTGTGAGTTTCACCTGCTTAAGCTTCTTTGCAATATAGAATAAACCACAATCAAGATAAAGCACCAGATAATATATCCAGGAGATAGCCATCTCTAAAGTAGTTTATTCGCAATCTTTGCCTGCTACATTGACCTTTGTAAAGGATACAATTAATCCACCAGAACAACCAAGAGTAACAACTGATATCCTGTGAAAACTAGAGTCTAATGCTTTAAAACTTGCTGTTGTCCCTATAGTATATGTTCAATAGATATGCATGTGAATATAGTAGTGTTCTCATGAAGACTCAGACAGTTTGTAAGAGAGTCTTGTGGGAAAGGGGAGCATTTCTAGATGCAAAATAAGTATGTCAGATCACAATGAGAATGATTAATGTTTGTATAAGTTTAAAAGATAGCACTGGTTGAAAGAGTGCTCTCTATTTTATGCACAGAGAATCTCTTTTAATCTGTATTTCATTAATCAATGTTGTCAAAAGAGTTTGGTGATTTTGAACACTTCAACTTCTGAGTGCTTAATTTAACTTGGTCTGACATTTGGAAGATGGAGACTCTGCCCTTCTTGAAAATAAAGTCTACCTTACAGAGTCTCAATTTGGGCATCAAAAGTATGGGTGTAAAGTATCCTCTTCCAACCTTAGATCCTTAAAGCCTAAGTATCTAGTCTGAAGTAGTCATCCAGCTCCCTCTGTAGCTGTCAAGAAGAGATAAGTGAAAGCTAAAGCAAGGATATGAAAGATGGATATATAAGTAATCTAATTAATGTACCTATGCAAATGACATAATGAAGAACCTGAGAATGTGACAGACGAGCAGGCTGATAATAGACTAAAAAGCAAGAAGCCTACAGGCAATCAAAGATCTGATAAAAGTCTACACTGACACCTAAACTCTAATATCATAGATAGAAAGGCACGTAGAATCAGAAATGTGCATATGTGGCTTTAAAAATACAGTGAATTTACTAAATATATGCTGCTAAATGTTAATGTGTTTGTGTAGTTAAGTGAGGTTAAAAGCATATAGACATTGATCATTAATAGGACAATGCATGATACAACAGATCTTAATCAATATAATGGATATCCATAATCTGAACTAATTGATTTAAGGCTACTGGTCAGTCAGATTGCCACATGTTTTTTGGTCAACAAGTACAATGAAAACAACCTACTGTCTTCTGCTTGCCTGATAAATCTAAAGAAATTTGAGCAACAAATATAGTGTTGATTTAAGCTAGTTGGCTAATCAAGACCAAGTGCCTAGAAGACTGGGAACTGAAATGGACTCTGTAGAAATTAGAAGAAAACAGTGACTGAGCTATTACTCTACATTACATTTACAGGAAGAGTATAGGTACCTGGTGCACCCTGAGATTCTGTATACAAGCACTTCAAAGCTGGGGCATCCAGAATACCTGGTGAAATTACTTTTTGATAGTTGTGATCCTTTATAGATTGTAGATAAAGGCTAATTAGTTTAATCTAATCAGTTTAGATTAGTATCTTTACTTTTTTAGCAGTTGGTGCACCTTGCTCTATGTGTGTTGGGTTGAGCTCTTGACCCTAGAAAATCCTGTGTTAGTACCAGCAGAGGCGTGATATTAACCACATAGTTTTAGGAACGCTTTAAAACTGGAATAAACATTTAAGTGAAGCATACAAACCTTTAATCATCATAATTACTGTTACAGGGACAGATATATGGGCCTTTAGTCATGAGACATCTATAGATGAAAGTGACTAGCAGGAACAAATTATGCTTTGGAGAAAACTGAAGACTTCTTCTATATTTTACTTGTGTGTGCTGTTCTACATGGAACTTCTACTGGAGGTGAATTCCTGATTCATTCTTTCAGTGATTACTGCATAAAACCAAAAGAGAAGGGAAGAAAAAGAAGATTATAATATTTCTGAAACTATTAGACATTTATTGAATATCATATATTTATTAAGTAGACAACAAACTGACCTTTTACTTCATGAGAGAATACTTTTTGACTTTCACAGGCTCATTTAACCAGTGTATTTCCTTAATTACCTTCCAGTTCACTAACACCAAAATCATTCAAAAGTAGGTCTATCTGCTCTTCTCCATGTTACTTGTGAGATGAAATGGAATAATTTGTTCAAACAGAACTACAGAGTAAATCATTTGATGGGTTTGTGTGGACTTCAAGGTCAAATCTCAAAATCTCTGAAGAAATTCAAATGAAATTAAAGGAAGTTCTTATGATTATCTGGACCCTCAGTTCAATTTCAGGACTCAATTAAAAAAAATACAGAAAGCCTCCATCACTACCAGGACTTTTTATACAGTGTCTGACTTTCACTTTTTATGTTTAATGAATGTAGACTTTACAGACTCCATTACATTAGAAAAGATGTCAATATGCAGAAAAGCAATACTATTCATAGCACAGTGAAACTGAATATAGTTTGGTATACAAAATAATAACAAAATCAATGGCTATATTGCCAGTATAATACATTTAAAAGAGAATAATACAAGTTATAAAATAAACTGTTTTGTGCTCCAGCTTCTAATATCTTATTTAATTTTAAATAAAAGACAAAGAGGAAAGTTAATAGATACTGTTACCTTCATATTTCCACTATAAACCAGAAACTCCTGAGCCAGTCCTCCACTGTGTCAATTTTGTTTTATAGGGATCCATTTGGTTACAACAAACAGAATTATGCAGTTAACAGTGTTGAATGATACATTTTAGTGAGGTCTAATTTATTTACATCTAGATGAGTATTTCATAAAGCAGGCAAACTCAACTATATGATGTCAGTGTAATTGAACTCTTTTAGAAAACAGAGAAACTGAAGAAAATATATGAACAAAACCTATATACATGTTTATATATAAACACATATACCTTTTGATAATACCATGAATAAGCTTGGTTTTGTAAATAGACAAAATGATGTTGACATATAGAGTCATGATCCATATGCTATTTATGTCCTATTGGCTTTAAAAGAGAATGATGTGAAATGATATAGAGATAGTTTACTAGTCTTGTTACAGAATGAGTGCTGTTTAGAGAGCAAGACTCTGTTGGAACGAAAAGCTCAGCTCTTGTTACAGTTTTTACAAAAAGTTAACCAATTTGAGTGACTAGCTCAGAATTAGATGTATACTTTAATATATGGCTAGATGACATGTAGCCAACTTTAAAACCTCACATTTCCTATATACTGTTTATTTTGTCAGTAATTTTTCCCCCTTAATGCAGAAACAAGGTCATGATTCCTGGAGGGCCGTTAAAAGCTGTCCTCACAGCTGCAGAGGAGTCCAGTGCTCCAATGGCAGGCAAGGAATCCCTGTCACAAGTGCCAGAGCTGATCAGAGCCTAGGCTTCCCAAGAGGCCATTGGTCTTGTGACCGGGGTCTCTGTGGGTGGGAACAGCAAGAGAGACTCTCTAGAGTGTCCCAGGTCAAGGGGTTGTTCCCACAAGCTTATGTCCTTATGGGATGCCAGAGAAGAGCTGGGTGAGGAGAACATGCACACCCAGCTCCTAGCTTGGAATCCATGTGACAGAGCAACTGTAGGTATGGTCTGGACATGGGAGAGACTGTGGAGTATGAGGACTGGCTACTGGGAAGTACTGTAGAGTTCAGGCTGGCTGATAGAGAGACCAAAGACTCTGGGGATTGGCTACTGCTAAGGTCTGTCCCAGCTGATGGAGACACCCCTCTGCGTGTGCATTCGTGAGGGAGAAAGCAGACAAGTACCATCAGTATTAATCTCTGTGACCTAGATACCAAAGTTGTTCATACAGTCCTAGAAACCAAGCACAAACTCTTTTACCTCTTTATAGACTGTTTTTTGTGCCGGTCTGCTAGATAATTTTTTTCCCAGGATATTTAATGCAGTGAGAATATGGCGAATGTTCCCTGCAGGATTGCAACTGTTTTAAGCATAGGTTAAATTTTAGGACCTGAACTACTTTACAATATCCTTTCAAGTGACAGCAGCATGAAACACCAGTGGAGAAGAGGGAGTGAACTCAAGGTAAGGGTTGCTACCTTTCTAAAACTGGAAAATACACTTATTCAAAGAGCTGCAGCTCTGCTTTTTAATTTCACCAGGGAGCAGGTTCACATCTTTCCAGCCTGTCTCCTGGCTTTGCATTTCATCAGACCCCTCATGTTGCCAGAACTGTCACATGGTTTTTCTGAGAGGTCTCTGTGAGAGAAAAAAAAAAAAAAAAAAAAAAAAAATTTTTACTCAGGAGGGGGACATGCCCTTAGACCTGAGAAGTCAGCAAAAGAAACCTGAGGTTGCACTGTAGTGGGAGAGACTGGTGATGGATTTTGCTTCCTTACAAAGAATTGCTGAAGAGCTATTCTTTGAGTACAGTAGGAGTCACACTGTAGAAATATACAGTATGGGTTATAAACAGACAATTTTCCAAGAAATGTTTCCTTCAATTATACTTCTATATCATGACGGAGAATTTGTCTAAGTAAAGCTCAAATAGAAAGTGAATATCTGCTCAAATCCCTCATAATTTGGCTGAATATATGAAATAATCAAAAAGGGAAAAGAAAAAGTAGATAAATGGAAATAAAAAAAACTATTTAGAATAAAATTCTAAAATTCTGTGCTCTAGGGACTGGTCCTTGTAATTTGGTCACTGGAATAGGATGGCTTCTGACTGTTCTGCTGTATATTTGCCTCCCCTAGAGCAGATTGTCAACTTCTTTTCCCAGTGTCACTGATCTCCAAGAAGGGTACATGCAGTTGTACACACTAGTTCACAGCTGCACTTCTCCTGTGACGAGCCACATCACAGGCTACTTTTGTATTTTTAATTTTGAATAACACTACTGATGCCCGCTCTCATGCCTTACTATGACATTGCCTCTTGGAACTCCAGTAGATACGTGGGTGGATGTGCTCTAAGCACAGAGTGACTTAGTGGGAGCCTCCTGTGGAACTGGCAATTTTGTACATTTGGACATTGAATTGCTTGGTAGAATTTTATCTCAGGGAGACTTTCTGCTGCTCTGAAAGGAATTGCAAAAGTAAACTAGCATGCAGATACCATGGAATGGCAAGCACACAGGCTAAAGGGAACCATCCAAACTGAAATTTTTGTCCCTAAACTTCTGTGAAAGGCAATTCTTGGGGCTGAACATATCGCCTTTTGAATGTGAAACAACATATTTGTTAGTAAACTTGAAAAAAAGTTTTCTGATGTTTTTTTAGCAGTTACCAAGTAGCAATGCCTTCTCCCTAGAAGCAGATGTTTGACAAACATGTTACAATATCAAGCATTGAATACTAGCATCCTAGACTTCACTGTATCTTGCTTTAACCTTATTGACTGCATCTTTCCTGTTATATAACTGCATCTGTACATTTTCATTAAAAATGATTTAATTATATAGTTTTAGAATAATAGAATCACAGAATGCTTAAGGTTGGAAGGGACCTCAGAGGTCATTGAGTCCAACCCCCCTGCTCACGCAGGGTCACCTAGAGCACGTGGCACAGGGCTGCATCCAAGCGGGTTTTAAAGATCTCCAAAGAAGGAGACTCCACAACCTCTCTGGGCAGCCTGTGCTAGGGCTCTGTCACCCTCACTGTCAAAAAGTGTTTCCTTAAGTTCCTGTGGAATTTCCAATGCTTAAGTTTGTATCCATTTCCTCTAGTCCTATCGCTGGCCACTACTGAAAAGAAGCCGGCCCCCTCCTCCTCACTGCCTCCCTTGAGGTATTTATAGACACTGATCAGGTCCCCCACTCAGCCTTCTGTTCTCCAGGCTGAACAGGCCCAGCTCCCTCAGCCTTTGCTCATAGGGCAGATGTTCCAGGCCCCTGATCTTCGTAGCTTTGTGCTGGACACTCTCCAGCAGCTCCACATCCCTCTTGCACTGGGGAGCCCAGAACTGGACGCAGTACTCCAGATGTGGCCTCACCAGGGCTGTGTATAGGAGGACAATTACCTCCCTTGAACTGCTGGAGACGCTCCTCTTAATGTACCCCAGGATCCCGTTGGCCTTCTTGGCCACCAGGGCACACTGCTGCCTCATGGTCATCTTGTCATTCACCATGATGCCCAGGTCCCTCTCTATAGAGCTGCTCTCCAGAAGGTCATTCCCCAGCCTGTACTGGTGTCTGAGGTTATTCCTCCCCCTTCCACTTACCCTTGTTGAGCTTCATGAGGTTTCTCGCTGCCCAGTTGTCCAGTCTGTCCAGGTCCTTCTGGATGGCATTATAGCCCTCACGGCTATCAGCTACTCCTCCCAGTTTGGTATCATCAGCAAATTTGCTGAGGGAGCACTCCAGGCCTTCATCCAGGTCATTAATGAGTAAGTTGAACAGGACTGGACCTTGAACTGACCCCTGGGGGACACCGCTAACTGCAGGTCTCCAACTGGACTCCATGCCATTGATTACTACTCTCTGAGCCCTTCCAATGAGCCAGTTCCTAATCCATCTCACCATCTCATCCATCCCACACTTCCAAACCTTGCTAGGAGGATGCTGTGAGGTATGGTGTCAAACGCTTTGTTCAAGTCTAGATAGATGACCTCTAAACCACCGTTCTGCCCTCATCTATCCAGCCAGTCACTCCTTCATAGAAGGCGATCAGGTTAGTCAAGCATGATTTCCCCTTGGTGAATCCATGCTGGCTACTCCTGAGCACCTTCACATGTCTGGAGACAGCAGCCAGGATGAGATTTAATATCATTTTTCCGGGGATGGAGGTAGGGCTCACCAGAACAGAACATCTTATTCCTCTATGATCATATATGCATTAAAACTAATTTAAGGGCACTGAAATCTGTGATATTTAAAGGGAAACAAAGATCTGATTACAAAATTCTTATGGATCTGTATGAAATGATGTATTAATCTAATGGTAAGGCATGTCAGCCTTCTCTTTTATATCTGTGGTATGTTACTGATGGCTGTGGCACATGGTGTACAGTTTCATTAAGACTTTTAAAATCTTTTAGCAAGATAATGTTTAAAATTGTAAAAATTTTAAAGACAACTCTATACTGGCAAAAACAATATGGGAAACATACTGTAACAGAAAACAGATCTAACCAACTGGCCAGAAATTCAGTATTCAGGTTTCAGAAATATTCATAAGCTATCTTTCTCAAATATTCATGATATCAGCCATCATTTTGTCTGTAAGCTTCTATATAATCTTATGGGACAAATTTATTCATAAATCATTCCTAAGCCAAACTAGATAAAGGATCAACATTTTAAAGCAGCAAATTTAATATATATTTTCTTTCTTCCCTTTTCCTCTATGAGTCACAAGGATTATGGAAATGCTAGATGTATAAGTTATTTTTTTCAGGAGAATCCCCAAGGCCTGTCTTCTTATCCATGGAAGAAATAGTTACCACATCACACCAGATTTAAAGATCTTGCACCTCTGTGAGGCTGGTGGATGTCTGAATTTGTATGTTACAAATAGTTTTGCCTAGGAGCCTGATAAGGCAAAACCAGTAATTCTTTTTCAGACTTCAAAATATCAAACCAAAAAAGACCAGTGAATTACTGCTTTAAATCATTTGATTTGTGAGTTTGTCTTTATTCTCTGTGTTTAAATTGATGATTAATCCATTCCTAAATACTACCTCCACTTGAATAAGTTCCAAATGAAATAAGTTCAATGCCAACTCAGTTGAGCTCTATATGAAACTGTTTAATCTTATATGTTGCAGAGTAATACACACTCCAAGCAGGCAGATAGGTGGAGAATCCACTGGAGGAATACTTCAGATTAGAAAAACCCCGAAGATAGCTTTTAGTTCCCACTGTATTTAATTTGTCTAAATTTTCATTCAGGTAATGTTACAAATGCCAACCGAGTTTATTCTTATGAGACAGAGTATGCAAAATGTAGCATTAATTTTCTGCAAAGCTGAGAGATAAACAAAATGACTGGTGGAGTGATAGTGGATTGAAAAAATAAATACACCGTCATTGAGGAAAATCATCCCAAAGCACAGGACTATTTTTGTGGTCCTACTAAATAATCTGAAAACCATGTTACCAGCGGTTCTATGAGTGGTGGCAAACGCATTCCTTGGCAAAGTGTGTCTCTAGATTGGATAGTCGAATTGCATTTACATGTACTGCTGTTATCAAGCCTGGTGTTAACCATATATTTTTGGCATGAGGTGTGTTAGGAGATGAAGTCGAAGATTCTTACTCTGAAAAAAAATCTCCAAAGTACCTTTATTTCACAGAGATATTTCAGAAATAAATTTATGAATGTGGAAAATTCAGGTAGAACAATGATTAAAGCCCAAGAAAACAACAAGAGAAAACTGATCATTTTGTCTTGAGAAAAAGGTTTGTATGGTGTATAGAAAAAGGTCAGAAATCACACTGAACAAGAAAAGAATGTATTGAATTGCTATTTGTTATGTGAACCTTGCCTTACTTAAAATATCAAATCAGCTAAGGATCTATAGGAAAATAGGACATATTTGTTATAAAGCAAAGAATATCATAGTGCATACATGAGAATTAAAGATAACTTTAATTGTATCAGTCTTTATTCTGCACATCCTTTTTTTTTGGTATTGAATTTTCATTCTTAATGTTCTTCTCAAGCTTACTTTTATATTATATATAATATGGAGGTTTTAATTCATGATGTAACTGACTAAAAATTTCTTTGCAAAGTGAATACAACAAAGGTTTTTTTCTAAATATTTTGGTATTCCTTAATAATCTAAGCATAGCATATAGCCTTGATGATGTATTGATTCTTGGTAATGTAATATTTCAATTAATAATGAATGTGACAGGCTTAAAATATTAACACATTCATGAAACACAAAATTTTACTGCATCAGTCTATATGACCAAGACAGTGTAATATTTAATATAAAGAACAAAATTGGTAATAGGCATACTTTTTATTTTTATTTATGAAGTATAGTAGAAATAACAATACAATTTATTTCTATGCAGGGAAGAAAAAATGTGTTTAATATTTTATAACTTAAAGGAGCCACGGTAATTTGTTCTTTCAGTATATTCTATATCACTGGAAAAGAAAGTGATTTTTGAACATCAGTGTTGATGTCAGCTTTGAAACATAGGATTGTATCATATAACTTAGAGTACATCTACATTCATATACCAAATGAATTTTCATAAATGTAAACAGATTATATTGTGGAATTTGAACATTTTTTGCATTTGAAAAGTAGAATCAAAATATTACAGAGGACTATATTTAATATCAGTTATAAAAAAAAAGTCTCACCAAGAACTGATCACATATAGAAAAATATCTGCATAGACAACTTCAAGTCTTAAAAACTGAATTCATTTTTGACCCCACTTTTATTTCCTTTTATATGGAATCTGACATTTATTATTCTCTTTTATGTTTTCTATTTCTTAGTATAATCAAGTCAGGCACTCATTTCAGCAAAGGTTAACATTATACAAATTCATACTGAAAAGATGTGCAGAAAAAAAAAAAGCAATATAATAGTTGTAAATTTTAAGGAGTCCTTTCACTTGTCTCTCTCTTTTTTTTTTTTTTTTTTTTTTTNTTTTTTTTTTTTTTTTTTTTTTTATGATTGCAGATAGCAAGTATTTTTAAAGGTTTTGCTTCCATTTTCTCAGGTTTCATGTTGTGTTTTACTGCATTGCACACGTACTTGATTTTGATACAGAAGCAAAACATTTACTGAGCACAATGACTCTTACTAATATTACTGCAATGATAGAAGATTTAGTAGAAAACACGCTGCTTTTCAACAATTGACCAGATGGAAAAGAAAGTATCATTTTTTTGCAAATACAAAACATTATATATATAAACGTTATATATATAAACATATATATATAAAAACATATGAAATATATAAAAACATGAAAATCTTCTTTAAAATATATAAATATTCATTATAATATACAGTATATAACTGAAAATGTAATATATTATAACATTTTATTTTAATATATAAATATTTAATACAAAGTTAATGTTTATAACATACATATTAACCATATTAAGTACAGTATATTTCTTTCCATAAAAGCTAAAATTTCATAGAAAATATCAATTAAAGTTTAAGGAAAATTTCGAATCTCAATGTGTATACTTAAATAGGGATATAAGACTTTTGAAATCTACAACTGTTTTTGAAAATTTTAATCTCACTTGGGAAAATAAGCCTCTCATCAATTTATTATTTCACTACCTCTGCTTCTAAGATGTTATTGATCTGCAGAACTATGAGAGATATTATTAATATAGATTTTCACGGTAATCGAATTTTTGTGTACAGCATTATTTCACATTAAGATTACTCTGTAATTGCAGTGCAATTATAGTAAAATATCTGAATCATACATTTTGACTTATTCACATATCAAGAGATTCAAGTGCCTTTTTGAAGAAACTGTAACAAGTTAAATTTCAAAATGCACATAATTATTGTCGAATTCCATAGAATTAGATGTAAGAGCAATAATGTTAAGTAAGAACACATTTGTTATTTTTTTCTTGTTTTGATAAAAGTCATGGACAACAGCTAAACAAGACTTTTTTTTGCTAAGCATTTACCTATTATATATATTAAGATTGATAGGCTTCTCTCAAACTCATGCTTGCACAGGTGGTAAATTTTTTACAGCCAATTCCTTTCTATTGCCTGCCAAAGAAATGTAAGAATATACTGTAGAAACACATCTCAGGCAGTCAGGTATAATTTCTCCTTACAGACTTATTACATAAGAAATACTATACTAACAACAAATGAAAAAAGTAGTTCTTTAAACTCACTAGAATAATGAGAACAAATTTATTCATTATGATCAAGACATTCAGAATATTAAATACTTTAGATACACCTCTTTATCTATGGATATAAATAGAGGCATTTTGTGAAGGTATTTGAGACAGAGGAGGGAAGTGCTTTTTAAAAAAATAAAAGGGATTCTAATATTCATAGATATTTTCCAAATGGAAAGACAAAAACAAAAAAAAAGAAAAAACAAACAAAATAAATATGTATATATATATGTATATATAAAAGTTCATAGAAAGAAATGTGTATAAAAAAAACCCTAGATATGAAAAAACATCATGCTGCATCAAATATTTCTCCAAGGAATGCAAGTTACTGTTAAAAAGCACATTTTAACCTATTCTTTTATTCTTGCAAGTGTGAAGGACTGTAAAAGCCATTAAATGTTTGCATTTCTGTCACTTCTCACAGGTTTCTGCAATTCATTTTTGCAATAAACATACAAAAAGGACCACTCTCTTCAGTGCTACAAACTGAGAGATCAAGAACTCTCCTCTAATATTGAACTGTATGTCAGGGTTACATTAGCCAAACTTTGTTACTGGAGGTCATGTTTGCCATATTTTTATCTCACACTATTGGCCATAAAGCAGACCAAACTGACCATGCAACCTGAGGACTTTAAAACCCCTAGGCATTGATTCAATTATGGTTCAGAACTGTTTGATATTTGGGCTTATGGGTTGCCAAGTTGTTAGAAATGCTTTTTGATCTGCCAGTTATGATAACAATCTTCATAGTATTATCCTTAAAATAAATACATAAAAAAAATAAAAAAATAAAAAAAATACATTAAAAAAAAAAATGAATCATACCTGTTGGCTACTTCAAGAAGACTTTTTCTTGTTTTAGCTAATAACTATGATGATTGTTGAGTAGCATCATCCAACGTCTTCATCCTAGTTATTGTTATCATCATGCTTTGATGACCAATGTAAACTTTATTTGAAACTCTCCCTTGAGTATTTTTCAGATTCAAGCCTTTCTGCTAGAATTTTCTGTTCTCTGTGACATAATCAGGACATCTGTTTTAAGACTTTTAATGTAGAATCATTGTTCGCCCCACTCCGTTTTAAAAATGCTGATATACATTTTGTACGGTAGATGAAACTCTGTCTTGTTCAGATCAGAAAAGAGAAGCTGTCTACGAGTCAATGACTGTGCTGGTACTTAATTCTAAAAATTCATTGTGAAATAAGTACTCTTATATTCCGCAAGAAAGGTCCAAACATCAGTATGTACTTAATATTTTTTTTAAATATATAGGTATGTATATATTTTTAATTTGGTATGACAAATGAGTGAGAATAATATATGTGTTCATTGTCTTGGTACTGTTCAGATAACACAGGCACTGAACTTCTTACCCCTTTTTCTTGCTGGAGCTAACATCCAGTCCCAGGGTATCAAGAAATATTTTGATATCTGCTCTTACTGATTTTTTTTTTAATGTTGATTTCTCTATAAATACATAAATATTTCTCAAAAAAAAATTTTTTTTACTCTTCTTCAAAGTAAAATTTATCTTGCTCTATCAACATCCACAGGAATTCTTTTAGATTGCTGCTTTTGTTGAGTACTCTTGAGTTTAAATGAAGATAAGATTTGCATTGCCCGTAAGTATTTAGCAAAGATATCTGTTAAATGATATAGAAGATATCAAATTATCTTTAAATATGAAATACTTAGAGAGTTTTCCAGCTATGGTATTATACAAAATTCTAATTTTACAGCCTCAGCTGCATTTTTGCACTAGCAATACTATTCTTGATAGAAAGGATTATATGCCTACATAAATCTTTGCAAAAGCTCATTACTGGCATTTTCAGGAATAATCTAGGTAGAAAAGCACCTGGAGTAAGTGGAAACATTATTCCAGTTTTGTCTAAAAATGTTTATATTGATCAAGAGTCAAAATTGAGCAGGACAATCATAATACCACCACATATGGATGAAAAAAAATATGTTTTTTTTTCTTGGGAATTTATCCAAGAGTTGGTGGAAATAAGATCATTAATCTAATTTAATCTTGTTGATGTTTTATACGTGACAAAAAAAAAAAGTGAAAATATATTTTTATTTTCTCTCTTTTTTTTTTTTTCTTTTTTTTTCTTCCCTATCAATTGGGACATATAACTTGAGACTATTTAAAAATCTGTATCTATGGTAGAGTTAATTACATCAGAATTCAATAAATTATACACATTGAAGTAAAAAGTGACAAGAATCTCTCTCCTCATTTTGCCTGGTTAATATTATGCAGAAGGGAGAAGGCAGTAACTATGTGCAACTATATAACTATGAAACAATATATATCTACTCTATTGTCTTCCCACTAAAATACAGTAATTACTCATGTTTCCTAATATGATTCCTTGTGTTTCATTATTTTTTATGTTTATGTCACTGTGCTTCCCAAAGGAAAATTTTAAGGAAATTTCTCCTCTAGTTTAATTCCATGTCAAAGTAAAATGCATTATATAGATATGTTGTAGAGTTGCATACTTCTGTTTGGCTTTCATTACTCAACTTTCAGTCTGGTCTTCTGGCCTATGCTTTCTTACTCTTCTTTAAATGTAGTTTTTAGCAATCTATAAAAACTTTCCCTATACTGAAAATATATGACTGACCATTTTAAGTTATATACAAATGTTATTACACTCACAAATAGAACTTAATCAGGTAAAGCTAATGCCTGTTTCTATGAACATTATAAATGAAAAAAATAGTACAAAATCAAAAATGTTGCTTCAGAAGTGGGACATACAACCTTTTTCAAAGCATCTATATTAAAGTACAGAATAATGTATGTCACAAAGGATTATTTTAACATATGTTGAGAATTCCAAAAATATATTTGAGATTTCCTGTTGGAGTCTAAATAAAGTAGATGAATTGTTCCACAAGGACAGAATTTACATGATACCTTATTGAAGAACAATTTAGGAGTCTGGTAGGATGCCATTAGGCATCAATTACAATACTTTCAAGAGCCTGGCATAAATTTACTCACAATTAATGAGATGTCAGCAGTGTTGAAAGAAGTGTATTGATGTCCAATAGCAAAGTAATCAAACCCTCACAAGGCCAGGTAATATGAACATCTTTCAGAGAACTTTCATCTATCTAAAATACCATGAATGGATTCAGTGTCCCTCATAAAGGAGAGAAGAAAAGCGCAATATTGTGGGCTTCCAAGTGCTAAAATAAACACATCCCAGAAAAATGATTTCCATGCCTAACTTCTAAAGTATGTTCTCATTGGTGTATATATACCAATATATACAATATATATATATACATATACATATATATATATACCAATATATATACACCAATGAGAACATACTTTAGAAGTATATATATATATATATATATAAAATGTTAGCTTTGAATAAGGTAAGAGTTTTTTTTTTTTTTTTTTTTTTGTTGAAGCCTAGCCTAAAGGAGAATTTAGAAGTCCATGATATTGACTTTTCACTCTTCTATTTTAGTGAATTCCTCCCTACAGCAAAACCAAGTGCTGAGAGGTAGTGCATGGATATCTTGGACTATTTGTGGGGACAGCTACAAAGATAATCAAACAAGACAAAAATATGAATGAGAATTAATTTCTCCCCCCTCAGTCTTCTCAGGTGGCGTGCCAGCCTGAGGGGAGGGAAGGGGCATCAGTCCGTCGACTGATCCAGAAGTTACGATGGAATCTTCCCTCAGGCTCTTTATCCTTAGTTCACCTTTTATACTTTTCTTTACATTCAGGTGGAGCTTGAGTGACTAGAGTCATGCTTAATATTGTTATTGGTTGGTGAAAAAGGTTCTCACTTTCATTTAAAGGTACAGTCAATCGAAAATCTAGAGCGCATGCCCAGTGAGGGGTGGTCGTACCTCGGAGGAGGGTAACTTTTGGGTTGGAGGTGTGTGTTGGCATTATAATGATCATATAATGAGCAAAGTTCAAGCAAAGTTCATCCGAAAGGGGTGATTTGCCACTTTTCTGGCTCAGCATCGGACTTTTTATCATATATCTCCCATTGGACAGCTGCTGTGTGGCTTATCAGCGGCATAGCACAGGGAGTGCAACAGTTTGGCCGCAGGGTCTTCACTCCGCTCCATCCTCGGTTACTCCCCTTTGCAGCTGCTAGGAGGGCAGATTGTGTTGCCTAGGCAACTGTGGAAGAGCTGAGTCCATGCCTACCAGCCACCCTGGAAATGACAACTGTGTCTCACCCCAAGCAAGGTTCTGTAATGTCAAAACTTCTGTTAGGCCCTAGTTTTCCAAACAATTCTTCCACATATTTCTTTAATTGAAACTCATTTATCAGTGAGAGATGTCTATTTGCACTTAAGTGAGCTAGTAGAAAAAGAGGCATCACTGCTCAAAAAACTGCTTAGAAACATGTATCAAGAAAAATATTGCTCTATCCTAGAAAGCTTTTTATAAAAAGAAGTGAAGTAACAAGTTCATAAGTAGTCCTTTAATATATTACATAATTTCACTGTAGATAAGAAGAAGAATTGGAATAGTAAATTGTGAACATTATAGAAATATTTACCAAAGATCTGCTAAAAACTGAAGCCATGTCTTCCCATTGTGCATGTTGAAGTGCAACAAAGGTGACAATTTTCTTGGAACTGATTCTATGTAATGGTGCATTAAAACTTCTTCATGAACTGCAGTTTTTATTGGTCTCCAATTAAAGTGGAAATAAGGAAGAGATTCTTTGCATATGCTTTCTCATCAGCTTAAAATGAATTACCCAAATATCTTAGCTGCTTGATACAGCCATTGGTTTTAAAAGACAAATATGCAGTATATTAGTCTGAAGTTCGTATATCATTGTGGAGCATTGTGTAAAAATTAGTAGTCTTATAATGAAAGTTTAACTAAAGCTCAGTATCAAATAAAGATTTGATTACTCTAAAATTAATATAGCCATTTAATTTAGTAATCTGATAACAATTAAGGTACATACTTGACAATTTATTTTCATGTCTACTATTACACATATCCATTAGATAAATAAATATCTTTTTATAAGGAAGTGTAATCAGTAATAACAAATATAATAAGAAGAAATTCCTTAGATTAGCAAGATAAACATGTAATATTGGTTTTCAGATGTGTGTATGAGCCAAAATATTTCACCTACACATGATAAATTGGGTCATAATTTAAAATCTTTCCAGCTACCACAAATAGCAAAATACCTTTGGGCATGTGTTTCCCTTAATTACTGTATTATTATTATTATTGTTATTGTTATTATTATTATGTATATCTTCTTGGCCTAGTGGATATGTAGAAAAATATTTTTAAAAAATATGAAAAGCGCTTTTAGCTGAAAGAGGAAAAAGATCAACAGCTTGCTACAAAGTTATTGTCAATGCCATTCAGATAAACAGTGGGGAAAGGGAGTTAGAACATAAGAGATATTTGAGCTGGAGTTTTTATTCCTTATGAGGAGCATAAGCTAAGGAGAAAACATAAATAAGTAACAACAGAAACTCTAAAACCAGTATATGCCCATATTTTTTCAATAAACATATGCAGAGTATATATAATTTCACCATAGGAGTTAATTAGCCTCATAGTTTTATTTGTTTTTTGTTTGTTTGTTTGTCTGTCTGTCTGTTTTAGATAAGCAAATGACACCGGCAATACTTCTCTGCTTTATTTTATTGTATTTCACACTCTGAGCACAAAGCATAGAGAAAGAAACTATATCTGCTGAAATAAACAGAGCTCCAGGACAGCAGCAATCATTTGGATAATTGGTGCTGTTAGTATGTAGGCTATGGATCCTGTATTCTACTCTGGAAACTTTGAAAAATTAAACTAATTTGGGGCATTTGGGTGCATCTCTACCGGTGTATTCAGTTAAAAAATACTAATTTCCTCTCCTCTACTGCCTGGCTGCACACCTGAATAAAAAACACTAATGCTTCCCCTCCCTCTTCACAAGCCATACAGAAAGAGGGCGATGATCAGAAGAAAAAAGACATTATTTCAAAGTGATGCACTTTGAAAGAGAAGTTATTTATAATAAATCACTTTTAAAATGCTCTCAAAATTTTCAAAGCTTCTAGTTGTAACTTTACTAAGTACTTGATACTAGTTTTGAACTTTCAAATCCACTATTATGTAGAATATTTTTAGTGGTTTTAAATAATCCAGATTTTTATGTGAGGCCATTTCAGTCAAAGTGTCTAATTTGGACAATGTGATTTTTTTGGGTAGTTTGTGGGAGTGAAGGTAAAAAAAAAGTGACATGACAAAAAAGTTACCTTTGACATTATCTTGTAGATAAAGTACTTGCTTTTGCGACATTTCACACTGGGACATCAGGTTATATTCTGCTTCTCTCTCTGGTATCAGCCAATTGATTGCTTTTCTAGTAATTGGGATTGATTCTGCTTAGAAGAGATTTAAATTAGAGTTGACGGTATTTTTTAAAAAAAATTTTATTTCCCGAAAAGTGACCTAGCAAAGACAGAATTTCTTCACAGTCATTTGACTTTCTTTTTAGCCTTTTAATTTTTGGACCTTTATTTTCATTCAATTATGATTAGTCCTTTCCTGAACTTTATCCCTTTCTTCCACATGATAAACAAAAAAAAAGAAAGGCAAAGTGATGCATTTCTGGATAGATTTCTGTCATTCTCTGCAGTCTGACAATATAATTTAATTTTACTTTGTTTTTGCTCTAGTAAAGCTTAACATTGGTAATGGTGTTAATATACCCTATTCTTTCCTGGAACATACCAAAGTTGTGACTATTGATATGTTACCATGGCTTATTTTGTCATAGGGTCCTAAAAGTGTTTTGTGATGTATGATGAAAACAGTATTTGTCTTCTTCCAGTACAAACATTAGGCTGAAACATTAGAGGAAAGAACTTGATGACTTCAGTGGTTCTTTCTGTTCCCATATAGTCCTGTCCCCAATTAGATTGATGTAATTCATTGAGACTTTGCCTGAATATGAAGTTTCACATTTCTAAAAAAAAAATGGCTGGAGGATCAGATTCTAAAGCTGTAAATTGAATGCTCAAGGGGTACTGTCCTAATGGCTCTGGGAAGGAAGGAAATGGACTAGCCAACACAACATGAATTGAAATATTTCAGAGAGGCTGAATGAAGTGAAGAAAATACATCTGAAAAATCTTTATGCAGTAGAAAGATATCAAGTCATGTTTTATGTTTCTTGCTATGATATTCAGTAGGAAATTTATATTCATTTCTTTGCAAAAAAATCAGCCACTTCCCTAATGCATATGCACCATGTATTTTAAATAAACAATCATCTGATCCAACCATCTAAATGTGATTTAGCCCCAGTAGGCTTTCCAGGCAATATGACATATTTTTTCTGCTGTGTTTGATGGAATTTGATGGAATTCAAGATGACTGCTCTTTTGGCAGTGACCTTTAATTTAAACATGTCTACCATATTTGAACTGTTGTTCAACCATTGTGTCTTTCCAAAATAAGTAAGTATTGCTATTTCCACCTTTGAATAAAATGGAAGAGAGAGAGGAAGACAATCTTTGAAATATTAATATGTCTCTTCATGTTTTTATCATCTGAAGTATTACTGCACTTTAATTACCAAGCTGAGAGCAATGGGATTTTGTCATATTAGGAGAACAGCAGTTTCATATTTGAGACAGAAGTTAGAGAAAGCAGCATAACTGGAAAATGTCATAACGTATTTATCCTTTCCAATACTCTTCACAGACCAAGCTGAGACTTACTTTTCTGGGGTCAACATGTCCTTAGGAAAGGGAATTTCATGTTTATTTCTTCTGCTCACCCTTCTTTTTTTCATGTTAAAACACACACACTTATACACACACATATACATACACACCCTCATCGTTGCATTATTCTTTGCACATCTCAGAACATGTGTTTAATGCTTATGAGTTTTCAGAAAGAATATTCTGAATAATCTATTTATAGAAGTTGATTCCAGTTCCAAGTACAAGTAAATTGGTTCTCAAAATCACTACATACAAGGGATAAAATTCTGCCCCCTGGAAAAGCTTTTATGAAGTTTGTTGGATCAATTTTGCACCATTAAAAGATCTAATTTCAGGGAACAGATGTACAGTTGTTTCTAAAAATGATTCTAACTGTCACTTCTGAAAAGCTTGTTCTTAATACAGTATGAAGGGGAAAAAAAGAGAAAGAAGAAGAGAAAGAAAAGATAAACACATTTCCACCTCAACAAATAGTTTCATGACTTTTGGAAACATAACATATTCCAAATCCAGTTGGGATGGCAGGGTATGATTTACTGCTGTGGCTATGAATTTTTCCTGTAAAATGTTTTGAAATCACTGTGTTAATCTGTTTTGATAAACTTATGATACTTGTAAAACACAATTGAATGGGATAATTTTATTTATTTATTTTAAATTAATATGAGAATAATTATATGACATTTGTGAATTATTCGGTGTTGATTATAAAAGCAATAAGTTTTTCAAGAAGTAGAATTTATCTTAAATCTTATCCAAAATCTGTTGATTTTATAAGGAAGTTCTGTAAATACATCAGTTTCTGCTACTGAAAATATTTACTATTTGCTGTCAATTTTAGCATGAATAGGAAGACTCTACTATTGACACTAATTAAATGATGTTAAATTAAATGTTTAAAAACTCTAAATGCTTTTTTTAAAAAAAAATCTGCTATGGATAGCTTTATGCATTAAAATGCATACAGGTTCATTTTGTATGTATCCTTTCTCCAGAGAGTGAAAGTAACGGAAAACAAAGGCTAGATATGGCTCCCAATTATATCAAAATATTGCTACTAAAGCATGCTACGCATAAGGCCAGGAATTTTGATGACTCCATACTAAAGAAAATTGCTGCATCTTCTTAGAATGTCATCACAAAGGAACTGTTTAAACGATGTTTGTGTACAAGGTGTCTTGGGAGGTATTTTTAAGTATATGGGAACAATCATCTAACATGCCTTGTTACAACAGCTGTGATTGATATTGATATCAATCCAATCCAAACTGATGGATCATATTGGATAAATATGTTGGATATTGTGGTTTAACAATTCATCTGGCCATACTTTTCAGATAATAAGTATATGGATTTTAAAACTTCACTGACTTCCTGAGTGGTATCAAGTTCAAAAAAATCCAGAAAATTGTATTATAAAACTCTCCATTCCAAACAAGTTATACTTAAGCAGACAAAGAAAATGATGTCACAGAAACCTAACTAACCTGGATCAGTGGCACAAACACAGAATCAGTCAGATTTTTTATCGCCTGATTCAGATCATTAGACACAGTGCTATAGTGTCTCTTGCTAATCATAAACAGCAGATGAACAGGCTATATTATCTAACAGCTTAATAGAATTTAGAGTTTTGTAGTCTTATCTGGGAAACCGAAAAGAGTCAGGGTTGAATGCATGTTGGATTTTAAAGAAACCTCAGATAAAAAGGTTGAATGACACCAGCTGCCTTCTCTAATATATCTGTTTATCATATGTTATCTTAGAGACAGAAAATACAAAAGCTTTGATTCTCTGTTTAACAATATTACAAAATCCTCCAGTGTCCTTTCTTTTTCAGTATCACCTTCCTTCTTGCTTTTGGATGTCACAGGCAAGGACTTTGCCGATGAAGTGATTAAATGATGTGCAGTCTGTCCTTAGCAGTGAAGGTGATAATTACACAGAGAACAGCAACTAAGGAGTAAGGATGTTCCCCTGGAACAGATCTCGGTATAAAAAACATCAGATGTGAGCCACTTTCAATAGCACTGGGCCTCTCTTCATTACTGCCCCATCACTCTTCTGAAATTGATCCCATTTCATCCACTTTAATGAAGTTTAACAAAAAAAGTCACTGAAGAATTTCAATGTCGTCTTCTCTCTCTGTAGTTGACTTTCTCCAGAGCTTGGAAAAGAGCAGTTTAAGGCTTCTTTTGATGTTAGATATACTATTTTCATTTCATCTACTAATTCTAAAAACTTTCTCATACTATATAATATGGAATAATATCTCTGGCTTCCGATTGTCTACCTTGTTGAACATAGTACATTTTATCTTTATCCTAGATTTATATATTTATTAGGCAAGGTTAAAAGGAAAAAGGTTAAAGGAAAAGCAAAACTGCTCTGAAGTGGTATTTTGCTTATGCTAGTGAATAGGTATGGCAATATTTAAAAGAAAAAAAAAAAGCAATGCATCTCCTAAATGCTGGCTATCTGTTCCACACTTATATTGAAAGAGTGCTATTAATTCCTATTACAGTTGCTATAATCTACTGTAGTTGTAGTGGATTTTATTCTTGGGTGTCTCAAATCTAAAGCTACATCTGGCAATGATAAAGTCTGTAAAATATAATCATGACTTATCCAGTGTGACTAATCATACTGCACTTACCTGGCAGTAGACTTGTCATGTCCATACATCAGCAAAAGATCAGAATCACTTTCATATCATTAAGTAGAAAGCTGAGACCTGGGGTACTAATGCATGCATTCTGAACTCAGAAGAACTTGATAAAGAACTGAAGAATTATATAATCCATATAAACAAGGCAAAGCTTCTCGTGACATTTTCCCTTCCTTTCAAAAGCCTTAAATATTTCTTCAGCAACACCAGAAGTATTTTCTAACAGAGCAAAAAAAGAAAGAAAAAAATCTAGCCCCTTCAGTCATTTTTTTTCTTTTGCTTCCATCCTCCCCCATTTACTTAGGATAGGTACTTTTAAAAGAAGTAAGATACAAATGTTATTTTGAAAAACATAAACCAACAGTTGGCACATTTAAACAGCTTAAGACAACAAGTATAGGGTTATCCTAAAAAAAATTGTTTCAAACCCAAAAGGTTTCACATTGATTCTTCATTACATAAATTGTCCTACAGAAAAAGAAAGAAAAAAATAAAGGAAAATAAAGATCTCTTGTTCAGAGTAAATCTGATCTATCCATTAGACATCTATCTTATAAAACATTTATGATTATCAGTTTTCTCTTGGGATTTTGAAGTTTGTTTTCTCACAATGACATTTGATAAGAGCTATTGTACCTTTCCAGTGTTATCTCTAAGGATCAGACTGTGATAGCAGTATTTGCCCAAAT
The DNA here is from genome assembly GCF_003342845.1 of Nothoprocta perdicaria. Classification (NCBI taxonomy): domain Eukaryota; kingdom Metazoa; phylum Chordata; class Aves; order Tinamiformes; family Tinamidae; genus Nothoprocta; species Nothoprocta perdicaria. The sequence goes on from NW_020455943.1 coordinate 131,320, forward strand.
ACAATTTAAGCATGTACAAATCATTTTACACCAGAAATCCAGCACAGAATTGATATAGAAGAGTAAATGAGCCTGAGTAAACAGCTAAGAAATACACATAAGGCATGGTCTCCCCTCCTTGGCACTGCTGAATGTTTGCTTTACTGCCTGGAAATATGTGAAATATTTTTCTACCCTTCCACTGTAAAACTGATGTCCTTTTTTATTCTTGTACTTTTTCTTTTCTTTTCTTTTCTTTTCTTTTCTTTTCTTTTCTTTTCTTTTCTTTTCTTTTCTTTTCTTTTCTTTTCTTTTCTTTTCTTTTCTTTTCNTTTTCTTTTCTTTTCTTTTCTTTTCTTTTCTTTTCTTTTCTTTTCTTTTCTTTTCTTTTCTTTTCTTTTCTTTTCTTTTCTTTTCTTTTCTTTTCTTTTTTTTTGCCCAGCAGTGACAACTACCTTTGAAATAAATCCTATTGCTTTATTTTATAATGCTAAAATTAATATTTATGGGAAATAAATAGTGCATAAGTCATACAGTCCCAGGAATAGCCATAATTAATACTGAGAGTTAAGTCTTTTGAATGGGCTGGGTTAAAATTTTAGCTCTGCTAACATCATTAAATGGTGGTTTAGGCATTGCATGTCTAAATCAAGTATCGGTAGAGCTATGAGGAAAGTGTACATGTATATATGTACATGTACTCTTCCTGAGAACACATGAGAGAACTTGAGTTAACTTGTCTTTCCCATATTATACTGCTTTAAACTATATCAGTTGAGGACATCTGCAGAGTGAAATTTCTGTACTTGGTACCTAAACTGGTTACTTCAGTTAACAGAACAAGGAAAGATTATATACACAAATGGACATTTGTTTTCATTGCAAAACCCAGCAATGATGAGATATATTATTGCATAGATCTCCAAAAATTGATCATACATTTGGGTTAAGATATATTCTGATGAAAGTGTTGGGTTTCCAAAACAGATTTTAAAATAAAATACCTCATCTAGTTTTACAAATAGTATATTTGTAATAACAGTTGGAACAACAAATGATAAGACTAAAATTGGTGGTAGTGACCTAGGAAGAGCCAGTTTGATTACTGCATGCATTATTAGTATTATTATTTTTTCATTAGCAAGATTTCCAGGTAATTTATTTGGATTATCCATCTGTCCTCCCACCTATAAAGATTTTTAACCTCAGTAGAAATTCAAAAACTCCTAACACTCACATCTTAATTTTATGGCCCTAATGTTTATTTAGAATCAGAGATCTCCTATACAGATAATACCCTTTACTATCTTAAATTATGACAACTATTCTTCGGTTGTAACGTTGGGGTAATTCTTTTCTGGAGACTTTAACCTTCCAAAGAGTATGAGATGTTATCTTTAATCAAAGCAAATGGAAAAGCTTTAGAATATCTCAGACTATGCAATTGACTCTGCGAGAGTATTATTGCTTCTTGAGATGCATCCTTTTTAAATCCAAATGACGAGATACAGAATCAATTTTCAATTTTAATACAAGTGCTTTAGCAGTCTGAAGCAATATTCCATAAAACCACAGCATAGCTCTATTTAGGCAAAGAAATTCCTAGCTGCTCTAAAGCTCTCTGTTCCTCCTAATACAGCCTATATTTCCATTTGGAGTCTTATTCTGTCTTCCAACTTAAAATGACTTCCTCTGATGGCTAAGTTAGAAAGCAGCAGCAGCATTATGATAGCAAAGCTGTCCTGAATGGGCTGTCACCAGCTGAATGGGTTAGTAGTCAATCCTGCACCCTTAGATGGTATCCAGCCCTGAGTCCATCTCATGCCTGAAGGCAGTATGTTAAGCTGGGGCAGCCCAAATCATAAATACATATGTTAAAAAATCAAACAGAAAGAAATGTCTCAAATAACTAGGATGAAATTAATCTTTCTAAATGCTTTTCCTGTTTTTTTTTTTCTAGTATGATTAATATTCTCCTTCTAAGTTTCACAAAGCTCTTCTTTATGAAAAAAAGAGTTTTTTAGTCATAGCGTTTCTGGGTAGTCTCTGAGTGGTTTTCGTCTTTTAACTTTGGTGCTAAAGTCTTTACAGAGAGAGTCTTAACTGGGTAGGTCTAAGCCCAGAACACAGTCAGAGTGTCCTAGGATATTTTTGGACCAACAGCTGAAAATAAACAAAAAGTCCTCCACAGTTCCTGACCTTTTCCACATGCTGAGCTACAGCTCAAGGATTCTGCAGGTGTTTATTCAGTAGAAATTTGCAGACAACTTTCAAGCTGAAGAAAAGCAAACTCAGAAGGACAGAACTGAATTTCTAAGTGACGTGGTGAGTTTAAAGCAGTGGAGACTGCAAGCTGCTAAGTAAAATCTCTAATAAAAATATAATTTCCAATATGAATGGCATTGAAGTAACAACAGTTTATTTTTGATTTTAGAAATATGTAGTTTTTTTCATCGAAGAGGAATAGTTACATTTTCCTCCTTAGTAAACACTTGTCACATAAATGAGAACTCATTTAAGAACTGTCAGGTCAAAAAAATTATTTCCTTCAGTATAAAGAAATCTATTTTCAGTGCTTTTTTGTGTGTGTGTGTGTGATTATTGAACCTGGTCTCTGAAAGAAAAGGACATTTTAGTGATTAACCAAAAACAACAACAAAAAGCACTCCTCCCCTGGTTTAAAGACAATGAAACTGTCTTACAGACATACATACAAACATTAAACAAATCTAATTAGCAGTGAGTTGAATTTTGTTATTCTGATCCAGATTTATGTTATCCTCTACGTTTAAAATTTATAATGGGTGTTTGTTTAAGAAAACAATGTTTCCTGATATCTCTTAAATTTCTGATCAAAAGCAAGTTTAGCATTTTCAACTGTGTCTTTGAATGCAACACTTGCTTTTAGAAATGATAATTTACATTAATAGCTTTAAAAGTTGGCTCTTGTCCCTAATACCTTTATAATTTTGAGAGTTTCAGAGAGTTGCGTCAGATTTAGAGTCTTATTTTGGCCCTTTTTCTAATCTAAATTCATATGCACAAGAGATTTTTTTTCCCTATGGCACTGTAAATAAACAGAATCCAATACACACAGCAAATTCCCGAGGAAGTTAGAAAGAAGGCAATTACAGTGAGAAGAGTCTTCCAGATTTCAATTTTTTCGCTGTATTTTGCATAAAGTGCCTCTAACATTGTTGCTTGTATCCAAGAATGAGTTCAAAAATTTAGGACTTTTAAAAAAGAGTAGTATGCAAACCATTGCTTTAGTTCTCAGTCAAAATGCTGAAATCACAGAATCACAGAAGGGTTTAGGAAGGACAAGACATCTGGAGAGAATCTAGTCCATCCTGCTCAAGCAGGATCAAGCAGGATATACTCTAAAGCATATTTCCAAGGAATGTGTCCAGACCACATACGAATATCTCCAAGGAAGGAGAATGCACAAGCTGTCTGCACAGCCTCTTCCAGAGCTCTGCCTTGCTTCAAAGAATTTTGTCCTCATGTTCAGAGGGCATTTCTGGGGTTTCAGTTTGTGGCCATTGCCTCTTGTCCACCGCTGGCCACCACCGAAAAGAGTCTGGCCCCATCCTCTTTGCACCTTCCCTTCAGATACTTGTATACACCAATAAAATGCCCTCTTAAAGAAGGCATGAGATACTCAAAGTCTTGAGTATCTTGAGTTGTACAGAAATAGATATAATCTAACAATTTGCCTAGGTCTGCTTAACTGAACTATTCTGGACTGTGAAAGGAATCCCGTGTTTAAGGCTGTCAAGTCTGTGAGATGCTGGAGTTCTAACCACAAATGTAGTTTCATGCTTACACTACTTTGTATAGCTCAAATAGAAACATTTGTGCATGTAGCTCTCATATATATTTTTTCCCAGATTGTAGTTTTTATTGCTGTGACTTTTTATGGAAGTCACACAGATGTTGTCCAAACCAATGCCTTTATCTAAAGACCTGTATGAATTCTTCCCATCTGTGACAAACTAAAAGAATGTAAGCATCCTATATTTTAGGATTATCATTCTCCAGAACAAAAAAAATGCACATATTTTATTCTTCTTCTGTATTTGGCATTCACTGGATTTTAAAAGAAGCAGGTTCAAACATATCTCCAAAGAGATTAACATAACACTGGGAGGCTTGCCAGATTCATTTTATTGTTTGTATTATGGTAGCACTTAAAAGCTCTATTGGCAAACTCTGTACAAATAAACTAATCTGCATGAGGGTATGGATATGCATATGGGAACAGGCACGCAGTCATTGCTACTATTACCTTGTTAGCACAGTTTTTGGCATGGTTTTCATCTGGAGTAGCCAGCTTTCTTGCAGACAAATCCTGAGCACAGTTAATGGCCCAGTATTAACCTACTCAATCCCAAGGCACCCTAGTTTGAAGGGTAAGAGATTTAGTCATAAAGAAGTGAGCTGTGCCTTGCTGCTTGGTCTCAGACCCAGAGAGTGGTCCCTGGCTTCTTTTAGTTAGTATGAATGTAATTATTGTGGACTTGCACAAAAAAAAAAAAAAAAAAAAAAAAAAAAAAGTGCCTAAAAGTAGATTCCAAATATAAAGAAGAGCAATAAAAAGTATTTCAGAAAATATCACAAAGCACAGAATTTCTGCTGTCTCTAGTAGATTGACATGTAATAGATTTATGACAATGCTACTGCTAATAATGAGTCTTCAGCTTAAATCAGAGAGTTACTTGCACTTACATCTTCAGGTTTTGGATTTGCTTTCCATAACTGATCCAACTGGGAGTACTGCTACATTGCATTTATTCCTCCCTTTTTTTTTCTTTATTTCTCTTTTTTCACATATGCTCTATGAAGTATTGACAAGGAAGGAAGTAAAGAAGGAAAGAGAAAAGAAGTAAGGAAGGAAATAAGGAAGATCTGCCTCCCCTGTTGAAATAATGAAGAAGAGAACGTAGAAAAAGCAAGGGAGAACTGGTAAGATACTAGACAAAAAGCTAAAAAGAGAAATGTATCTGGAGGTAATCTAATCTAATTATCTAATTATCTAATTCTTTTTTTTTTTTTTTTTTAAACTCTGGAGAAAGGGGAAAAGGATGTGTGAACAGATCTCTACTGCTAGGTAAGTCCTTCTGCTAGGAAATACTTCCCCTGTAGGATATCTGTTTGATGGAGGAGAGAAATGGAATAGGAAATTATATCTGCCAGACTGTGTGCAACAGTGCAGACACACAAGACAGTCCCTTAAAACAGAACCTGGAGATTTATAGGCTATACTTTGAGATCTGCTGAAAAACTGTGTTTTAAAAATACACATGCTCAGAATTCCGTTGTTGCCCTGATTATTTAAGAGGTCTGGTCAACAGTTTTTCTAAAATGGTTTATATCTATGTCCCACCTCTAAATCATCTAAGTAGCAAATATTCCATTCTACTCTTCCATGTGGATGTGAAGTCTCTTAGGGAAATGTAAATGAAGAAAATGAAAATGGATAAAAAAAGAGGAAAAGAAAAACAAATTAAAAAGAAAGTAAAAAAAGGAAGAAAAAGAAAATAAAGGAATATCCATCAAACTCGGTGCTTTCTATTTCCTTTTTCTTGTTCTCCAGTACCACAGCCACTGCTTTATTTCTTGTCCTTTCCTTCTTCTATCTTGAGTGATTTTTGATTTCTCTTCCCTCACTGTCTCTGTGTGTCCCCAGTGATGATACAACATTACTTTTTTCCATTTTTATTTCTTATCCCTGAGTCTCATAATAACTAGTTTCCTGTATTCACTTTTCTCTCAATATTATATCCCTCTTCTTGGTGCATATACCCTTCTGTCTTTATAGTCTGCTTTGTAATTCTCTCTATTCTTTTTCTGCAGCTTTCTCTTCTCCTCTCTCAGTACTGAAACCAGTAATTCCCATCTAATGGTTCCTATCTTCTGTTCTGATATTGAACAGAAATATATTTCTGTTCATTCTTTCAGGATATGTTTCAGGATAACACTACTACTCCAGGATATTCTGTGCTTTGGTGAAACAAAGTGAATCAATTTTTACTATGAGTAGGATGAGGATTGGAACTTTAGACATACTTTGTGCTGTTACAGCTCCATTTCCAATTATTTTCCCTTCAATATCTATTGCCTTTTATTTTCATTCAATTACTATACTCTTCATATGGAGGAATCTACATTTTATCATTAGCAAACTAAAACAGTAAAAAATAATGATCTGTGGGACAGCCCTGTGCACTTACGGGGCATGTAATGTAGAGAACAGAGTGAGAAACACAAATCTTATAACTGATGCATGCACAGGAGAGACATACAAAATGGTAAATGGACCTAAAGAGATTGTAATCAGTCAGTGAAGTCCACATACTAGCTCAACTCTTAGCTGAGAAAAAATAGATAATTGGCTGGTTAATAAATGCTTGGTTTATCTTGTGAGTGGCCAGGATTTGAAACAGACTCCAAGGTCTTATTTTTCATATTTACTTAACCTGAGTTCAGAAAAGATTTAGCTGCTTAGAAATTATAGCCCATTAGTCAGAGAGAAACTATTCTACAGTAACCCCACTTAAAATTCAGCCTCTATTGACTATACAGACTCTTCAGACAGTCAAATACTGAAGTTAGCTTTTGGAAACAGAATCTCTTGGTTAAGCAATATGTACTTTCTGAAAGGTGGATCCAGAGCAATTATGCCTCAGTTAGCTATCTGTAACTTAGAGAAAATCAAGTACCTCAAAAACATGTTAGCTCTTGGGAATATAACTTGAATATTAAAACAAAAAGATTTTATTCACTCACTGCAGAATGTAGGTCTAATTATGCATCTTAGAAGGTAGCATTTAAAATACATTTTTTTTTTTTTTAATAAGAGGGGAAACTTTTTATTTACTAAATCTAATTTATGGTAGCTATAAGATAGTGGCCGATTTGTACACAACTGACTTTTTTCTTCCTTTAGATTAAGTACTTTTTATACTGTAGGTTATTTTATTTTTATTTTTTGTTTCTCCAGCATTCCTGTATGTAATCTTATATGATTATTTAAGACAAGAAATTAATACAAGGTTGTGCAGAAATGACATAATCCTGCAAAAGAATGTCAGATATATTTTGACTTTTCAGTTAAAATCTTGCAGCAGTGTGTGATTGACTAGCAAATATTAGTCCTGTAAGTAAGTTTAACACTTTAATAATGTTAAACTTACTGTCAGCAGATAGACCTTTCAGATTTGTAAGTCTATTAGCAGATAACTTGTCTGCTACATTTGGAACAGGAACAAAGAAAAGAACATGGGAAAGAATTAAGCTCCTTCTGTGTATCTTTATTTTGTTGGCCTGTTTTGTATTCAGATATCTAGTAGCAGATTTTCTTTGCCAGACTTTCAGCTTAATAAGAATGCTAAGTCTTATGTCAAATTCTCCTGGGATTGCAAAAAAGTAAAATAGTTCTTGCAAAGGCAAAAGAGAGAGTTTTTAAAAATCTTTGTGCTTCAGTGGGATGAAGCAAGTTCTCTTCAGTGAGAACTTCCTTCAGTATTCCTTCAGATACAATGCAAAAATCATCACAGTTTTGTGTTATGTTAATACACTGACCTACGGAGGTCAGTATTAGACAGTTTTTTCCTTTGATTATTATTAGCTCATTAGTTTTCTTCTAGATTTTTTTCATAAATATTTGTTGCATTTTTGCATAAACATTTATCATTGAATTCACAAGCTGCTGTTTTGTGCTCCATAAATTTTTAAAACTGAATTCAGGGTCCCTGATTTTATAATTCAATGAAAGACTTTCAGTTGTCAGATTCACCTAAGAGTAGGACAATTTTATCTTCGTTTAGCAAAGGTCCTATGATTTTCTCTCTCTGCCCCAAATTAACTGGGCAACTGTAATTAATTGATAAACACAAGGATAAGTATGAAATACCCAAACGTTACAGATTAAAAAAAAAAAACCCATCAGTTTATCTCCCTGTTGAGCAACTCAGCAACTCCTCCAGCAATATACTTTTACTCATATCTCAAGTAAAACAATAGTCAACACTTAATGAATTTATACCACATTTTATCTCTTTCTACAATCAGTTGTTTTGCTGTCTGCTGTTGCTTTTAGAGATTTCCCTTGTTGATAATGTTTTTGTGTTGCTACCAGGTTTAATTTGGCTTTCAGCTAAGCCTTTGAATTTTTTATAATAAAGTAATTTACAGATGCTAGTAGATAAATTAGCACTGCAAATGCAGCTAAATTGCATAATCACACAGATTGATTTTATGTTAGCCTTTGAGATGTATAGATACCTTGTGGCATCTCTGTCAAAGAAATGCAATGGAAGCTAAACCCTTCCAATATCTCTGGAAAACAAGAAAAACATGTCAAAGTGTAAGAGGGAAAAATACAGCTGTTTCACTAAAATCCCAGTTGGCTTATAAATGTGCAATATACAGACACAATATTGGTATTAACTGTCTCCACCCTAGGAATACATCACAGGATATTATTTGCGGCAAATGTACAGCAAAAAGTAGGATTTGTTTGTTTGCTAGTTTATTTTGGCATTATAATTGATTAGAAGGCAAAAGATAATCTAGAGGTTAGTGTCTTCAGCAGATTGGTTATACTCATAGGTCTCACAGAAGGAGTCTTCTTGAGACAATTAGGGCATCCCAAAATTTACGTAATCAGGGGAATATGTCCAAGAATACATACAGAATACAAAATTAACTCTGTTGGATAAGATTATTTCAATTAACAGGGGACTGAAGCTTTGTGTGAGAGTAAGTGCAACCACTTAGCTAGCTTCTTAGGAAGAGAGCACTTAAGCTTATGGCAACCCTTAGTAGTAAGCACTGCTTTGCTTCAATAGATTCTAGGTAACAGTCAGGCAAATAGATATGCCAAGAATTTAAACAAATTAAGTGGGACTTTTACAAACTCTGAGCACCGAATCCACAATCTAAAAGTGATGTCCTCAGCTGCTGTCTTGTGCAGTAGACAGTCAGATTTGTCTCTGAAGTTCCCAGGGACCTGAAGTTATATTTATGGCTATGCCTAAACTTTCCAAGTCTTTAAAGAGCAAATAATCTCACAATAATTAAATCATTAATCATAAATCATAAATCATTTTCTCTGCCAAATTTAGATTTTTTTTTCCTCTACTATTGAGAACAGGTGTCAGCTCTTTCCTGACACCTGCGAGCTCCCTTGCAAGAATCTGAACCTTTCAGCTAAAGTTGTTACCATCCATCCTCACTGTTGCAGTGGTTCCACTGTATTGGACCAGCTAAAAGTGGCAGGACTAAGCAGGAGCTGGGGTTGGATTGGAGATGCACCCATGTCTTCTTTTATTTTGCTATCCATCTCTGTATGCTAATTGTACTGAAATGGCTAGTATAGCTGCCTGCCCTAACTGAGGTTTCATCTAGAGGTATCCAGTGCTTTACCTGTGCTACCGAGGGTTTTATCAGAGGGTGCCTGAAGCACAGCCCAGATTTCTCTGCCTTTTATTGAAACCAGTTCTGTGACCTACAACTTTCAGGGAAGGCTATAGTGCTTGCTACTCCAGAGTTTTGCAAAACTGAAGTGCTGAGTTGAAACGCATACCTCTATTAATATAAAACAACCCCAAAAAGTCACAGTGTTTTTGTATAATCCCAGAGATTTTGTATAATTGCACACTTGCAAGCTGTGTGGCAAGCATATCACAAAAACAACCTGAGTTATTGCTCTTCTGTTAGTAAAGGAAAACTTTTTTTTTTTTTGGGGGGGGGGGTCTGGTAAAAAAGAGAGACATGACTGGTAGATAGTACACAATTATTTAAATTTCAGTGTTGGTAGAATTGTGCTTATGCCCTGTAAAGATATGGTCCTGCACATTCTCTATTTTGTCAGCTCAAATTCTAGAATTGTCAGAAGATCATAGTGTAAAAGATTTGAAACAAGTTAAAAAAAGGGCTGGAACTTTGCTCTCAGAAGGAACATTGCCCTTGTACAAGAATTTTCTTTCTTAGGGAAGGAAAAAAAATCTCAACTACTAAGAAACCTGAAATAATTCAGTGGTAAAAGACTTCACAAATCATCATGTAGTAATAGCAAGCCTGCAAGGCAAAATCTGTAGAATAATTTTGTTTTTAATACAAACAATAATTGTGTTGGGTTTTGTTTGTTTGTTTTAGGATGCTTGTAATCATAAAACCATGAAGACAGATAAAAACCAAGCATTACTTATGTAGATGGTTGAGCAAAACATAAGTGATCTGGATACGTTACAGTAAATCAGTAAAGTTCACAGTGTTCCACTGTCACTCACATGCACTGTTCAATTGACCTTTGAACTTACAGTTTTAAAGCTTTCCTTCCAAAAGAAAATTTCTTATCAAAGTTATTTATGAAAGGCAAGTAAATCACAACCTGGTACAGAATGCATTACAACAAAGAATATATAAAAAAAACAGGGTAAGAAAAGTGAAGAAAATTCTTCAGGGCAAATATAAAAAGCTGAACAAATGCAAAAAAGACAGTATGTTAGAATATCTTCAAAAGTAGTAAAGAGGCAGTCAGATGAGGCACTGCATGAAAACTGGGAGAATTTCCTATGCACGGTACCTTACAGAGTTATGTTTTTTTCAATTTTCTTGAAATTACGGCATAGATTTTTTTATAAATGCAAATATCTTAAGTGAACATTTCAACTGTTAACAGAGAATTTGATTATGTGAAATTTATTTTGCTTGAGTTTATTATTTTAAGATTGCCTTTGCTTCATGGTCTTATTTTTGTTCCTTCTAATAGTCATGGAACTGAGGTTTAATAAATAAATAAAAATTCAGTGTAAACATACATATTAATAATATTACTACGGATATTTTCAACAATATACCTCATGTAAAATGTTTCAATGAGTTTCAATAAGAACACCTCACAGTAAAGAAGAAGAAGCAATATGATATTTATATTTCATACATTCTCATAGTAAATATATTGATGAATACTGTAGGAGTTTTCCTAAAACATACTGAGAATGTATAATTAAAACTACAGGCCAAAAGGAACTTGTTCTACTTTTCCATGCTATGTGGAAGGTAATTAAAAAAAAAAAAAATCTAAACCTTTGCACTCTCCGTCCAAAATGCAGTTAAAAAAAAAAGGAAAAAAAAATTATCTACTTCTGTTTAAGAAGTCTAAATGTATAAAACACTCTGGAGACACAAACAAGGTGAACCACTCCTGATTTTCCTGTCTGAATAAGGCATGGATGCACCCATATTCTGACTTATTGCCTGAAACTTATTTTGAGATTTTGCTAGATTTTTTTACAGCATGTTTAAAAGAAATCCATGTGAGCTAGGACCTTTGCTGAGCAGACTTTGGCACAAGGGTCAAGGGACTTTCAAAATAAAGGAGAACAAATTTGTAGTTTGTATGAAAGTTTAAAAGGTTTGAAAACATTTGAATAAAAGTTGAGAAGTCATATTTCTGTCAGCCAGAAGGAGACTCATTATTTGAAAATAAGTATTATATATAATACCGTATAAATATATATATATATTTTTTTCATATTTTAGGATTAAGCAAGTATAGAGTATAGGAAAGCATCTAACTTTGCTAAAATCGTTACAAATCTACATCAGATTGATGCTGCACTGTAAGGAAATATCAAAAAAGAGAAAGCAGAACACAGTTTAAAAAATTACCAAGTATACTGTTTTTGAAAATAAAAATGAAAGGAAAAAAAAAATCTCTTCTTGGATTAAATCCTTGTTGTTTCCCTATGCTATTAGTGCATAGAGGAAAATGAGAGAGGAACAGAAATGAAGTTAGAGTGGAATAGCCGGAAATTACATCAACACGAAAAGCTCTGTCTTTATAGCTGATGAAATATGTTCTTGAGAGATGATTTAAGAAAGAAAATAAATAATTCTGAAGCAGGAGATAATCATCTCAGCTGGCACTGGGTATCTAGGAGTTAATCATCCAGGGCTAAGCATCTTAGACTAAGATTCCTCTTTTGTAAGTGCAGATAGCCAGGCATCCTCCAGAGAACTAATTATTCCTTAGTAGTTTTCCTAGGCTGGCATGAACTACCTCCGAAGAGGCTTTGCATTACTGAATGTACAAGGAGTCTGGATAGCTCTAGTTGGGTAAGAAGAATCCCATGTTTAATGTTAGATTGTCCCTGCAATTTTTATATCTTACAAAGAAAGAATATCACATAAGTAAGCACAACGTATCTCATTTGTGCTGTAGGAAAGGGAAATATGTTATAATACCTGTCCCTGTCACTAACAGCATATTCTTTTTCTTTTTCTTTTCATTCAAAAGAGTTCCCAATCTCAAGGTGTTGGTATAATACATTTGTGAAGGCATATCCAACTAAACAGGGAATTCATTGACTAACTGAGGAAACAAGACTCCTAAATGAGAAGCCAACAATAAGATGTTATCTATAATAAATTATATAATAAATCCATTATGACATTTTGAAAAGCAGCTCTTTTTAGAAATATTGCATTTCAGATGATAAAGAAAGTTCCTGTAATGCATTCAATAGTTCGAAGATGTACAGAAAAAAAAAAAAAAAAAACCTATAGAGATTTGTTTATTGTGAGTCCTAGATGTATTAATAAAGCACTGGAAGAATTATGAAATATATCCACTTAGAACTGTTATACAATAATGTTGTATATTCACACTAATTTTGAAACTGAGCTTAATATAAAAAACTCTCTGAAGCAAGTTATGCTCTGCACTAATTATTATTTGTTCTATTATTTATTCTTTGCTATCTACTCCACAATCTAAAAGATTCTTTACTAATGCTGAAATAAAGACAAATTACTATAAAACTCAAAATTTTGCCAGGAACACCTTAATTTCTTAAATGTTCATCAAATACTCATCCATCAGTTGAAAGTAGCTCTTGCACTAGCCCATTCCTTATGCTCTGTTAGTCTATAAATTCAATAACAGTGAGGAATATCCGGATAAATCAACAGCAACAATCTCCATTCAAACTCACATTTTCCTCGGAGACATCTCATGCAAGAACTGACTGGGCTCAGTCTTGCTTACATGATAAAGTCTAATACCACTGCTACACAGGCATGATAGATGAGGGCTGCTGCAGCTCCAGAGATTCATCACAATCTTGTTGCATCCTACTCTTCCACATCCAACCAGTCTGTGTATTCAAGAGGTTTTCCTCTGATAAAGTTGCAGTTCTTTGCTGGACAAGGTATGTCTATTTGGAGAATAGCTTTTCCAGTTTGATTTTAAAAAGGCCATTTTTATGGGCATAAGAGAGTCTCTCTGCTCATCATGCCACTGAACAAGTAAATTTGTTACAAAAATAAGCTCAATGGAAGAACATGAAGCACGTTGTCGGATATCCAGAAGAAAGTAATATGTTTGGATGAATCAAAAAAAAAAACCATATGGAACATATGGAAAGAAAGAAAAGAAAGAAGACAAAAGAAGACAAAAGGAAGGGAAGGGAAGGGAAGGGAAGGGAAGGGAAGGG